>NW_028270168.1:49055791-49359348 GCF_037043375.1 Chiloscyllium plagiosum
ATTGCTGAAAACTAGCATCTGGTTAATGGTCTCATCAAGACTGTCTCTGCCATCACTGGATGGAAAGCTGCCAGAGGTTTGTCATGGCATTATGTCGCATTGTCCTGTGCTCACTGATCCAAGTTTATTTCGATTAGACTCAATTTCCAATGATATTAACAGAAAATGTTGAAAATACTCAGAGAAACAGGGTTCAAATTTCAGATTGGCAACTCCCATCAAAACTTGGAAAGTTAAAGATGGAAAGAGTTTTCAAGAGTGTATTGAGATAAGGAGAAAGGGAAAGAAAAAAGTAATGAAAGAACAGCCCATAATACAGTGGGAAACAAAAGAGATTAATGTAAAGGATATTAATAATGCAAGACAAAAGTCAGGAGTACTGAGACAAGTAAGGAAATAAAAGATGTGTCTAGCTGTGTTTAATGCGACGCTGTTACTCGTGGTTAGCACTGCTGCTTCACAGCACCAGAGATTTCAGTTTGATTCCACCCTCGCATGACTGGCTGTGTGGAGTTTACACATTCTCCCTGTGCCTGCGAGGGTTTCCTCCAGGTGCTCTGGTTTCTTCCCACTGTCCAAAAATATGCAGGTTAGGTGGATTAGCAATGGGAAGTGCAGGGTAGGGGGTTATGATGGGACAATTTTTGGTCTTTGGACTATCAGTGTGGACTTGATGGGCCAAATGGCCTGCTTCCAATTTGTAGGGATTCTATGACTCTCGTGCTTTTATTGCTGGACTATGAATCCAGAAACTCAGCAAATGGTTTGGGGACCTGAGTTCAAATCGCACCATGCCTGCCAACCCTCACCTCAAGCCTTGATCCTGGCACTCAATGGCACACCGCCCCTACTGTCATTGAGAAGAGCTGCTGGCCTCTGCTTGGCCAAAGGCTCCCAGTGGCTGCGCTCCTCCCCCACATCAGCCTTTCTCAGGAACGGGCCCCCAGTTCTCCTGGCCTGTCAACTGCCTTACTGGCACAAAAAAAACTTCCCTCAAAATGGCAGCCTCCAGCCAGCGGCTGAGGACCCCACAGCATTGGCATAAGATTCCAACCACAGAAAGAAAAAAAGAGGAACAAAACAGGTTAAAATGTTAAACAGAAAAACCATTGCTTAAAGAGAGAAATTGAAAAGAACAGGTTGGGAGAAATAAACTGAAATGAATAAACAATACATCAAAAATGGAGGATTGTGTTAACAAAGAAAACAAGATTATTTACAACAAATCATTGTGTAGCTCTGAAACAGATACACAATCACCATGGTTACAGATAACAAAATGTTACACTATTCATCAAGTAAAAAGACATGTTTGTGGCCTGTGGATTTCACACTGCTGAGAAGAGTGGCTGACTTAATTCTCCAGTAACTTCCAGACATTAATTCTTTCAATCATCATTTTATGAGACAGGATGAGGACAGCAGAGGAATCTGTTAATGACGGTAAACACTTGGAATACAAAGTATGGAATATAGAAGAGGAATTATTCCCAGTTGTTTGCCAACCCACAATGATTTTTGAATTAACCTCTCCATAGCAGAGTGCAACAAGTCTCCAAAGAGTCCTTTCCGGGTGATTGAAGGTGATCGACTGACAAATGAGAGCAATGACCCATGGTGTCACACATCAGGAACACACACCACCACCAGGGAGCCAATCAGAGACACAGACATTCAGATTCAGCCATCTTTTTAATTTCTAGACATTTTTAGAACCAAGTTCGACCAAGCTGCGCTGGTGGGGGATTGGGGAGGGGGGTGGGGGGTGGGTGCGGTGTGCGGTGGGATTTGAACCACTGTGCCCAAAGCACAACTGGGATCCACTAGGTTCCCAACCTAGCAAAAACACCACTGCACCATCATTCCTTTGAACCAAATCAGAGCACACACAAGAATTTCCTATTGCTGCCTTGGCAGCGTGTTCATGCATCCATGACGGTGCAGTCCATCCTTCTCATAGAGACCTCGAGATGTCCTCACCTTCACCTCAGCAGTCTCATACTACAGCAAGTGTTGATGGCACAGGGGCATGGATGCTCTACTGCCTGATTCCAGCCTTGGGCAATTACCTATGTGGATTTTGCACATTCTCCCTATGTCTGCGTGGTTGCTCTGGTTTCCTCCCACAGTCCAAAGATATGCAGGTTAGGTGGATTGGCCATGCTAAATTGTCTTGTAGCATTCAGGGATCGGTAGGTTAGGTGGATAAGCTGCAGAAAAGACAAGGTTATAGGGTAGGGAGTGGATCTGGCTGGAATGCTCTTTAGAGTGGGAACTCAATGGGCTGAATAGCCTGCTTCCACACTGCAGGGATTCCATGATGCGATACCAGTTACAGAAACAGAACTACCTGGTACGCATGGGAGAGTCTTTATTTCCTTAATTCCAGCATCATCTTCACATTGTACTTTATTCTTCTTCTCATGTCAAGATTAGCGAGCATAGCAAATGGACAGGACAATGACAATTTCCTTTCCTTGTCTTCCATTTCAAGGGCCTGTGTTTATTTAAATCATGTGGCGTTCTCCTATGAGTCAACGTTCCATGGATTGGTCTTCACTGCCGCTACATTCAAGCCCAAAGACCAGCCATTGTTGGAAGCCCTTCAATGTATCCATCCTCCAAGGAAATGATGCAAGAGTATATATGTTCCTGCAAATCCTGGAAAAGAACTCTGAGTGCTGTTGGAGATTTGTCCTTCAAGCATGAGGTACTTGTGGGGGGAATGGATCAGGGAGTGAAGTATTAAATGTTCATGGAGTGAATTTAATTGTTACCTAGAGGGTTTTGGGACGCCATAACTCAGACCCTGAAATGGTGGTAGAGGCACGAATCCATTAGGCACTTAAGAAGCATTTAGACGAATATTTGAAAATGCCATAGTATACAAGGCTACGGACCAAGTGTTAGAAAAATGGGATTAGTGTGGATAGATATTTGATGACCAGCATGGGCACGACAGAGCAAAAACCACTTTCTGTGCTGCAAAACTCTTTAACTATATGAGTCACAGTGATGACTCATTTAGACGAGGTGATTTACCCACGAAATAATTGCCTTCCTCCTTTACTCTCACTTGAGATTGTTTTATGCTCTATTAATAAAGGGTTCCTAGCAATGACTGTCGCACTTTGAGTGAATCAATAGCAATTTTATTCATGTGGTGTCCCACTGCTCTCTATCTTAATTTGCAATTTCGCCTTGCTGCCATAAACATAGTAACATCAGCAATAAACTGAGGTCATTGGAATGTCATACGGCCCCCATCACCTCATATCAACTGGCAGTCACCTCTGGCAATAGATCAGTAAAGAGGGAGCAAAGTATAACAGTCATTGTCACAGCTCTTTACAAGGCTTCTCTGTTGTTAGCTATTCGAGTCACCCTGAGTTGTGTTTGTCATTTACAGCTGGGAACTAACATGTTTCTTTAGATTCCACAGGGTCATAGCCTCTGCCTTGTCATGCACTGGGGAGTCTAAATGCATATTACAAATCTTTTTTGAGGACCATCTCCATTGCATTAGCCAACATGACTCAGAGTTTCCTGTTACCTATCACTTTAATTAACTCCTTATTCCCACTCTGACCTTTGACCTTGTCCTGCTGTATATCATTGGAGAAGCTCAGGGTGAGCTTGTGGGCCAACACATCACTTTTCAATAACTTCCAACGAACCTCAGTTCAAAGGTTTCAGCTCCTAATGATTGCCACAATTTTCTTCTGTTTGTTTTGTTTTTGCTGGTGAGTTCTGTGCTGTCCCATTCTCACGTCATTGAGAATCATAGAATCCCTACAATGTGGAAGCAGGCTATTCAGTCCATCCAGTCCACACTGACTCTCCAAAGACCATCCCACCCCATTACCCTATAACCTTGCATTACCCATGGCTGATCCACCTTGCCTACACATCCCTGGACACTATGGGCAATTTGGTATGGCCAATCCACCCAACCTGCATGCTTTTGGACTGTGGGAGGGAACTGGAGCACCCAGAGGAAACACACACAGACACAGGAAGAACATACAAATTCTACAGACAATTGCCCGAGGGTGGAATTAAACCCAGGTCCTGGTGCTGTGAGGTAGCTCCACTAGGCCACCATCTCCCCACAATCAAACACTGAATGTCTTTGAAAAAAGGACACACCAAAGGGCTAACACTCCTGGGCACACTGTTTTGAGGTCCTCATCCTGTGCTGACAGAATACCAGCAGCAGTGAGGTGAAATACTTAACTGTGATGTAAAATACCTTTCACCCATGTTATGGCACCTGAAACCATCTTAAACCTTCAGGCATCTTAAAGCTAATGCAGACATTTGGAATGTAGCCACTGCCATCCTGTATGAAATGCAGCAGTCAGTTTGGAAACAGAAAGCTTGCACATGCTGCAAGGCAATGGTGAGCTGTTTTTGTGACCTTAGTTGAAGGATAACTCTGAAATGGCTCCACAGAGGCTGGTATCCTGTTACCAAGTCGCCCTTTATTTACACATGAACAGTCCTTGGCTCTAGTACTACCTCATGCAGAACTAACTACCAGAGTGTAAGTATCTCTGACATTTACCATTTTTCTGTCAGCCAGGGCTCCCTGATTGGACCAGATTAACAGTCCCAGTCAGGAAACTCATATTTCATGAGGTCTAGCAGGCTGACCCCATTACAATCACTGCACTCAGTGACCTGGACATTGAGGAGAACCCTATCAATCAGGGGCAAGAAAACTGTCGCCATCTGTGGTCCCACGTTCCTGGCTCCTGATGCCTAGCCGGTGGTGAATCTGAGCAGGTTTGGACAGATTCTGAGAAAACTGATGGAACAGAGGCTATGTGGAGTGCTCTTGGCCACACAGGAACCTGCCCCACCAATTCCCACCCCCTCTCAGGTTTCTGATCCGCCTCATAACTTTATCCAAAACTGTGCTCTCTCAAATTTTAAATGGAGGCCTGTGATTCTGAAGTTTGAATTCAATTAATTGAAATCTAGCCTATTGCAACAGCTTCCAGGAGTACAAGTCTATTTTTTTTTATTCATTCAAAGGATGTGGGCATTTCTGACTAGATCAGCATTTATTGCCCAGAGGGCAGTCAAGAGTCAACTACATTGCTGTGGGTCTGGCGTCACATTTGGTCCAGACCAGGTAAGGACGGCAGATTTCCTTCTCTGAAGGACATTACTGAGCCCACAACAACCCAACAACCAACAAAGGTCTCATGGTCAGCATTAGACTTTTATTGAATTCATCATGCACCATTTGCTGTGACAGGAATCAAACCCTTATCCCCAGAAAAATTATCTGTGTCTCTGGATTAATAGTCTTGTGACAATATCAATCGGCCATCCCCTCCCAAATATTTATCTCTCACTGTCAATGATTCCTTTCTCCTGTTCTATCATTCCATTTTAAATCCCTGCCCAGTGGAAAATAATAGTTCAAGATTAACACAAAGTTGGAATACTGACCATATTGTGTCCTTAGCCAGCACCTTCCAAACCCACAACAATTTCCATCTTGAAGGTCAAAGGCAGCAGATACATGGGACAATTAGCAACCGCAAGTGCCCCTCCAAGCCACTCACCATCCTGACTTGGAAATATATTGCTGTTCCTTCACTGGCACTGGGTCAAAATCCTCGAATTCCCTCCCTCAAGGTATTATAGATCTTCCTATAACATGTGGACTGGAATAGTTCGACAGGTTTGCTGTTGACACAGAAATAACTGCAAAAACAAATGCTGAGGATGACACAAAGGGTCTGCAGAGGGATGTGGGCAGGAGAAAGTGAGGACTGCAGATTCTGGAGGTCAGAGTCGAGAGTATGGTGCTGGAAAAGCGCAGCAGGACAGGCAGCATCCAAGGAGCAGGAGAATCAACATTTCAGGCATAAGCCCTTCATTCCTGCTGAAGGGCTTATGCCCGAAATGTCAATTCTCCTGCTCCTTGGATGCTGTCTGATCAGCTGTGCTTTTCCAGCACCATACTCTTGACAGGGACATTGACAGCTATCTGGGTGGGTGAAAACCTGGTAAATGGATTATAATGTGAGAAAATGTGTGACTGCATTTTGGCAGGAAGAATAGAGGAGGTAATTATTACATAATTAGACATCAGAAAGTGACACAACAGAGGGATTTTGGAGAACTGTATGTGAATCATAAACAATAGTTTATAAATTAATCTGGCCACGAGAAAATATGCCAGCCCTCAAATGTCCAAGAAAAAGTAGGGTGGGGGCAATCAGCCAAGATTTGGGGCTCTGATCACTGTTGCGTGACCCTTGGCAAAATTTGGGAACATCAGAGAATCGAGGAATTTTTACAGTACAGAAGGAGCCTAGTCAGCCCATTCAGTGTGTACCAGCTACCTGCAGAATCCAGTTAGGCAATGCCCTCCCTCTGACCCTCTCTTTCCTTCTCTTCCAATGCTATTCAGTCTGGTTTGGGACTCATAATTGAATCTGCCTCCACCAGATTCCAAGATAATGCATTCCACATTCACTGTCTAAGAGAGTGTTTCTTCTTGCCTTCATTGGGAATCACTTTTAACTGTATTCCCACGTTCTTGACCTTCCGAACAGTGGGAATATCAATTCCCATCTACCTATTCTGTCTCAAGCCCACGTGGATTTTAACACCCTGATCAAATCTCCTCTGGACTTTCTCTTTTTTTTTAAGGAACACGAACCCAGTTTTTCCACTCTGTCCACAAAACTAAAGTTTCTCATCCCTGAATAAATGTCATAAATCTTTCCTGCAGAGTCTTGAACTTGCCCGAAGTGTGGTGGCCACTCCATACAGACTCCAGCAGACACTAATCTAGAGTGTCATTGTAACTTCCTTGTTTTTGAACAGTGTAGGCTGAATTTTCCCCTTGGACTCAGGAGATGTGCCATTTCCCCATTGCTGCTGTTGTGCAGTTTACTGTGCTTGATTATTCGGAGGGTCGGTGTGGACTGGTTGGACCGAAGGGCCTGTTTCCTCACTGTAAGGAATCTAATCTAATCTAATCCAATCTGTGTCAGGTCACAATTGATGGACACTGTGCTTGATTACTTACGTCTGGTTGCTTACTCAGAGAAAAGTAGAAAGAGCTGGAAGCCAAAGTTGACGCATGGAGTAGATGTTTAAAAATGCAGTAAATAAAACCCACTGGACGCAGAGAAACTAGTGCCACCTCTGCATGGATGTGACATATAAAACATACAACAGTTGCAATCCCAATTTTGGAAGTCAGCCTGATCACACATAATTTGGAACTCCGAGATTCGAGTGCAGGCTGGAGTTGGTGTCTCCATATCCAGAATGATTGTGAATGCGCACAAGACTGTGGAAGTTTTTGAGCCTTTGGATAGAGGTGAGTTCCCATATTGGATCCAATGGAAGCCCAGATAACAGCACTGTGCTATTACTGGATGTTAGAGGGTGAGCTGGAGCTTCAGCCATCTCCATCAAAACACGTTAAATAAGGATGAAGACTGTCACCATTTCTCTGAAAATGCTGTTGCCTCTTTGGTGGTATTTTAGTGATTGGGTTGCATTTAATCACAGCAATGCCTTCTTCTTCTGCCCTGGTTCAAACTATGACACTGTCAGAATTAACAAAGTGTGAGCAAAATCCTACCTTAATAGAATAGGCACTTTTTCTGCATGACTGAAGGCTCTCGAGTTTAGTTCACAACTTGATGAAGTTTCTGTGTTTCCCTTACACTTCCTAAACAGTTCTGCCTTGACAGAAATACCAGCAGGGATGAAAATGAGATTAGCAATGGCCTTTCAAATAACAACATGGCTTTACAAGGTTTCAGGTCATAACCCTGTATGTTTGTGTTTTAAATCTGGTGATCCTTGAAATGTTGACTGTGCTTTTTCTCCACAGATGTCAGCAGACTTGCTGAGTTTCTCCAGCAATTTCTGTTTTTATGTGCGTCTAAAACCTACATATTTGGCCAAATAACTATTCTGGTCAAATTTAATTTTAAAATTTATTATTAACCAGTGGAGGTGTGGAGTAGAAATAAATCATGGCCATAATTAGCAAAGGGCGGCACAGTGGTTAGCACTGCTGCCTCACAGCGCCAGAGACCTGGGTTCAGTTCCTGCCTCAGGTGACTGACTGTGTAGAGTTTGCACATTCTCCCTGTGACTGCGTCGGTTTCCTCCCACAATCCAAAAATGTGCAGGTTAGATGAATTGGCCGTGCTAAATTGCCCGTAGTGTTAGGTGAAGGGGTAAATATAAGGGAATGGGTCTGGGTGGGTTGCGCTTCGATGGATTGGTATGGACTTGTTGGGCCGAAGGGCCTGTTTCCACACTGTAAGTAATCTAATCTAATACTACCACAAAGGTAATTATCCTGATGCTGAGGTTTGAACACCAATGTTCTCCAATCTGACAAAACAACCATAGTAATGATAAATAATAAGTGACTTGAAAACTCGCGGTTTTTTGACTCAGTTGGAAAAATTCTTCCTTATGAGCCAAAAACTCCAAAGTCAAACCTTGCTTTCAGACATGTTGGCAACAGAGGGAGCTTCCACGTTTTGGTTTAAATTGTTTACTTTCAGACTGTTCATCCTTCTAACAATTTCCCACAATCCATTCTGGTAAGATGGCAGCGAAGTAGGACATCTGAGAGCAGGGCACATCTGCTTTTCTTTTTGTTTTTTTTTTGCTCTCCTCATACTTTATTTTCTCTTTTACTTTATTTAACTCTTGGCGAAGAGCTCAGTCATGCCAACAGCATCGGTGGCAGCAAGTGGGCCCAGCAGCAATGACTCGAGTAGTCCCAGCAACACGGACTGGAGTAGGCCCAGCAACACAGACTGGAGTACACCCAGTGGCGCGGACTGGAGTAGGCCCAGCAGCACAGATTCAAGTAGGCCCAGCAATGTGGACTTGAGTAGACCCAGCAGCACGGACACAAGTAGGCCCAACAGTATTGACCCGAGTGGGCCCAGCAGCATGGACTTGGACAGGTCCAGCAGTATGGACTTGAGTAGGACCAGCAGCAAAGACATGAGTAGTCTCAGCAGCACAGACCCGAGTAAGCTCAACTACACAGACTCAAGTAGGCCCAGCAGCACAGACTTGAGTAGGCCCAGCGGTAAGGATCCAAATAGGCTTAGTTACACAGACTTGAGTAGGCCCAGCAGCACAGACTTGAGTAGGCCAAGCAGCACCAACCCGAGTAGGGTCAGCAGCACGGACTTGAACAGGCCGTGCAGTACGGACTTGAGTAGGCCCAGCAGCATGAACTTGAGTAGGCCCACCAGTATGGACTAGAGTAGGCTCAGCAGTATGGACTCAAGTAGCCCAGCAACACGGATCCAAGTAGGCCCAGCAGCACAGAATCAAATAGGCCCAGCAGTACGGACTCGAGTAGGCCCAGCAGCACGAACCCGAGTAGGCCCAGCAGCACAGACACGAGTAGGCCCAGCAGCATGGACTCGAGTAGGCCCAGCAGCATGGACTCAAGTAGGCCCAGCAGCACGGACATGAGCAGGCCAGCAGCATGAACTCATGGCAGCAGCGTTGGAGGTGTATTTGGGTTCCTGTTGGCTTCTGCATCGTTGGTGCAGTCCTAGCGCAGATACAATGCTGCGGCTGAAATGGGTTTGGGTTCCAAGCAGTGACTGCGTCATGGAGGCGGAGGTCAGCATGAGACCTGATGGCTCCAACAGCGGCTGTATCGGTGAGGTGGGCCCAAAGCAGACTCGTGATGGAGGTGGAGTTGAGGTTGGGCCTGTGTGGTACCCATTGGCATTGGTGACGTCTGCATTGGCAAGGCCCAGCGAGGATGCATAATAATGAAGGTGTTGGTGGAGCAAAGATGGAATTGAACAAGTTTTGTTCCGGCGACATGACGAAGGGGACTCCATCAGGCCCATGGCCCATGATGGAGCACTTAACAACAAATACTGCATAATTGGACATTTTCTTTATTCATTCATTTTTTTGCTTATATGTTCTAAATTTGGTGTTTTTTTTGTGTTTTAGCATAGTGACAGAGTGTGGTGACAGTACACAACACTTTTCACTGTATTTTCTAACAAGGTGTATGTGGCAATAAATAAATCAAATCAAAGGGAGAAGAGGTGTATTTTTGAAAAAAGATTTGTGAAAAAATGAGTGCAGAAACCTTTATTCATATTCCACCACCAGGAAGAAAGGAAACACCCGGGTGGCCAGTGACAAGCAGTGGCCTTCACATCAAAGGGCAATGCCTTAGTGATCGAAAAAGTGAAGGGAAGGGCAGGGATTAATTCAAAATAGAGTCGGAGCAGGAAATAAAACGCTCTACACCCCGCAGTGCCCACCTCTCCCTGAAAACCTCGAGGGTTTTGGTAGACACCGCGTGCTCCTTTTCCAGAGACACCCGAGCTCTGACATGCGCACGGAAGAGGAACAGGCAGTCAGCCCTAACGACCCCCTCCATGGCCAGTCTGGCTAGGCCCAGGAGCAAGAAAAAGAGGTATATAAAATTACAAAGTAAACGACAGAGCTAGAATTTGCGCAGAATGCCCCTTGTGATTGACTAATCAACTGACAAGCATTTTGTCGGTTTGCTTATTGTAATATTGATGAGGCATCAGAGCGTAACCGTGGAACGCCAGTGTAATAATATTCTTGTGTTATCTCAATGAAGCACATATCTGAATTATTTTTTTAACTTGAAGATCTCTAGTGTATTTGTTTACAGATTAACTAGTAATCGCCAGGCACATCCTCTGCCTTAAGCACTACAGAGCAGAGGAACCAGGATTTTGGTTCATTTACATTTTGAGATTAAAGGGAATTAAAAAGATTTCACAGCAGATATCTTTCCCCCTGAATGGTTTGATCTATGGGATCACAACAGAAAGTACATCACCCAAAGGTCACAACTAGCCTTTTCTTTCCGAAAATCCCTCCCATATGTTTACACCCGGGATAAACATACACATTAGTTAATAGTAACATTAGTCACACAGAGACAGGCATTGTAAAATATATGACTACAGAGGTCTAAGACAGTTTGACAAATCTTCAAGATCTTGTTGTGGTGTAACCTTCTGGATGTTTGGGTTTTGCTGATGACTGTCCTTAGCCTGTAGGCAAGTTATGAATGCATTGAATACTGCCCTGGCATTTGAGCACATTGTCTTCATCTTGGTTTGTTCCTTTGTGTTGACTGTGTACAACTGGTGTATTACACACTTTCCTTAGCCAGGTTCAGTTCCTGCTTGTCATTCCTTCATTAGATGTCATGACTTCAAAAGACCTGGGATCACTGTGCACTTGGTTAATAACTGAAGTATCTAGTTCCCATAGAGGGGTCAAGTGACCCTCAGATTTTGTCTCTATCTGTGGTTAGTCGTTTTGCATGTGCTTGCTGGCCACACACCATCTTCGTTCTCCCTCCCTTCTCAGGAGGCTCATCGACATCTCAGAGAATTGTAACAGGAGGTGGCTTGGGAATGTTGCTCTCCATCCCCTACCTCCATGTCCACACTTTTGGCTTTTTGAACCAATAGAAAACCTGCATCCTTATTTGGGTCTGGCAACCTACTTAGTAACTCCAAGGTGACCATGTTGACAGCATCACCTATGAAAAGTCCTACTGCATTGAACCTGTCCTGGTACAATTGTAAATCCGAGACTGACTCAACACTCCTCTGCCAACATGGATCCCTTGCTGATCTTGTGGATAGTCCCAGTGTTGAGAGGTGTATGTGACGACGGTCCTGTTACTGTCCACTCCTTGTCTATCTGGTAAAACAGTTATGATTTCTATGCCAAATTACCCTAACTATGTTGCATTGTTAATGCAACAATGCAAGAGATAGGCAATCCATTGTATGCCGTTTATCAATTGTCGGTTGTATCATTGAGTTCCAAAGGTCCCAGTAGATGTCCTTCCGAATTAGGACTGATAAAATATTTGCACCATCTATGGGGCAATTGTGGTTCTGAGTTTGTTGTTGTCATTTTTCTTTAGGCAAATTATATTGACTGTGGGAAAGGCTTCAAATTTGTGGACTTTTACCTACTATGTGTTACTTTCATCATGAAGAAAACCTGTTTATCACCTGGTTCTGTTCTGGGTCTTGACACAGGTCTGTCTTGTTATGGACTTTATGTGTCAACTTCCATTTATGCATGTTGCTAGTGCACTCTTTGCTGTCAATGTTATACTGCTATACCTTTCTTATTCATTCCCATGATGCAGCTGATTTATTGCTCATTTCTAATCTCCCAGAGGGAAGTTAAGAGTCAACCACTTTGCTGTGGGTCTGGAGTTACATGTAGGCCAGACCAGGTAACGATGGCAGATTCCTTCCCTAAAAGAGAGCAGTGAGCCAGATAATTGTCAATGGTTTCATGGTCATCATTAGTCTCTTAATTTCAGATTTTTATTGAATTCAAATTCCATTGTCTGCCACGAAGGGACTCAAAGCTGGATCCACAGAACATTACCTGGGTCTCTGAACTAATAGACTAACAATAATACCATCTCCCCAAATAAAGCCATCCAGTCACAGAGGGACTACCCTCTCATTAGGGAGAGATGACTGGTGATGTTTAACCTGAGGGTCAGCCTGCTTGAGGGGAGGGAAAAGGAGGGATTTTCACAGTAATATCAGCCAGCTCAGGAACTGAGCCCAAGCTGTTGATGTCCCTCTGGCTGTTCAGTAACTGACCTAACCAACCCCCACTTTTTAATGTGGCTGTCTTATGTTTGGTTGAACCCCCTTTGCAATCTCCAGTTGTATCCTCAGAGTCAGATTTCTTGCAAAGGCAAAGCCCAATATCCTTTGGAATCACAAACTAAGCACAAATCTTGGAACAAAGGAGAGTTTTGCACAAGGTGCAATATACACTTGTCATACAGTTTACTTGCTATTTTGTGTCCTGACTACAGTGTCAATACTTGTTCTCTACACCTGGTGCTGGTGGGTGTCTCCAATAGCTCCATACTTTCTGTCATCTCCAGCAATGAACGAATGTGACTTTCTTCGCCCCGTGAGGTTATTTTTGGTGATGCTTCGCTGGGTAGTGAGTCAATCGCCAAATCCATTATCAGCTCTGACTGTTCGGCCTCTTCACTGTCATGTTTGTTGTCATTCCTGTGGTATCTATTGACAAAGTGATCTGTTAATTTGTTTGTTTTTGCCTGTTGGGCATCATTCTAAGTGACGTATTCTAAAGTTGACTCTTCCATTCAGCTGATCTTTTCAGACTTTTCATATCTTCGCAGGATCTTTCTGGCCCTCACCAGCTCAGTCTGAGATATTGACTCCTTTGTTACCAATGACCATCAGTATCTCCACAGTTTGTTTGGCCAGTTCTGTTTGGCTTATGATGCATAGCCACATCCTTTGTTTAAAAGGTTTGAAGTTGGGTAGTAGATCTGTAGTCCTCCTGTCATGGTGTGGATTTGGTATCCATGCTTTGCTGCCATTCTTGTGTTTTCACTTTACATTTAATTTTAGAATGCAGAACTTAGAACAACGTAGGACATAGAATAATGGAGAGTATAGAACAATGCAACACTGGAACAGGCCCTTTGGCCCCAGATACTGTGCTGTACATGATGCCCTTCTGCCTGCCTTTGGTCCATATGCCTCCATTCCTTCCATATTCATGTGCTTATCGAAAAGTCCCTTAAACACCCCATCACATCTATCTCCACCACCACTGCTGGTAGCATGTTCCAGACACCTACCATTCTCTGTGCCCCTCACATCTCCTTTGAACTTTCCCCTTCCCATTCAGTACATTTCCTACTGCTTTCAGCATGGTATTTTAAGTGTTCCTTTTGTTTTGACATGAAACTTTTTTTTTTCTGGTCTGTTGCATTGGCTCATATTCTTTTGGAAAACAGTAACTTTTTTATTGTTGTTTCAACTTACCTTTGTCTTAGTTCAGCATGGGGCTGATTCCCAAGGGTAATGTTTGAAATTGCCCTTAGAAAGGTTGAATTCTAATCAGCTAGCTGCCTGCAAAAACTGACCAAGTTACAGATGCTCTGAGTTTGCAAAGACATTTCTTATTTGGTTCTTGTTTTTTGCACAGTGGGAACCTCTGAATTGTTGTCCGATTTTGTTCATTGCTACTTCCTTTAGCCTTCAAGCATTTCAGGATGGACTCTTTGTTCTCTTTTGTTCAAAGGAAGAAAAATCCCAGTGCTCACCATGTAGGAATACTCTTGTGTTATCTAAATGTCAGACGTCACATAACTTCAGCTTATAGTCCAACACGTTTGTTTGAAATCACAAGCTTTCAGAGTGCTGCTTCTTTGTCAAGTGAACACGAAAAAGAGACATGAATTCCTTTGAAGTCCTCAGGTGGGTTTAGTTAAAGCTAAACTAGTGCACTTAATCTCCTGATACGGCCTGTGCCTCTAGCGGCCTGTGGTCTGTGATCATCTGACAATGTCAGGGTCCTTGTCACGTTCTCCAAATGTGACAGTAAAATAATTAGGCTGAATCATTAAGGGAGGAAGCTATGGGATGATAATAGTGATTGCACATTAACAGCACAGCCATCTCCTTTCCCCTGACTGGGTTACTCTCAATAATGTGGCCAGGTTGCCAACGGCCTAAGTACCAAGGGCCAACATAAAATTGGCTACACACTTTCTGCAAGTAAGGCCTGGTGGAATGCAAAGAGGCCAAGATTACCACAGGTCAAAAGTAAACAAGGACCAGCTGAGACCTGGTTTGCATATTGAGCAAGGGGAGAGTCGACATGCCCATTAAGAGGTACTCAGCCAGATCAACAAGGGGAGATGTCATGTTTGTGTACTCCCCAGTTTCGATCATACCTAGGAAAAGGGATGGGTACACCTAGGATGACCTGGCCTAACCCCATTGAGCATTGTGATCCCTCCCCTGGCACGCAATTGGTAGCATGGTGGCTCAGTGGCTAGCACTGCTACCTCACAGCGCCAGGCACCAGGGTTCAATTCCAGCCTTGGGTGACTGTCTGTGTGGAGTTTGCACATTCTCCCCGGATCTGCGTGGGCTTCCTCCTGCAGTCCAAAGATGTGCGGGTTAGGTGAACTGGCCATGCTAAATTCCCCATAGTGTTCAGGGACATTTAGGTTAGGTGCATTAGTCAAGGGTTAACATCGGATAATAAGTTAGGGGAACATTCCAGAAGGGCTCGGAAATGGGGGACAAGAGAGGACACCTGGTGGCCATTCCCTCGGTGAAGACTCATTTGTTGAAGTCTCCGTGTGTGAGATTCACCTTCCTACTGGGAAGATCCTGAGTGCCCTGTCGACAGAGCTCAGTGAATGCGACTGCAGCCCAATCAAGTTCACCGTGCGGGTAGTTTCTGGGTTTTTCAGGCAGTCAGCCTAGTTTGGGTAAAATGAACTTAGTTTGTGTAGGAGTTGTTTTCTTAAACTTGCAGATGTTTTAATAAAACTAAGTTTGAACTGCAGTCCATTGTTTGTCTCATACGTAGGAACACCTGGGTAACCATGTTTTATTAAAGTGGTCAAACAAGTATTTTACAGGCAACAATGCCGAACGACTGACGGGGTCATCAGGTTAGTTGGAGTCTCTGGGAGGAAGTAAATTGTGAGAAAGAATGATACAATACAATACTACACAGGAACAGGCCCTTTGGCCGAACCAATTCTGTGCCACGTTCCTCGGAGTGAGTCAATACTTGCAGGAAGAGCTCACAAAGCAAAATTTAAATTTTAATAGAATTCTTATTTTTAAAATATTGTACAGCTTACTGTGCTGAGCTCCTTAATCCGATTGATGGATTAGACTGCATATTCATGGGCAGAAAAATACAATTATAGAACTAAATGAAGAGCTGGTGAATTCTCCCAGGGTTCTGGTCAATGCTTATCGCTGAACTAAGACAATTGTAAAAGATTATTTCATTGTTATCTCAATAAAGGCTTGTGAGGCATTGCAGCAAACGCACTGTTACGTTCACTCAAGAAACATGTTTGCTTCCTTCCGAAAGAATGGCAAAGTTTCAGAGTGAGCCGTAACCTGTGTTTGCAATCTCAATTTTGAAGGGTGCAGGTTGCAGATTAAAGCCTGGTTGTCAGAGAATTACTGAGGGAGCCAGAGTCAGAGAATAGGGCAATGTATCAAAAGGGGTGAGCTGAAGAAATAAGTCAAACCAGCCTCACTGTTTTGTCAAACTGACTGTAATTATGTGGAATATAATGTGATGAGACATCACCGTCATATTATTATTTCCTGTGCTATTGTTTAATCGTGCAGATTGAGTAGTTTACTTGAAAACCACATTGAGGTTTATTTAAAACCTCAAACTTTAATTTAGAACATCCAGGGTCTAGCTTTTTTTAAAGTCAGAACAGAAAACGCTGGAGAAACAGGCAGCAGTCATGGAGAGAGAAACAGAGTTAACATTTTGAATCAGGGAGAGTAAAAGCAGAAGAAATAACAGCCAGATTGATTCATCTTTAACAAAGATTGGGACAGGTCAGGAGGAAGCCTTTAACGTCCTCTCCCACTGGAAATGTACAGAGGTCCACAGTTACTGGGGAAAGCAGTCAGATACAGAAGGGGTATTTTAATGTGACACCAATCACAGTCAGCTTTGGACAATGTAGGGAGTTAACGACCCAGTTTTTCTGATGGCTGGATGTTGTTTCTGCAGTACAGGTGGGATTTGCGCATCAGGATCCTTCCGAATTCCTGAACCAACACAGTCCAAAGGAATTACTTGGAAATTGAAGATTTCGCTGGGTCATTTCCCTTGGCCCAGAACCCTTTGAAAGTGTCCGTTTAAATTGGAGAATTCAGAGAGTTCCTTTGCAATTAAATAAATTGTTACTGAGGAAGAGTTAGGCAATTAACAACTTGTAAACTCCTGGATAAAAAATTAAACTGAGCCCCAACTTATCAGATCACACTCTAGTTACACCTCCCTAAGACTCCTTCAGCCCCAGGACCTGGATCCAACATGTTCTGCACCATCATCCATCCTGGCACCAAAATGCCCCCATCCAGCCCAATTCTACAATCTACTCCAACTCCACCAACGCTACAATCGTCCCAAATTCCCAATCCTACAACCTCCCTAATCCACCAACACTACAACCTTCCCCAAATTTCCAATCGCACAATCTCCCCCACTCCACCAATGCTACAACCTTCTCAAATTCCCAATCCTACAATCTCCCCCACTCCACCAACACTACAATCTTCTCACATTCCCAATACTACAATCTCCCCACTCCACTAACACTACAACCTTCCTCAAATTCTCAACCTTACAACCTCCCCCATTCCCCTGACCATTCAACATCTCCCAACCCACCACCGACAATCTCTAACCATGCCCCAACTCTACAACTTCCCAAGTACCCACATAAAGACTTTGTCTTGTACTTTAAGCCAATATGGCTGCCTACAGATTGAGGTACCAGTGTAGAGTACCTTGGGCTGAGAGTCCCAGCACATTCATTGTCTATGAGCCTGATTGCTCCTTATCCTTAAATAAACTTCTCAACTCCTTAAATAAAGGTGCTCAAATACAGCTCTTTAGTGTAGTATCTAAGGCCTCGCTCTCTTCACATATTCATTTTAGACTGGTATCCTCTTTCTTACTGATGTCAGAATCATAGGGCCAGTTATATCATCATGAATCTTTTGATAACATGTCCATCCCTGTTAATACCTCTGGCTGCAACCTTAACCCTACCTGGAATTCAATTCCTTCAGCTTCCAATGACAGATGCCAACATCCATCCAAATGGGAGTGGCTATAGCTCTCCTCCATCTTATCCCAAGATCCCCAATGGGGGAGACTATGAACTTGCCTGGTTCTTCATCCTTTGCCCTCCTCCCGGCTGCTTTTCATTTGATTGGAAGACAGGCGGGTCAATCAGGTTGATATCTGGATGGGGCTTATGCACAGGCGAGTCATAACCTCTGGGATTGACACATGTTACCAACAGCAGCCACTACCTCCATTTCCAGGAGAGGCTGGGACATTGAACCTGAGAGGAGAAAGTTTGCAGCCCAATGATTTGCATCAGGAGTTCACAGAGGCCTGAGAAAACTGAAGAACCAAGCCAAGGGGCTAGACTTCCATAGGGTTGGTCTGGCTTCAGAGATTTTAACGATGGGCAACTGATGAGAGCTGTTTGCGGATGTTAAACCCCTAATTCCTTAAACCCCGTGTTTACAGGTGAGGTAATGGAGCAGATACATTCAAGTAGGAAGCCTGAACTCAGCATTTAAATCTGTGTAGTAGACAAAGCATGTGTTCAATTTGATCTCCCAGCTAGTTTACCTCAAACAGGTCATGGACTTGTTGCCAGAAGCCGTAGCTGGATGGGTAATGGTGACCAGGAGACTCTACTGTTCCCAATGTTATCAGAAAGATTTTCAGTTTGCTCATATCTGTACAATGGAGAACGGCAGTGTAAAGTAATGAAAATCCGAAATAAAAACAGGAAATGCTGGCACCGCTCAGCATCTGAGGGAAGAGAAACAGAGAGTTCAAGCTTCAGACACTTCATCAGAACGGAGAAAAGTCAGAAACATTAGAAAAGTTACAAAAGTTTCAAACAAGTTGCATTGGGGTGCGGCTAAAGTTAAAAATTACACAACACCAGGTTATAGTTCGAAAGGTTTATTTGGAAGCACTAGCTTTCAGAGCACTGCTCCTTCATCAGGTTGGACTATAACCTGGTAATGTGTGATTTTTAACTTTGCCCAACCCAGTCCAACACTGGCTCCTCCACATCATGGGGTGTGGCTATGGAAGGGGAAGTTCTGTGAAAGAGTCTGGGTGGGTGCTATGGACAGGAAGAAATTAAGTGACAAAACAACAAAAGGCTCAGCATTTAGCACCAGGGGACACGGGTTCGATTCCAGCCTCAGGCGAATGCCTGTTTGGAGTTTGCACATTCTCCCCGTGTTTGCGTGGGTTTCCTCCGGGTTCTCCGGTTTCCTCCCACAATCCAAAGATGTACAGGTCAGGTGGATTGGCCATGCTAACTTGCCTATAACGTCCAGGGATGTGTAGGATTAGCCATGGGAAATGCAGAATTAGAGAGATAGGGTGGTGGGTCTGAGTGGGATGCTCTTCGGAAGTCGGTATGGATTTGAATTCATAATATGGACCTTAAAGCGAGTGGTGATGGGTATGTGAAAGGAACAAAAGATTATTACAGTATGGAAACCTGGCCTCCACTGATTTTCCTGTCTCTGTTCCCTCTTATGACTTTGCTCATCTCCACATTAATTCCTCTCCTTTTTCTCTGCTGCTTGCTTCTTGCTTCTGTCTTGTCTTCTCTCTTACTCCCTGAATCTGCTCCTTATATCTCCATATTGCTGATGATATTCCCTCTAATTCTGATGCTGTGACAGAGATTGACAGTGAGTCAGAATTTATGACAAGCTATAGACCCTCTGTCAGTGCTAAGAGGCAAAGAGACAGATAAAGTTAATCAATTGTAACAGAGAACAGCTCTCATTGAATAAAAACTGCCTTCAGCCAAAGACTCAGATGTATCGTTTCAATATTTAATGCAGTCCCTTGTGAAAATATTACCTGCTGAAAAAATATAACTTTAAAAATCATCCTCAAGTTTGACGCCGTAGCCAATTTTTCACAAGTAGTTGAAGTTCTTTCGTAATCATGAGCTGACAAAGTGAATGATTTGATCATGAAGTGCACTTTCTAGATTTCTGTCTCTACTCAATGGAGAAAGCAAAGAGTAAGCAATCAAATGTAGTCTTTGTCTGTCAGGGAAAAAAATCCATCTAAACTCTTACTTCCATTCATCAGGCAAGGGCTAACTTAGACCTTCAGTGTTCAGCCTGAATCTCTCATGACTCATTTCATTTGAGGAATAGCTGGAGAGTCAAGACTGATATAGAAAGCTTGCCTGGATTTAGCAGAAAAGCACAACCCCCTCTATTGATAGAGGTGGTTCTTACTATTGCTGTGAATGGAGAGTTAGCCTTTATCTCCAAAGCAACATGTTGGAAAGTCCCCAGAGGAGAGAAGAACAAACTTAACCAGTCCCTGTGGCTCACTGACATAACCATTTTTCACCGAGTATTGGATTTGCCATCCATAATGCATACTGCTCATGAGTGCAAACACAATGACTTATATTACATCGCCTAGGTTATGTGTCTGCTCTTTGGGTATTACTGACTCTATTTAGAATGTCAAATGTATTCTTCGAGTAAGAGAGCCATAGAGCTGTGCAGCATGGAAACGGACTCTTCAGTCCAATTCATCCATGCTGACCAGATACCATAAAGTAATCTAGTCCCATTTGCCAGCACTTGGCCCATATCCCTCTAAACCCTTCCTATTCATATACCCAGCCAGATGCCTTTAAAATGCTGTAATTGTACCAGCCTCCACCACTTCCTCTGGCAGCACATCCCATACACGCGCCGCCCACTGTGTGAAAAGATTGCCCCTTAGGTTCCTTTTGTACTTTTTCCCTCTCACCCTAAAACTATGATCTCTAGTTCTGGACTCCCCCATCTCAGGGAAAAGACTTTGTCTATTTACCCTATCCATGCCCCTCATGATCTTGTAAACCTCTATGATGTCACCCCTCAGCCCCCGACGCTCCAGGGAAAACAGCCCCAATCTGTTCGGCCACTCCCTGTAGCTCAAACCCTCCAACCCTGGCAACATTCTTGTAAACCTTTTCTGAACCCTTTCAAGTTTCACCACATCCTTCTGAAAGGAGGGAGACCAGAATTGCACACAATATTCCAAAAGTGGCCTAACCAATGTCCTGTCCAACCACAACAGATGATATGGAGAAGTTAAAGGAGGAAATAAGAAAGGCAGAAAATCAGGAAAAATCAGGGAAACATGAAAAATAGGGAGGAGTAGGCCATTCAGCCCCTCGAGCCGGCTCTGCTATTCAACATAACCAGGGCTGAGCAGGCAACTCATTCCGTACACGCACCACCCTCTGCGTGCAAAAGTTTCCCCTTAGGTCCTTTTTAAATCTTTCCCTTCTCACCTTGAACCTGTGCCCTCTAAATTTGGACTCCTTTATCCTGGGAAAAAAGACGTTGACTATTCAACCTCTCCATTGTTTATTTTTATTCCGAGTGTGGAATGGGCACTTGAGAAAATGGCTGAATCATTTCAGTCCATTCTGCTTGGGTACACTCACAATGCACTTCAAGGATTTTGTTTCGAAAAGTGTGACACTGATAAAGCACAGCAGGCCAGACAGTACCTGAAGAGCAGGAGAAGTGATATTTCAGGCATACGCCATTCCTGATGAAGAGCTTTGACCTGAAACGTCAACTCTCCTGCTCCTTGGATGTTGCCTGACCTGCTGTACTCTTTCCAGTGCCCCAGTTTTTGACTCTGACTCTCCAACATCTGCAAATGTCAAGGATTTTGACCCAGAAACACTACTGAAACAGCAATATCTTTCTGAGCCAAGAAAGTTGCTTAGAGGGGAACCAAGCAGCCTTGATACTGTCCAGAGCCTGCTGTATTTGAACATGGACTGCTTCAGTATCTGAGGAACAATGAATGGTGCTGAATGTTATGGCTCGGACAAGGTCACTACCCTGAGGAACTCCTGCAGAGATGTCCTGGAATGACCTCCAACAAACACAACCATCTTCCTATATGCCAGATTTGAATCTAACCTGGAGGGAACTTTTCCCTTTTTCTAGTGGAATCAAGTTCAGCATTTCTTAGGGGGCATGATATCAAACATAGTCAAATGCAGATTTGATGTCAAGGGATTCAGCTCTTTTGCCATGTTTGAACTAAGGCTGAGTGAACCTGACTGATCACAACCTGACCACCCATGAGCAGGTTGTTGCTAAGCAAGTGCTGCTCGATAGCTGTTGATTACAATCTCCATCAATTTATGAATGATTGATAGTAGACTCATGGGGCATATTGGATTTATGTATAGGACACACATGGCTAATTTCCCATATTGCCAGGTAGATGCAATGGCTGTAACTGTACTAGAAAAGCTTGGCTAGGATGTGGCAAGTTCCGGAACACAAGTCTTCAGTACTATTGCTGTAATGTTTGTCAGGGCCCACAGCCTTTGCAGTATCCACTGCCTCCAGCCATTTCTTGATGTCATGTGGAGTGAATTGAATTGACTTAAAATTGGCACTTGTGATGCTGGGGATCATGGGAGGAGACCAAGGTAGATCGTCCACTCCTCTCTTCTGGCTGAAGATATTTGAAAATGTGATGTGTTGGGTTCTCCCATCAGTGAGGAAGGGTATGTTGATTGAGCCTCCTCCACTTAAAGTGAGTTCTCACCTTTACTGTTCACAACTGGATGTGGCAGGACTGCAGAGCTTAGATCTGATCTGTTGGTTGTGGATCACTTAGCTCTGTCTATCACTTATTGCTTATGCTGTTTGGCATGCAAGTCATTTTAGGAGAAAGTGAGGACTGCAGATGCTGGAGATCAGAGCTGAAAATGTGTTGCTGGAAAAGCGCAGCAGGTCAGGCAGCATCCAAGGAGCAGTGGAATCGACGTTTCGGGTATGAGCCCTTCTTCAGGAAACTTCAGATTCCTGAAGAAGGGCTCATGCCCGAAACGTCGATTCTCCTGCTCCTTGGATGCTGCCTGACCTGCGGCGCTTTTCCAGCAACACATTTTCAGCTCATGCAAGTCATTTTGTTTGGTAGCTTCACCAGGGTGACACCTCATTTTGAGGTATACTTGGTGCTCTTCCTGGGAAGCCCTCCTGCACTCTCCATTGAACCAGGATTGATCCTCTGGCTTGATGGTAATGGTTGAAGGGGGGATATTCTGGGCCATGAGGTTACAGATTGTGCTGGAGTACAATTCTGCTGATGTTGATGACCCACAGTGACTCATGGATGCCCAGTCTTGAATTGCTTCAGTCCCAAAGCTTAGGATAATGAGATCTTGGAGTGCAGCTTGCCTTTGAACCAGACACTCTCAGTTTGAGATCCATTCCAGGTCTGAATGGCCATGGAAGGTGCATTCGTAAAATTATTGATAACAACTTGTAAATCCCGCCAATCCCGACCAATAGCAGGCAGCCACATGATGGTAAGAGAAATTGTAACCTCTGCCTTCTCTGCCTTTCACTTACTTGCCTATAAAAGTATATACTGCCACTGCAAATCCATGTCCTTGGGCAGATGGAGGTGCTGATCCCTGGACACGACATCCAGAGTAGATCAGGTTGGCAACTCATCACGGAGTTGATCCTCATCTGGCTCAGGCAGATTCGAGACCTGTCTCCTTATCCTACTTATGCTGGAAATCACAGCATTATGGATTGGACTTCCTTCAGGCAAGTTCAGAAAAAGATACATTAGCTGCAGTCCTCTCCCTGTATTTTTACTGATGATGTGGAGGTGCTGGTGTTGGACTGGGTTGGAAATGATTTTTAAAAAAATCACATATTTTTACTGAGTTCAAACCAACAATCAAATGCGCTTGCAGAATTATTAAAGACCAGATGAAAAAATAACGTACTCATTTCACAACTTCCAAAGAACTTTCCAGCCAATGAAGACATTTAGAAATGCATTACTGTAATGTAAAAACATAGCACCCAATTTGTGCACAACAATCAAAACACAAGAAACAGTGATGAGGTAAATAATCAAATAATCTGTTTTCTCTATACTGTGGTTAGCTGAAGGAGCAACATTAATGAATTTGTTTTAATTTGACAGAGGCTAGTGTTCAGAATGGAGAAAATACAACTTTTCTTGTAAATATTAAAAATGAATATATGTTTATGGCTCAGCATTTAATCCGCATTCACAGTAGCACTCGCATACACACACAGACAGAAACACGTATATACAAGCACACACGTACAGACTCACAGACACAGACACACACACATATACATGCATACATGCACAGACTCACAGACACACATGTACACTCACACATACGCACATAACACAGACACACATATACATGTGCACACACACAGACTCACAAACACACACACGCAGACTCACAGAGACACATACAGACACGCACACTCAAACACACAAACGTGCATGCACACACACACAAACAAACACAGACACAGACATATACATACACACATATGCACACTCACGTAAGCACACAAAAATAGTTATCCAAGAAAAAATGATTACAAAATAAGCAACAAATACTTACGCCTTGCAAGTCTAACAAGTCACTATAACAATAGTTTCTCACAAAAGAGAAGCTTGAAAAATTGCAGTCCTCTAATTCCTGAAGAAATAAAGAATTGGGATTTATTAAGATGGATTGCTAGTGGCTTGTTGCTTGAGGTAGCAGGTTTCTCTGGCTTCAGTCCTCCTGAGGCCTACATTGAAAATCTGGCTTAGTTCCTTAAGAGAAAGAGATAAAGGCCAGCCCAGATTTTTTGTCCCCTGACAGACCTATTCCCTTTCTGGTCAGGATCTGTTGGTTAAATTTTCCGCTCCAAAAACTGTGCCCTATAAAACGTACCTTATCAGAACCTAGTTTCTGCCATGTGACATTATCTGTTTGTTGCTGTCTTCATGCTCTGGTGATTGGCATACAATGGTGCTTGAGCTTCTCCAATGTCTATGTCCTCAACACCAATTCTTTTAATTCCACTTCATAGCTGAGAAATTGGCAGGTTCACTCTGTGCCATTATTTGGCAAGTTCATTCTGAATTAGTCACTTCCAGCATTTGCGTAATGGCAGCCATTAATACAAAGGAAAAATAAATGCAGTTCACTGATTCATCAGCTAGCTTCCAGAGTTCCATGTGGATTGACAGAAAAGGAAAGGTCACTTAACCTATTGATTTCATTTTGTACTCCATAAATCCAATTTTATCACTGTGACAATATTATATCCATAGAGGAATTGAGTTCCGGAACCAGGAGGTTATGCTGCAGCTGTACGAAGCTCTGGTACAGCCACACTTGGAGTATTGTGTGCAGTTCTGGTCACCGCATTATAAGAAGGATGTGGAAGCTTTAGAAAGGGTTCAGAGGAGATTTACTAGGATGTTGCCTGGTATGGAAGGAATGTCTTATGAGGAAAGAATGAGGGCCTTGAGGCTGTTCTCGTTAGAGAGAAGAAGGTTGAGAGGTGACTTAATAGAGACATACAAGATAATCAGAGGGTTAGATAGGGTGGACAGGGAGAGCCTTTTTACAAGTATGGGGATGGCAAACACGAGGGGACACAACTTTAAAGTGAGGGGAGATAGGTATAAGACAGATGTCAGAGGTAGTTTCTTTACTCAGAGAGTAGTAAGGGTATGGAATGCTTTGCCTGCATTGGTAGTAGATTCGCCAAGTTTAAGTGCATTTAAGTCATCATTGGACAGGCATATGGATGTACATGGAATAGTGTAGGTGGGATGGGCTTCAGATTAGTATGACAGGGCGGCACAACATCGAGGGCCGAAGGGCCTGTGCTGCGCTGTAATGTTCTATGTTCTATGTTCTATATACATGTTTGTAAGGATGGGATTTGAACCTGTAACCTTCTGTTTTAGAGGCATGTACTACCATGAGCCACAAGTGTGATCACTGAGTCAGTGCACTGAAAGCCCACACTGTCATTCAGTAAAGTGAAGTTAGAGAAGATACACAAATGACAGTTATAAACAACCTCCCAGGATTTTCCTTTACTACTTCTCAATTTATCAGTCACGTTATTACTCCCTTTGGATGATAAAACAAATTTAAATATAAACAATGTGTGATTTGAAGCAGAAATAGTCTCTTTGCATATTCATAAGTCCAGATTCAACTAATTACAGAACTAAAATAGAATCTGATATGAAAGGATAATTGAGTTGTCTGACATGCTAATCTCTCATATTCGGAATCAAAATGGATGTTATGAATTACATGGAATATACAGCATTGGAAGTATGGCACAACTGAACCTAAGTGGGACCATGTTCCAGCTCTCTCTCCCCAAGAGGGAATATATCTTCACTCAACATTTCACTGTAGCACTATCACAACCAGCATTTCCAGGGAGATAAATTCAGGGCTGAATGGAGTGACACACTGAGGCCTAGGGCAACAATTCGGGTGACTGTCTGCAACATAAGGAGAGCCTGGCTGTAATAGTATAACTGTGCATCATTTTTATAGAGCTAACTTTATGGATAAATGATGCAATCATGCTTTCAGGATGGAATGAGGTCAGAGGCTTATGGGCTGAGGTCCTGGGTAGAGTTTGAATTCACAATATAGTCTGACACTGCTTTCTCAGGAGCACTGAACTCATGGAAGTGACAACCTTTGGATGAGGTAATAAACTGAAACTCCATCTGTCTGCCCCAGTGGTTCAGAATATTGAAGATCAAGTGCCTTATTGAACAGTCCAGATGATCCCTGGGATCAACTCAGAGGTCCTTCTGCACATTTCACAGAAAATATCTGTTTTTGATGACTGGAACTTGTGGTATAAATTAATGGTTCTGAAAGAGGAAATGTTAAATTTGCATAACTCCACCCAGTCTGTTGATGCAACATAGTCTTTGGGTACAGAATTCATCAAGCATGAAATCCTGATGGAGACAGCTCTTTCATCTCCGACTCCTGATAGTTGAAATTATGCCTAGCCCGTTAATATTAATTATCCTTACTGATATCATGCAATTAACTGCAACTTATTATGTCAGTCAACGTTCTCTTGTTAAGATTCTCAAATGGTTTACTCTTTGCTGCAGATAGTTGTACATACCCTTAGACTCAACACAGAATGAAGTATGTGAGGCTCTTGTGACAAAGTGATAATGTCTCCATCTCTGAGCCAGAAGGTCTCAGTTTGAGTCCCACCTGCTGCAGAGGTGTATAATAACATCACTGAATTGGTTGATTAGAAAATATCCAGGATAGAGGATTGGTTGCAACAGTCTACCCCTGTTTCAAGTGACCAGAGGTTAGTGTCCAGAGTCTAATTTGACAACTGAACATATTACCTCAGGAACAGCCTGACGTAGTGTTTGAATCTTCAATGAATCATCACAGGAATTATAAATAAAACAGAATCTTTAGTCATATGATGCCATTGGAATGGAGCTTGGACTAATGAAAGATTTAATTTCTATCTGACTACAATAGATACAAGCTATAGTAATGTGAAAAAGAAATTTCAGCATTATTTTCATATGCAAGGTACAGACTTTCAATGATTGACATAATTATTGTTGAGCAAACTATTACACTCTTTCAATTTTTGTCCTGAATAGAATCACTGTATTAAGTATGATCCACTTGTCACAAGATTGACAAAGTCATTTTTTTCATTATTCCTCCATAGGACATGGGCGTTACTTGTTGGTGACCATTTTATTGTCTGTCCCTAATTGTCCTTGAGAAGTTATTATTGAGCTGTCTTCTTGAAATATTGGTGTGTTCCTTCCAAATTGAATAACTCTACTATTGCCTGATCAGTATTATCCACAATTTTCAAGAATGTGCGATGGATTTCTTAATAAGCTCTCTTAACTGGATCTGATTTTCCTATTACTGGGATGTGGGCATCACAAGTGAGGCCAGAAATTATCACTCATCCTTAATTTCTCGTGATAGATTGCTGCCGAGTCACCTTCTTGAACTGTTAAAGTCCTTGTCATGTTTGCACATGCATTGTGCTGTTGGAGAGAAATTCCAGGATTTTGACCAAATCAAAGTGAAGAAACATTGTGATACAGTTCCAAGCCAGGATAGTGTGTGAGTTGGAGAAGCTAGTTGTGGAGGTGGTCCAAGATGTTTGCCAGCCTTTCTCTTTTCAGGTGGAAGACGTCATAGATTTGGAAGAAGTATTTGATGGAAGCTCTTGTGAGTTGCTGGAATGCATCTTGTAGTTGGTGCTCACTTGTACCACTGCGTGTCAGGAGGTCTGAACAATTGGCAATTGATGGTGTTCAATTGGAGCCACATTCATCTTGGCAAGTAGACAGTATTCCATCAGACACATGTTGTGTTCCTTGCCAAGGATATTACGTTTGTGAGTTCCTTTAAGCCCAAAGTAATTTAATATGGATTAGGACATCCAGCTTTCTGTTCCAACTAGAAGTCTTGTTGAGTAAACAACACGTTTTTATTAGTTTCACAGCAAATATTTACAGAACACAAATTCATTTTGAAGGTTTTTGAAAAGATTTGAGGCTCGTGTTGTGGATTCAGTTGTTGGTTTGCTCGCCAAGTTTTGTATGCAGATGTTTCATCACCCTGCCAAGTAACATCCTTAGCGCACCTTCTGATAGAACATTGTGAACTAATCTGATTATTATTTATCTGACCCGGTCTGTTATGGTGGGAGATGGCATTTCCAGTCCTGCTTCACAGTGGTTTGTATATGGAGTCCATTTCTACATGTCTGTTGATAGAGTTCCGGGTTGAGAACCAGGCCTCTAGAAATTCCTCTTTGGTTAGCTTGTCGCAAGATGGTTACATTATCCCAGTCGGATTGATGGCCCTTCTTGTCTGCGTGTGTGGAGATGAATGAAAATTGGCCGTGTCTTTTTACTGGCAATTGGTGATCATGTATTCTGGTATCTGGTCTCCTTCCAGTCTGTCTGATGAAATGTTTGTTGCAATCACCGCATGGGATTTTGTCGACAGTATTATGTTGGTTCTGTATGTTATGGATATGGAATGTTACGTCCTTGACAAAGTTAGCATGGTGCAGCAGTGGGTTTGTGCGCTACCATGATCTCAAGGAATCTTGCTGTCATTTCTGAGATGTTCTTAAGGTAAGAGAGGGTGACCAGTGTATTCGGCTGTCCTGAGTCTCCATGATGTTGTCTGCTCCATAAGCATCGGCGGATGAAGCTGATTGGGTATCCATTGTTTGCAAAGGTTTTGTGGAGGTGTTCTTTTTCATTTGTGTGTCGTTCCGGGGTGCTGGAGTGTGTTATTGCTCGTTTGAATAATGTTCTGACACAGCTCTGTCTGTGGATGTTGAGATGGTTGCTGCTGAAATTAAGGATTTGGTCTTTGTGGTATACAGGAAGGCACCCTGCATACATTAATTTACTTGCTTTACACGGAGATTGTAAGGAACATACCCGACACATGTCTGTCTCCTACAAACTCCGAGTTTACTCTAATCAAGTCCCCATAGCATCATCACTATAGGTGTTGCTTACTGCACTCAGTTACGTCTAAGAACGGATATAGGAGCAGACCTTCCAGTCCCTGGGTCTGCTGTACAATCCAATTAGATTATGGCGAATGACCTACATCGATGCCACTGTCCGACATTAATTCCATATCCTTGATGCCATTAGTTTACAGAAAATCTACAGAAAATAATATGTGTTATTATACAGATATAGTATGTACAAATAGTAACAATTTTAGCCATAAGACTATAAGTCAAGGATGTGGTGCTGGAAAAGCACAGCAGGTCAGGCAGCATCCGAGGAGCAGGAGAATCGACATTTTGGGCATAAGCCCTTCATCAGGAATGAGGCTTGTGGGCCGGGGGGCTGAGAATAAATGGGAGGAGGGTGGCCTGGGGGGAAACGTAGCTAAGAATGCGATAGGTAGATGAAGGTGTGGGTGGACATGATAGGTCGGAGGGGAGGGTGGAGTGGATGGGTGTGAAGAAAGGAAGATGGACAGGTAGGACAGGTCAAGGGGGCAGTGCTGAGTTGGAGGCTTAGGATACAGTTGGGGGAGTGGAATTAAGGAAACTGGTGAAAGGCCATAAGACATAAGAGCAGAAATTAGGCCATTCAACCCATTTAGTCTGCTCCACCAATCAAACGTGGCTGATAAGTTTCTCAACGCCGTTCTCCTGCTTTCTCCCCTTCACTCTTGATCCCCTTGATACTCCAGAAGCTATCTATCTCAGTTTTAAATATATTCATGACCCGGCCTCCACAGCCTTTTAAATAACATTTTCCCCCAAGTCTTATCGACCTTCTTGATGTTATATTTCTGCTAATAAACTTACATTTCCATTCCCCATCTCCTCCCAAGTCTTTAACTTTACAAATTCAGACAATCTTGAGGTCTCACTATTCTGTCCATAGATGCACCCTTCAGAATTGGAAGAATAACTATTTGTTGGGTCGAAGCTCGTTGGTATGTACTGTCTTCCTGAAGATCTGAGGTCTGTAGTTCTCTGTGCAATTGAACAGTTTTTATTTCTTTGGAGAGAACTTCAATGACGGATGTGTGTTCTTTGTAGGTGCTGGAATGGTCCCTGTTCTCACAGATAAATTGCTTAATCACAGTATCTTGCATACTTACCCATTGTTTGTCTCCTTTTACTGGAGTCTACCATGGCGTTATGTGCACTATCTTGCTAACTTGTATCAATGGAATTTCATTATGATTCTGTTCTGAAGTATGTAGACTGGTTATGTATCCCTCTAAACTATTTTGAGCATTCCTTCCCCCAAGTGATTTATTGGTGAAGTGAGATTGTTCACATCCTGTGATATCTTTTAATAGTGAAGGGATTCTTCTTTGGAAGGTGAGAGTTTGGACATTATGCTTGAATTATCTCTAGCTAATCAGCTTAGACCCCAGTAACAGACTGCAATTTGGACGAGATAATTGTTCACTGAGTTATACAGTAGTCTGATTAGAGCAGACAACATTTTCAAAGACCTCTTCCACCCCAGTTATATTCTCTTCCAACATCTTCCATCAGGCGGTAGTTACAAAAGTGTGAAACCATGTACCAACAGATTCAGGAACAGCTTCTTCCCTGCTGTTATCAGCTTTTTTAACATGTATTTGAATTGATTTTTCTCTGCACCTTCTCTATATCTGTAACACTATATTTTACATTGTGTTCTATTCCCCTAACATACTTATATAAGGTATGATTTTCCTGGATAGCATGCAGAACAATACTTTTCACTGTATCTCGATACATGTGACAACAATAAATCAAATCAAATTGAATTCATTGGCAGACACTTGCACTGTCCATCATAAGATGTCCTCTGATGTGGTGTAGATGATTCAATTGCTGCCTCTTTGTTTGCATTTCATTTTGAACTTTATTATAACTTGGAATCTGACCAGTCTTCAGCTTTGATAGCAGTGGAAAACATGAACCATGATAGTCAGTTTTCCATCTCATTTACAGGGTGAAACATGTTTTTCACTCCAATGTAACTAACCTCAGGAAATTTAACATTTTGTTTAGGTTCCAAAAACTTATGAAGCCCAGGAAACGTTTCTCCAGTTTCTTTCCCTTGACAGTTTTGCTAGCATATGTTCATTATTCATAATCTGATTTCCCTGTTTAGAATTAATTTATTTGTAATAAATAGTAGTTGTTTTAAGTATAGAAAACTGTTCAGTATTTTCTTTTAACCTGAGTCTATCAGACAAGGAACTTGGGGACTTCAAGTAAATTGATTAAATTGTTAACTTTTGTGACAACCTCAGGAGTAGAAGCACTGTATTAGCTCACTTTCCCAAATAGATCATGACAGTTCACACTACTGCCACTGTGTATTGATGTTGGAGGGAGTGATTGCTAAAGGTGGGGGATATGGTGCCAGTCAGGTGGGCGGCTTTGTCCTGGATGGTGTTGAGCTGCCCCCATCCAGGCCAGTGAAGAGCATTCTATCACCCTCCTGATTGTTTCTTGTCAATGCTGGACAGGCTTTGTAGAGTCTGGAGATGACTTTCTCATTGCAGAATGACCAACCTTTGACCTGCTTTAGTCGCCATCATATTTATGTAGGAGAAAGTGAGGACTCATGTAGTTTTTATTGTACTTTAGTATTTATGTAGTCAGTCCAGTTAACACTTTCAGTGCAGAGAAAAGAAAGTTAAAGTGATTACTGTTTTTATTCGGCTTTTGGTGAGAAGAGTGGAATGAAACTCCACACCCACCTGATGAAGGAGCGTCGCTCCGAAAGCTAGTGCTTCCCAAATAAGCCTGTTGGACTATAACCTGGCGTTGTGTGATTTTTAACTAATGAGATGGTTGAAAGCAAGAATACTGATGAACAGGGTCCATCCAAGGATGTCTTTAACTGGTGCGAAATCAGAAGAAACTGAACTGAACAAATATAAAGTCGAGAGTGTGGTGCTGGAAAAGCACAGCAGATTAGGCAGCAGCCGAGGAGCAGGAGAATTGACGTTTTGGCCAGGAGCCCTTCATGAAGCTTATGCCCGAAATGTCGATTTTCCTGCTCCTCGGAACGGCACGGTGGCCCAGTGGGGGGCGGCACGGTGGCCCAGTGGTTAGCACTGCTGCCTCACAGCACCAGAGTCTGGGGTTCAATTCCCGCCTCAGGCGACTGACTGTGTGGAGTTTGCATGTTCTCCCCATGTCTGCGTGGGTTTCCTCCGGGTGCTCCGGTTTCCTCCCACAGTCCAAAGATGTGCAGGTCAGGTGAATTGGCCATGCTAAATTGCCCATAGTGTTAGGTTAGGGGTATGGGTGGGTTGCGCTTCGGCGGGTCGGTGTGGACTTGTTGGGCCGAAGGGCCTGTTTCCACACTGTAATGTAATCTAATCTAATCTCCAGCGTCTGCAGTCCTCACTTTCGCCTGAACAAATATAAAGCCTTACAAATGAAAGACATATTGAACTAGCTTTATTGTTTCATATACTCACATGAGTACAGTGAAAAGTTTACAAGTCCCACTTACAGTGCCTTCTTCGGTACAAAGGTACAGATTCTTGAGTACAAATTGCTAGGGAAAAAGAAAACAACAAAAAAAATGTCATCATTGCAGACATTCAAAAGTATAAATTAATAGTGATAAGTTGGTAAAATAAAGAAGTAAAACTTTCGAAATGAGAATCCTTCAATGATGATATCATAAAGAAAAAAATAAATTAAAGAAAGAGAACTTAAGACAAATTCCACTTAGTCCATTTCACAGCTCTGCACTCAAGGATCCAAACCTCCATTGTAATCCCAGGCTGGACCCACCACGATCTGAAGAAAACGGTGCTTGGAGTCAGAGTCTGACTGAAGCCATCACAAGCAGACCCAGATAGATGCTGAGAAAAACAGCCACTGAAGCTCCTGGAAGGAGTCCCTGGCTGGACCAGACTGTCCATGCTATCACAAAGACAGTGCAGAAACCTCGAGGAAACCTGGACTGTTGGGATCCCAGGCCCAAACCCACCTCATCATCAGCCAGCAGGTATGCCAGGAGATCAAACTGTTTTGAAAGGCAATATTTCTGAAAGGGTTAATGTTGGCGACTGTAATAAGCTCCACCCGATCAGATGATGCCATAGATAATGGGCAAATTGAGAGAGCTGCTCGTGACGTTTGAAGGTGACAGATATGTCATGTCTGACTTTCAACAGGCTCAGTAATATTGTCCAGCTGATGTCACTTGTACCTAATTACAATCACACAATAAACAACCTCTTGTTTTGATGTGAAGAGCACTGCTTGTCACTGGCCACTCGGGTGTTTTCCTATCTTCCTGGTGGTGGAAATTGAATAAAGATTCGTGCACTTTGTGAAAAAAAAACAGGGGACTTTCACTGTGTCTCACCCCTGCACACACACAACATGGATGCTGGGGGAAAAAATAAGCACTACCGCACTTAGGTGGTAGTGTGGGGCAAAAATTAAAAAATAATAATAAAAAAAAATAAACAGGGGATAAATAAGCACTACCGCACTTAGGTGGTAGTGTGGGGGTTAAAAAAAAACAAAAAAAATCCAGGAGAAAAAAAAAATAAAAAAAAAATAAACAGGGGATAAATAAGCACTACCGCACTTAGGTGGTAGTGTGGGGGTTCAAAAAAGAATAAACAGGAGTTGCTTGTAAAGAAAAAAAAAACAAAGAAAAAAAATAAAAATAAAAATAAACAGGGGACTTTCACTGAGAAAAGAAAAAAAATAAACAACCTCTTGTTTAAGATATCAGCCTGGTCTTGTTAAGACTCACTAGCAGTTGTTCCTCTATCAATGGAAACCTAATTGACTCATAGACCCAGTCAAGGAAAGAAGAATGAGGCAGGAATCATCTGCCCACAAAGACCACATGAGCTGTGCTCAGATAGAGGCAGATTTCTGATCATTCAGGGGACTAAAGGCTATGTGGATGAAACAGAAAAGTGGAGTTAGGGATTATCAGATCAGCCACAATCTCATTAAATGGGGGTGCACATTCCATGAACTGAAGGGCGTATTTCTGCTTAAAAATGGAACTGAAATAGGAATCTAGGAAACAATGAGGTCTTGGAGATATTTGTAAAGGAAAATAGATATCTTCAAATCAATGCACTGGGAAATTTGGTTTGGAGGAGAACTTAGCAGGAATGGAGCAGAACTGTAGAACTCTACATTAATTGAAATTAATGAAGAGAAAGGAATGGACCTGGTTTCGAAGTGCCCATTCCCAATGTCTGAGGGAGTTGCAAACTGCCAGCATCCATTCAAAGCAGCATAATGTTTACTCAAACTAAAATAAGGAGAACATGTTGCTTGCTTTCAATTGTCAGCACACTATAACATATTAAAAACTGCTCGGAAGTGTCAGCCACAGAGCAATGAATTAATGGTATATGTCCTAAATGGTACCACTTTATTGTACCTCGGAGCTCTGGAGGTGATTATCTGAAATGTCAATTCTTCGGAGCACAGCAGAGCTAAAGTAGATTGATTTGAGGCTATGGAATTACAGAGTGTCAGCCTCATTCACTGTTATGGTTCCATGAGTCCTGGTGACAATCTATTAGCAAGACAGCACAATGATTGTCATGCACAAATCCCTCACCCTCAACCAAAAGCCAGCAATGTCTTTATCTTTTCAGCCATTCTTCCTCTCTCACCTCCTGAACGTGCTAGATCTCACTGTGATTCAGCTCCATGGCAACAGCTACAAAGAAAAAGAGTAATAACCATTGTTCAGATTCTTCAACCAAATTAATTCATGACAAGATTTTTGGGTGATTATGTTTGTCAGAGCTTAATTGATCTGTATTTCCTACATTAGAGCAGTGGCTACACTGTCTACAGAACTTCACTGGGTGCTGTGCAGTTTAAAACAGCTCACAATCTTTCCTTCTTTCAAAATCTCAATGAGCCATAAAGAATTGAATTAATTAGTAGGTGTGTCAAGGCTTGACATTATAATGCTTAGAACTCTGGATTATGCATGGACATGTTTGAACTTTTGTCTTTAAAAAGAAACATACAGCCAAAGTAACTGAGAATGTACATTCTGAGTAATGCAATTAATGAACTGTCTTCAACGCTTGTCAGGATTATCCTCAGTCTCCAGTGGAACTATGGAATGCAACACATGAAGGGTAACAAGGCAACTTCAAAGAGAAAAACTTTGAAGTCATAAATGCACTGCATACTCTCCTGCAAGATATCTCATACTGGGCAGGATAGGGGAAAAGATAGACGAGCAGGAGGCTGGAAGAACACAGTAAGCCAGGAGGTGGAGAAGTCAACATTTTGGGTGTGACCTTTCTTCAGCAGCATGACAGGAGAAAAGAGCTGAGTGAGCAAGAGACATGTTTATCTTCTCTGCTTTCAAGAATAGGAGTTAAAAACATGTTTCAATCCTGCTCTCTGTGTATTCATGAACAATGGTGCGTGGTGTAAGGGTTAGAGCTGATAAAGCTCCTGTTCATTCTTGCACTTCAGGTAACAATGAAGGAAGCATTTCTCTCTCTTTGCTAAAAGCCAGAAAACAAGTGAAGCTACAGTTGAAAACAAAAATCAGGACAAAAGTTTTTCAACTGACTGACAAATCCAAACATCTTGAAATCAACTGCTCACCGACTGAAACCCATGCTAAGCCACATCCAGCTTAAAGGCTGCAATGTTCCCTTATCTATTCTTCATTGCATCCAGAGACTAATCGACAATAAAAATTGAAAGAACTGCGAATCAGAAATAAAAACAGAAGTTTGTGCGAAGATTTGTAGCTCAGGTGCTCGTTGTTGTGGTTCTGTTTGCCGAGCTGGAAGTTTTTGTTGCAAACGTTTCGTCCCCTGGCTAGGCAACATCATCAGTGCTTGGGAGCCTCCTGCGAAGCGCGCTTCTTTGATGTTTCCTCCGGTGTTTATAGTGGTCTGTCCCTGCCGCTTCCGGTTGTCAGTTTCAGCTGTCCGCTGTAGTGGTTGGTATATTGGGTCCAGGTCGATGTGTTTATTGATGGAGTTTGTGGATGAATGCCATGCCTCTAGGAATTCCCTGGCTGTTCTCTGTCTGGCTTGCCCTATGATAGTAGTGTTGGCCCAGTCGAATTCATGTTGCTTGTTGTCTGCGTGTGTGGCTACTAAGGATAGCTGGTCGTGTCGTTTCGTGGCTAGTTGATGTTCATGTATGCGGATTGTTAGCTGTCTTCCTGTTTGTCCTATATAGTGTTTTGTGCAGTGTAGTGTACAAAATACCATGCAAGGACTGCACTAAACACTATATAGGACAAACAGGAAGACAGCTAACAATCCGCATACATGAACATCAACTAGCCACGAAACGACACGACCAGCTATCCTTAGTAGCCACACACGCAGACAACAAGCAACATGAATTCGACTGGGCCAACACTACTATCATAGGGCAAGCCAGACAGAGAACAGCCAGGGAATTCCTAGAGGCATGGCATTCATCCACAAACTCCATCAATAAACACATCGACCTGGACCCAATATACCAACCACTACAGCGGACAGCTGAAACTGACAACCGGAAGCGGCAGGGACAGACCACTATAAACACCGGAGGAAACATCAAAGAAGCGCTTCGCAGGAGGCTCCCAAGCACTGATGATGTCGCCTAGCCAGGGGATGAAACGTTTGCAACTAAAACTTCCAGCTCGGCGATCAGAACCACAATAAAAACAGAAGTTGCTGGAAAAGCTCAGCAGATCTGGCAGTCTTTATGGAAAAAAATCAAAGTTATTGTTTCGAGTCCAGTGACCCTTCCTCAAAACTGATCGCAATGAGGAAAATTTCATTTTTTATGAAGAAGATAGGTTGGGGGGAAATGGTAAGGAGTAAATAATAAGTGATTGGGGATAGAGCCCACAGTTGGTCAGACAAAGGTGTGGATTAACAGTCTGGCTGGGTTGGTGAATAGTTGTTCATGGTGACTGTTAGTGACTAACAATGTGTAGTGTGTACTCATTCCTGATGAAGGGCTTTTGCCTGAAACATCAAGTCTCCTGCTCATCGGATGCTGCCTGACCTGCTGTGCTTTTCCAGCACCACATTCTCGACTCTAATCTCCAGGATCTGGAGTCCTCACTTTCCCTTGTGCGTACAAGCAGACGATGTGCTCACATGGTCTGCTGGGTTGAGGCTGGGGGCTGGGACATAAGACAGCTCAAGGCCTAACTTTATTGAACTTGACATTGAGACCAAAAGGTTGTAGCGTCCCCAAGCAGAAAATATGGTGGCGTTTTTCCAGCTTACGCTGGAACACTGCAGCAAGCCTGAGACAGAGATGTTGGCCAGGGAACAGGGTGTGGTGTTGAATTGGTAGGCAACTGGAACATCAGGGTCTTTTTTGCAGACAGAACATAGGTGACCTATTAAGCAGTTACCCAGTGTCTGCTTTGTTTCTCCAATGTAGAGGAGACCACATTGTGAGCAGCGAATGTAGTAGATTAGATGCAGTAACCAACTTAATTTTGCTGGACTCTCCTCTTACGTCTGATCAGTTATTATGTTTTCATGTTTAGTACATAATAACTCACTCTTTCAATAAATCGATAAAGCCGAGTAAAATTGGTGCCACGTAAAGTATAAAGTCATTTGAGTCAAAAAGACAAAACTAAGGGATGTTGTGACCAGCCGAGAGGGTGGGTGGTTATACGAAGCTGGCAGAGTGGAAGTTCATCCCTCCTCAGGTAGGGGCAGGACCATTTGGGTTAACCTAACAAGAACTATAAAAATGGGGGAACCTCACCGGGGAACAGGGTGGCAGGGGGGAGAGGGGGTAGGGGTTGGTTTGGTCACAATAGCGAGCAAGCAGGGTCAAGCATTGAAAACAGGAAATGACAATGGGAAGGAATAATTTTCAACTCACCAATCAGGCCAGAAAGCAGTTGTTATGAACGCCGTTGTATATTTTGTATAACAGGACCTTGTAACACCAAATGCTAGACAGCTCTTATAATAGATCTTCATAATAAAGACCATTGAGGCAGTTTCTATAATAAACGTGACTTTCATGCTTCAGCAGTGAATTTAAAATGAACCCCAATGTGAACAAATTGAAATAATCAATGAACATATTGTTGCGTACAGGTCCACACTGTGTGCATGTAAAAGAATGCATAACAAATTTAAATTGTGTTGAATTTAAATGTTCCTCATACCTGAAAAATAATAAGCCACCATTATTAGACTGTAAGCTGTACATACAATAGAGCTCTAATTTTGTGAATTTTAATTATAGTACCACCCAGACTGAACAATTAAAATGAGGTGACACTATCATCGCATGTGATCTGGAGAGCTTCAGTCAACATCTCAAACTTATTACTTCTCGTGTACGCTGTGAAAATGATACTTTCTGATTTTGATTTTAATTGCCTATGGAATAAAGCCCAACATCAGAAACACGCTTCCTCCGCCTGCATCTGTGTAGCACATTTGTAGAACTGTGTTTAATCAAAATCTTTATTCATGAGACTGATAATCAGTTCTAATGAAATTAAGAAGGTTTTCTGCTGAAACTCGCCTTCAAGGAGAAAATCAAACTCTTCAGCCATCAGGGGAATGCCAGAAGTGCAAATATGAAGGGTTTCTTTTTCAATGATGTTTTACGTTCATTTCATTGCAATTCAACATTTGCATTAATCAATGGCTTCAAATCTCTGGCAAAACCTCTTTCAATTCAGGAAGTAACTTTTCACTCACACACTGGAATTCTGAATCCCTGTTCCCCAAAAGTTAATGGGTGTTGATATGTTCAGGATGTTTCCCAGGATGTTGCCTGGGCAGTTGCATTTCAGTGATGAAGAGAGATTGGATACTGGGGGGTTTTCCCTAGAGCAGAGGAGACTGAGATGGGACATGATTGAGATGTATAAAATTATGAGGGGGGGAGGGGACGTAAGAGAGGGTAAATAGGACAAAATATTATCTTATGATGGACGAATGGGTGGCCAGGGGACATAGATCTTTTAAGAAAAGAGACAGAAGGTGGAGGGGTGATGTGAGGAAAACTCTTCACTCAAAAGGTAGTGTGTATGTGGAACTTACTGCCTGTAAGGGTAGAAGAGGAAGAAACCCTCAATAATATTTAAGAGGAGATTAAAGGGGCAACTTTTCCATGCAGAGGGTGGTACATGTATGTATTGAGCTGCCACAGTAAGTGGTGGAAGCTGGTACAATTACAGCATTTGAAAGGCATCTGTATGAATACATGAATAGGAAGGGTTTAGAGGCATAAATGCTGGTAAATGGGACTATATTAATTGAATTGAATTGAATTTATTGTCACATGTACCGCACACAGTGAAAAGCGTTGTCTTGCGAGCAACACAGGCAGATCACAGAGTTAAGTAGCATCAGTAAGTAAATAATAGGTAAACAGCGGCAAAAACAAAAACACAGGTACTGGCGAATGTTGAGAGTTTGTGAGTCCATTCAGTATTCTAAAAACAGTAGGGTAGAAACTGTTCTGAAACCGGCTGGTGTGTGTGTTCAGGCTTCTGTACCTTCTCCCTGATGGTAGAGGTTGTTGAAAAACATTGCCAGGGTTGGATGGGTCTTTGAGAATGCTGGCGGCCTTCCCTTGAATCCTGGTAGATGGATTCTATAGATGGGAGGGTGGCCTTTGTGATTGTCCGGGCCGAGTTCAACACTCTCTGTAACCGTTTCCGATCTTGAATGGTACAGTTGCCATACCAGGTCGAGATACATCCAGACAGAATGTTCTCGAAATGGTGTGAAAGGCCGAGGGGAAACAGGGTGTTCTCAGGCAGGGACAGAGTCTCTGTCCTCAGGTTGTGTGTGTACTGCAGGGGAGAGCTGGAAGCCCAGGTCAACAGCAGCAATGGGGGAGGGCCCTGGTTTCTTGGCCTGGCCCTCCTTGTCATCGAGGGAGTGCAATGAAGGGCAGGGATTGGTTTGATTGGGCCTGTGTTCAATTTATTCAATGAGTAAGAGAGAGCTCTGACAGTGCTGATAAGATTCGGTGAAAGGTCTAGAATAAGGGGTCACAATTTTGCAACACAGGGTAGGCCATTTTGGGGAGAAATATCTTCATTCAGGGACTTGTGAGCTTATAGAATTCTCTACCACAGACAGTTCACATGCAGATAGAGGTTATTTGGCCCATCAAGTCTGGACCAACCCTCCAACCAACATCCCACTCAGACTCAGCATCCCGCCTCCCCCTCTCCCTGTGACCCTGCATTTCCCATGGATAACATACCCAGCCTGCACATCCCTGAATACTACGGGCAATTTAGCATGGTCAATCCACCTAACCTGCACATCTTTGGATTGTGGGAGGAAACCGGAGGACCTGGAGGAAACCCACACAGACATGGGGAGAACGTTCAGCTCCACACAGACAGTTACCCGAGGCTGGAATCGAACATGGGTCCCTGGCACTGTGAGGCAGCAGTGCTAACCACTGAGCCACCGTACCACCCTTGTGGATTAGCCGTTTTGAATGCTGAAGCAGACTCGATGGGTTGAATGGTCTACGCCGCTTCTATTTTCTACGTTTCTACCTTCGTGAAGACTCTGCTTCTGGAAGCTGTGACCGACCTCAGACGAAATTCACTGATGGCCCCTCCCCTACCCTGTGGCAGGCCAGGCTTTGTGTTTGAAATAATGGGCGATCACAAAGCAGTACCATAACACCCTAGTGATATTATATTCATGTTGCGGTTTTTTGCTGTGGCACGTCAGAAGTGGCTATCAATGAGTTGATCATTTAATCGGATTATAGGTCATCCCTTCACTTGTTATTCAGCTGCTGGCACTTTACTCACCCCGTCTAACACTCTTGGTCACCTGCAGAGACTTATTATTCAATACTGCACTCACACCATTTCTATGATCTTTTGAACTCTCCGCCCATAAATTCTGTGCCTGTGTGCTTCACTCTCACTTCACCTGAAGAAGGAGCTTCGCTCCAAAAGCTTGTGATTTCAAATAAACCTGTTGGACTATAACCTGGTAACCTGTGATTTCTGACAATGGGGAAATTTAGCCTGCACATCTATGGACTGTGGGGGGAAATCAGAGCACCCAAAGGAAACCCACACAGACATGGGGAGAATATGCAAACTCCACACAGACATTGAGCTGAGGGTGGAACTGAACCCAGGTCCCTGGCACTGTAAGACAGCAGTGCTAACCACTGAGCTACTGTGCTGCCCCAGAATTATATTGGTAAATGAGGGCATTGCAGGTATTGGAGTTTACCATGTGGATGAAGCCATGGAACACTTCCAGTTGTGAACTGTCAACATTCATAATGTTGTCTTGTGCAGGCACTTTATTGAAAGTGCAGAGAAGACTCTTATCCCATTTTTGATCTTTTATTAAACTTGGGGCGGGGTTTACAGTAGTTGGGGGATGGGAGCATTTTAGGGTGCAAAATTGTTTGCCTCCCTCCCCTCACCTCACCTCACCTCACCTCACCAGTGTCAAAGGAACGTTGGCAGATAGTTGATGAGCAGGCTGAATTGGCAGAATGTGTAATACCCACCCTCAGTGGACGGCAGTGCTGTACGCCAATCTGTGTAGATGAAACCTCACTCCCAGCCACACCCAGAACTCAGTGTTGACCGTAGTCGGTCCTGCAAGAAATCCCAGGAAGAAGAGGACATGGATGCAAGTCAGGAGGTGAGATCTGTTGGGTGGGGAGGTTTTTGCCAAAGTAGGAAAGGGATGAATGCAAGGCTTCTCGTTAGAATTTGGAGAGCAGATGGATTAGAAGGAAGTGGTGTGCAGTGTTTGGTTAGTAATTCCTGATGCGCAAAGAATAAAGTGTTCAAATTTTTTTTCAACTTGGAACACTCCAAAATTATCAGGGGGCTAAACAAATTGCATGTCCCACATCACTCTGGGCACAAGTGGTCGTGACAAACTGAATGTCTGTTAAAATGCTCGAATTATCATTTCCACTCTGTTCGCCCACAGGATCCACCTTATCATTGAGTAGTATCAAAATAACTGTGCACAGAAGTCCCTTTAGGTTTTAACCAACACGAATTGATTTAAGTGTGAATTGATGATGAATAAATGCCCGTAACCTCACATACATTCTGGCTGTAGTTGTTCAACTTTCTAAATTCCTTTCATGCTAAATCATGGTCTGAAACCACACTGAATTAATTGTAATCAATCTCCTTATGTAATCATCCTTTTTTTGTGAGGTTTATTGTGATGACATGAGTCATCAAAACCACCAGAAATAAAAGAAGCTGTATCAGTTTGAAAAGTTCTGGTTGTTACATCCCTTCAATAAAGTTAGCAAGACTTTGCCGAGTTTGAATAATTGTCTGTTAAATTCAAAAGCAGCTGTCTATCAAGCACAGAACCCAGAAAAGAATTGAAAAAAATGTTTGAATTGTATGACATGCTCCACCTTCAAACAAACTCTGGAAAGAGCATAACAATTCATTCAAAACACGGATTTATCACATTGGGATATGCTTTCTGAAGACAAAAATAATTTTAACATCCTCATTTACTGTCACTGAATTTGAGAAATCAACACCAAATCTAAAACTTGGCAACAAGTGTCATCTGCTCTATTGAAAAAGAAATCCTCATTATTTTCAGGAGCTCGAAAGGAATTATACCTTTATCCTGTGTGTAACTACTGAACATGTCCAAACGGAGCTAAGACACAATGAAGTCATATCACATTAAACTGGAGCTGGGATCTAAAAAGTTCAAGGTCAGGTGTCCTCTCTTAACATCTTATGCATATGGTTATGCTCAATATAGACTATCTCCGTTTTCTCACAAGATCTCATCTTATAGGGTAACCCTGTGTGTTCAAACCCCTTCAGGTTTTTTTGGGTTTCTAGTCACTACCTTTTATGCAATGATGCAGATTGTAAAAAATCCACTTCCTCCACAGTTTTGTTGGGCACTGCCTGGACTCAGTGGAAAGTATCATGCAGACTAGTGACGTGCTTGTGACAGGTTGAAGGGGAAGCTGTATATGCGTGATGCTCCTGTTACACTGTGTACCAATATGCAAAGACACATAGCCATCAGCTGAAGTAAATGACTCAAAATGACATTGGTATTCAGCTATGAAACAAATCCCTCACACTCCATGGCAAAATATATCTTAAAAAAATACCGTGGTTTAGTTTACCTGCGACGCCATACGTATGAGCCTATATATGGTGTTTGATATGTTCGGGCTATATTCTGAATGCCTTCTTATTGCACAGTTTACATGGAAGGTCAGATCCCTTGCCTGCTAGCTAACGTTTATTTATAGTACTGAGAGTTACAACAGACCTCAGGCAAACCATTTGTGATATAGCATACTTAATCAATCATTTTTACTATTTGTACACATTTGTATGTCTCCAAGAGGATCATTCTGTCAGTGTGGCATCTGTAGTGATCATGTCCTATGGAACCATCTGAGATACCTTGGATAGATTCACACCTACCAGTCCCTTTTAATGGTATCAGTCTAGGCCACTGTTCAAGTCCCACCTGCTCCACCTGCATGTGTTATAACAGGATGATGAAGAATATTTAACTGGATTTGTTTGTCCTCCTTGATTCCAATGGTACTAGCTGAAGATGTTTAAAGTCCATGTAGTGCAGTGGTAGTGGCCCTACCTCTAGACCAGAATGCCCAAGTTCAAGTCCTAGCTGATCCCGATGTGTGTAATAACTTCTCTGAAAGGGTCGATGAGAAAATATCTGTGGGGTGCTGACCTTATTATCCAGGGCAGCTTCGACAAGAGGCTCTGGACAGAAAGGACAAGCCTTAGGAAGGCATCATGCAGCAACAGCTTAGTAGATGGTGATAGGGACAGAGTGACTGTTTTCCAACCTCGCTTCAATGGGCTGCTGATGTTGGGGCACCTACGCCAGTGGAGCCAGTAGCTCCTCAGTGAGGTGCTGTATTGATAACTTTGGTCCCTGGTCCAGCCTCCTTTGTGCCTTTCCTCCTCCACTAAGTGTCCAGGATTTCTGGGGTGACGGTTCTCATGTCTGCCTCAGTCCTCTTTGAGACCCATGCACGAGATGTCCCATGTTTGATGCTAGGCCTTGCTAATCCACACGGTGACTGAGGTGCTGGTTCTTCTGTTTTAGCTTGCAAAGAGATCCATGATCCGAAAGGCTTCACTTTGACCCTTCTGCTCAGTGACTTAGTTGATCTGGGCTGCCTTTCTGCTACTCTGAACTGCTCATCAGTTCCTCTCTCTTTATTGCCTCAGTTCCTCTGCCTTTGCCCTCAGCTTAGTGACTGTGATGCCCTTTTGTCAAAACAGGGACGCATTGTGGCGGTGATCTGGATGGTCTGAGGGCCACAGGACTGGGATAACACAGAATGCCAGAAGTGTGGAATGTCACTGCCGAGAGGACCACCAGCAATGTGTGTGTGTGAGAGGTCTTCCAGGCAGTCACTTATCACTGCGTTAAAAAAGGGTCACCAAGATTTTGGTCAAGAAGGTCAGAGAGTTTTCAAAACCAGAAGTAGCACAGCGGCTCAGTGGTTAGCACTGAGGGACACATGTTTGATTCCAGCCTCAGGTGGGGAGTTTGCACATTCTCCCCGTGTCTGCATGGATTCTTCAATTTCCTCCCACAGTCCAAAGCTGTGCAGGTTAGATGGACTGGCCATGCTAAATTGCCCAGTGTGTCCAGGGTTGTGCAGTCTAGGTAGATTAGCCATGGGAAATGTGGGGCTATGGGGATTGGATGAGGGTTTGGGTCTGGATGGGATGCTCTTTTGAGGATGAGTGTGGACTCGATTGGCCATGTGGCCTGCTTCCATACTGTAGGGATCTCTTAAAAACCAGGTATGTCAAGCTGTTCACAAATCCACCACATACTACAGTGCAGTGATGCTGCAATGAAAGCCCAAAGCCTCCTAACCGGGAGGAGTTTGTACTTGGGTTGCTGTAAACATCGCCTCAGCCATCTGACTGGATCCTCAGGTACAGCTGTAACACTTACGCACTTCCCTGTCCTGAAACCTTCAGGGGTAGATCCTTGATGACAACAGAGTCTCATTCCTTACTGGCTAATGATGCGAGTAAGGAGCCCTCATTATAATGGTTGTCACAGGCTGACTTGGGCCAACACCAAGTGAACAGTTGGTCTCATTGGCAATGAGATCCATTTGCCCACAATATCCCAATGGTGTTGTTGCAGTCAGTCCCAGTGAAAAATTCAAGGATCATTGTTACACACTCCTCTCTACAGAACCTCCCACAGTAGAGAGAGGAGGCTTCCCAGCCAGAGGTCTTGGATAAGCCACACTCCTCAACCAAGGAGGAGAATATAGGGGAGGCAGCAGTGATGCCTGTAGAGATCTGAGGCCTCCTTCACTATATATATATAGAGGGGGCTCTGCCTGCTGTTTGTAACTGACATCAGAGCCTACCCTTACATCAACTGACACCAGCATCAGCTCCTTCCAACCTCTCTCTAACCTGAGACGGAATGGTCCCTGTGCTTCCATCTTGTATTGGTGTTGGAGATACTGTTAGGTCTGAAGACTGATAAGTCCCCGGGGCCTGATGGTCTACATCCCAGGGTACTGAAGGAGGTGGCTCGAGAAATCGTGCGTGCGTTGGTGATTATTTTCCAGAGTTTGATAGATTTAGGATCAGTTCCTGCGGATTGGAGGGTGGCTAATGTTGTACCACTTTTTAAGAAAGATGTGAGAGAGAAAGCAGGAAATTATAGACCAGTTAGTCTGTCCTCAGTGGTGGGAAAGATGCTGGAGTCTATTATAAAGGATGAAATTACGACACATCTGGATAGTAGTAACAGGATAGGTCAGAGTCAGCATGGATTTATGAAGGGGAAATCATGCTTGACTAATCTTCTGGAATTTTTTGAGGATGTAACTCTGAAGATGGACAAGGGAGATCCAGTGGATGTAGTGTACCTGAACTTTCAGAAAGCCTTTGATAAAGTTCCACATAGGAGGTTAGTAAGCAAAATTAGGGCGCATGGTATTGGGGGCAAAGTACTGACTTGGATTGAAAATTGGTTGGCTGACAGGATACAAAGAGTAGTGATAAACGGCTCCCTTTCGGAATGGCAGGTGGTGACCATTGGGGTACCGCAGGGATCAGTGCTGGGACCGCAGCTTTTTACAATATATATTAATGATATAGAAGATGGCATTAATAGTAACATTAGCAAATTTGCTGATGATACAAAGCTGGGTGGCAGGGTGAAATGTGAGGAGGATGTTAGGAGATTACAGGGTGATCTGGACAGGTTAGGTGAGTGGACAGATGCATGGCAGATGCAGTTTAATGTGCATAAATGTATGGTTATCCACTTTGGTGGCAAGAACAGGAAGGCAGATTACTACCTAAATGGAATCAATTTAGGTAAAGGGGCAGTACAAAGAGATCTGGGTGTTCTTGTACACCAGTCAATGAAGGTAAGCATGCAGGTACAGCAGGTAGTGAAGAAAGCTAATAGCATGCTGGCCTTCATAACAAGAGGGATTGAGTATAAAAGCAAAGAGGCTCTTCTGCAGCTGTACAGGGCCCTGGTGAGACCACACCTGGAATATTGTGTGCAGTTCTGGTCTCCAAATTTGAGGAAAGACATTCTGGCTATTGAGGGAGTACAGTGTAGGTTCACTAGGTCAATTCCTGGAATGGCGGAACTATCTTATGTTGAAAGATTGGAGCGATTGGGCTTGTATACCCTTGAGTTTAGAAGACTGAGAAGGGATCTGATTGAGACGTATAAGATTATTAAAGGATTGGACACTCTGGAGGCAGGAAACATGTTTCCGCTGATGGGTGAGTCCCGAACCAGAGGACACAGCTTAAAAATAAGAGGTAGGCCATTTAAGACAGAGATGAGGAGAAACTTCTTCACCCAGAGAGTGGTGGGTGTGTGGAATGCTCTGCCCCAGAAGGCAGTGGAGGCCCAGTCTCTGGATTTGTTTAAGAAAGAGTTGGATAGAGCTCTCAAGGATAGTGAAATCAAGGGTTATGGAGATAAGACAGGGACAGGATACTGATTGAGGATGATCAGCCATGATCATAATGAATGGTGGTGCAGGCTCGAAGGGCAGAATGGCCTACTCCTGCACCTATTGTCTATTGCCTATTGTTCATTGACCAACAACAATGCAATGGTGTTGAGTTAGTTGTTTCTGTCTCAGCCAGCAATGCCACTACTCTAGCCATGCAATCACTGCAAATACACAAAGAGGCCACTCAGCCCATCATTCCTGCCATTGTGATGATCAGGGATAGGTCAGCCAGTCCATTGGGACTTCTCCCACACCTCATACAAGCTGGGCAATCCATCTTCTCACACCACCACCCACCTTAAACCCTTTCCCCATTCGCATAATCTTCAGCATGAGACAAACGATCCTGGTCTAATGAAGGAGTCATAGAGATGTACAGCACGGAAACAGACCCTTCAGTCCAACTCATCCATACCCATCAGATATCTGAAATAAATCATTTGCCAGCTCTAAACCCTTCCTATTCATATACCCATCCAGATGCCTTTTAAATGTTGTCATTGTACCAGCCTCCACCACATCCTCTGGATCTCGCTCCATACACACACCACCATCTGTGTGAAAAAGTTGCCCCTTACATCCCTGTTTAATCTTTCCCCTCTCACTCTAAACCTATGCCCTCTAATTTTGGACTCCCCTACCCTGAGAAAAAGACTTTGGCTATTTATCCTCTCCATGCCCCTCATAATTTTATATACTCCCACAAGGTCATGCCTCAGCCTCTGAGGCTTCAGGCAAAACAGCCCCGGCCAGTTCAGCCTCTCCCTGTGGGTCAAGCCCTCCAACCCTGGCAACATCCTTGTAAATTTTTTGTGAACCTTTTCAAGTTTCACAACATCCTGCCTATGGAACACAGTATTCCAAAGTGGAGAAAGTGAGGTCTGCAGATGCTGGAGATCAAAGTTGAAACTTTATTGCTGGAACAGCACAGCAGGTCAGGCAGCATCCAGGGAACAGGAGATTCGACGTTTCGGGCACAGGCCCTTCTTCAGGAAGAAGAAGGGCCTGTGCCCGAAACGTCGAATCTCCTGTTCCCTGGATGCTGCCTGACCTGCTGTGCTGTTCCAGCAATAAAGTTTCAACAGTATTCCAAAGTGGCCTAACCGATATCCTGTACAGCTGCAACATAACATCCCAACTCCGATACTCAACGCACTGACTAATAAAGGCAAGCCTTCTTCACTATCCTGTCTAAGTGCCACTCTACTTTCAAGGAACTATGAACCTGCACTCCAAGGTTTCTTTGTTTAGCAACACTCCCTAGGACCTTATTATGAAGTGTATAAGTCCTGCCCTGATTTGCCTTTCCAAAATGCAGCACCTCACATCCATCTAAATTAAACTTCATCTGCCACTCCTTGACCCATCTGATCAAGATCCCATTGTAATCTGAGGTAACCTTCTTGGCTGTCCACTATACCTCCCATTTTGGTGTCCTTTGCAAACTGACCAATCATGCCTCCTATGTTCACATCCAAATCATTTACATAAATGGCAAAAAACAGTGGACCCAGCACCGATCCTTGTGGCAGACTGCTGGTCATAGATCTCCAGTCTGAAAAGCAACCAGAGGGATAACATCTCAACAAATCTTACTGATTTTCACAACCACTTAGTAGATCATATTGTCCAGGTTCCCTTTGTAAATCTACTCAATATTGATATTTCCCAGGGGCTGGTATAAACAATCAAGGAGCAAAGGGTAATTGCAGAAGGACCAAGTCAGCCTAAATTTTCTAAATGGCCATTTTGAACACACCGAGAAACTAGCATGGTTCTCTCTGGAGGGGAAATGTTTCTTTTTTGTGGTCTTCTAGTAGATTCTGGTGTTTAAGCAGATCTTTGAGAACAGAGCTGTGACTGCGTTCGCACTGCGTGTGCTCTCATTGGGAAAGGCAGGCAGCTGAAGACATGAGGAGAAATGGATTGGAGGTTGGGCAAGAGCCTCTGGCGCCAGACCCCACCAGGCCATTTAAAGTGCTCAGAGAGGGATGTCTCTGTGCCACCCAAACTATTGTAACCAAGTGAAAGAGGGTTTGGAAACATGCACTTTGCGGATGACAATCTGAGAATTTGGATGGAAAACATTGTTTGGTGCATTCAAGGGTCAAAATGTTTGAGCGTGAAGAGAGAAGTTGTACATAGTGGGGACCACAATGGAAAGATTGCGGTCTTTCATACAGTCTCACATTTGTTCAGAAATTAATGCAATTGTTGTAACTAAGAAACTTTGCTGCATTGTTTATTGAGAGTGAAATTTGCTATTTTATTTGAAAGATATTTTGCCCTGTTAGTTAACATTTGAGCAGTGTTGATTTCGTTGCTTTGTTGCTGCGAATGTTTTATAAAATGGAATCCGAGCCAACTGTTTTCTTTCTATTAGAGCCCTTAAATACTTATCAATCTCTACAAGGATCATAACAGATGATGTGACCCCTATCTTAGTCAAGAAATAGTCCAAATCCCTTTAATGGTGTGCAGAATGGATATTACATCACAAAAAATTACTGGATGAATAATATAGAGGTCCAGACCAATGCCCTCTTGACAAGACAATGGCAGCTGGGAAAATTTAAGCATAATTTGTAATTATGGATAAGATGATGATGATGACAATGAAACTGCCAGATTGTTGTAAAAATAACCTGTCAAAGAAATCTGTTGTCTTTACCCATCCTCTCTTACAGTGTCTCCATAGCCAGCGCATTGTGTAGACTCTTAACTGCCTTCTGAATGGCAAACTAACCAGTCATACCACACAGCAACAGAAAAGTTCATTAGGAATAAAACTGGATCGAGCATTGACCAGGCACCAGGAACAACAACGGCACAACTTACTTGTCCGACACTGCAAAGGCATTCTTATTATTATCTGTGGGCTTGTGTGAACAATGAGAGTTGGGTCACAGTCAAGTCAAGCAACACAACAGTCTGATGCTGTAATTCTCACCAAATCATACCTTAGCATTTTGCCACTGATCTAAAAAGAGCAGCAAAAATAAAATGCACACATTAAATCTCTTTTATTAACACTTTCCAAACTGTCAACCACCACCACCTTAAAGAACAAGGGCAGCAGCATTATGGAAACATCACCTCCATCGTGACTTGGAATTATAACATTGTTATTTCACTGCCATTGTGTCAAAGCTTGGAAAACCTTTCCTAACAGCACTGTGGGTGTAGCTACAACATATGGACCACACCAATTCTACTACCACTTCTTCAAGGACAATTAGGGATGTGCAATCAATACAGACCTTCCAGTGAACTACAGACTCTGTGAATGAGAAATGTACATTGTTCGTGCAAATTACCTGAGAAAACAGAGTCCTTCATTGGTGGAATCAAAGTGACTACAATTTGACCCAATAGTTGTAACACCCATCACAACAATTCCATCCCCATCAGATGATCAATTAAACAGAACATTACCTTCGCGTAGCATTGTAACAGAGTGTCTAGATTACGTTACCATATAATTTCTATATGCCTATTACATCATCATGTGGTAAGTACATTCTTATTATATAACCAGGGTCAGTAAATATTCCCTGTTTTAGTCACAGATAACCACTTGTTTATTTTAATTAGACAGTATCCTCAAACTATAACCAAGAGAAAACAGACTACAGATTCCTGAAGAAGGGCTTATGCCCGAAATGTCGATTCTCCTTCTCCTTTGATGCTGCCTGACCTGCTGCGCTTTTTCAGCAACACATTTTTAAGCTCTGATCCCTAGCATCTGCAGTCCTCACTTTCTCCTAGACCACACATTACACAACTTGGCAATCAGATAAGATCCTTTTGTAACATAAGGGAATGAGCAACATGCCATTTATTACCCCGTGAAACCAAAGATGCCCCCAGGATATCACAGTGCTACCAGAGACACTCTGATACAATCATTATGGAAATATACACTGCTTTCAAATTAGCAGAATCTAATCTGTCACCATGATTAGAGAGATTGTTGGGTTTAAGACTATATGGGGAGCAGATTGAAGTCAAAAATCAGCCATGATTTTATTGAATGGTGAAAGAAGTTCAATGGGCTGAGTGGCCTACTCTGACTCATATGTCTTATCTCATCATCATATCCCCATGGAACTACATTCATCCCTGTTACACGTAGATTAATGCAGCCCCTTTGTAGAACAACAAAATTGAGATCATCTCATCCTGAAACGGTTACAGCCCCATTATCTCACCAGTGAACCGGGCGCTGTTCAGTATATCACAAAGAATTACTGACACCACCATTATATCTGTGCGTCTTATTTCTTATCTTTACCTGTGAGGGTTGGTCATGGGATTCCAACAGATTGGTCCAGTCTTGTGTGTGAAATGCGGCAGTGGTTTGACAGTGGTAGAAGGCTCTCCTGCCCTTACCTCCTGTCAACAGGCTGTTGGAAGGACTGATAGGTTGGCAGTCACCCATTTGTTCATGTTACAAACACTTCCATCATAACCAAGCTCTGTGGTGGGTTTTGAACCTGGAACATCTAGGTAGGTGCTAGAACCCTACAAAACCTCTGACGAGAACATCAGTGAGTCCATATTGAATAAAGGTATTCAGGACTTTCAGTCTCACAGATGATGCTCGGTTGATAATGAGCAGGGTTTGCTGGTGTTTCAGAGTGTACACCAAGAGGTGATCTCCCTTATGTGATGAGCTATATTAAAGAATAGTTCAGTTGATGGATGTGGACAATGTTAGTCAGGCAGTTTATCAAACTGTTGTTTTCTGAAGTGTAAATATTAAAAACAGTCTGTTCGTCAGACAAAGAACTGTGTCGGTTTGATGAATTCACACTCCAAGCTGCCATTCTGTCAGTTAATCAGACTCCTGTCTCACAAAATACATGAATGCCAGAACCATCATTTTCCAGAATGTGACAGCTGGCCTGATGGATCAGTTCAAGTAATGAGAGCTTGTATTCAGAGGACAGTGCACCAATGTCAGCAATATCGCAATATTAGACCTAAGTGCTCAGTGCAGACTTTTGGAATTTAATCAGCCAGTTCACACTGACAGAAACCTATCACATCGAAGGACACCTGTATCCATTAAATGCCAACCTTGTCATCTCTGTGATTCCAGACTCCCTTCAAGGTTACTGCAAACACTATCATTTTTTACTTTTTATTAGCATTAGTTGTCAGCGGGTCTTAAAAGGGGTTATCCATCTAAATGAAAGGTGTTGCACCCTATGTCAGTGAACACAGCTCTTGGAGTTACAATGGGGCTCTGTTACAGTAAGGATTGACTGCACCCTCTTCCAGGAATCATAGACTGCTCTAGATTACAGCAAGCAGCTGTCTGCTCTGGCAGTGATGTGTTGTGAGAATAGTAACTGCCTGGAGCGTTATGTTGAAAGTGAAATCTTTTACATTAATTATATCTGTTCGTGAACATTCCATATCTATTCTTAAACTAATATGTTAAAAATCACACAACACCAGGTTATAGTCCAACAGGTTTAATTGGAAGCACTAGCTTTCGGAGTGCAATTCTTCATCAGGTGGGTGTGGAGTACATGATTGTAAGACACAACCACCTGATGCTCCATAATCACTTGTTGAAAGAGCAGCGCTCCGAAAGCTAGTGCTTCCAATTAAACCTGTTGGACTACAACCTGGTGTTGTGTGATATTTAACTTTGTATACCCAATCCAACACCGGCATCTCCAAATCATAAACTAATCTGGAGTTTATGATGGATCCTTACTCGAAAAGTTCCCGCTGATGTATCGTTAGGCTTGCTCTACTTCAGTACCTGCAACTGGACAAGTGACAGCTCCAATCCAAACTGGAAACCAGGCTCCAATTCAAACGATTGGAGACAGATTTCCATGTTAACGGGAATCCATTGCCTGAAAGAGGCCGAACTTGGTAAGCCGGCTGTAAATGAAAATGTGTCGGTCGCATTGCTGGCGTTACGAGGACAATTTAAATGTCAACACTATGTCAAACCCAGTTCTGCCTGATTACGATCAGACCCAGTTGGTGAAAATGCAACAGACACTCCATGCCTGCTGTCTTCTGCTGGTCAGAAAGCCTGGTGACTTTTACCTTGAGAGGAGATTATTCAGACTGGGAAAACTCCTTGCTTGAATTACTGCTGTTTAGACCTTTACATCCTGTTAATCAAGTGGACATGACCTTTGCTTAATGTTTCATGTGAAAGACTGAGGCAGTAAAAGGGCAGTCTCGTGCCCAGTTTTTGAGTTTTATGAGTGACTTGGCCTTCTAAATGCTTGTGCATTTCAATTGTTAGATGCATTGGATTTCATTTGAAGAGCAGGTTAACATGTGGAGAGAAAGTGTCAAATGGACAAATACAGAATAAGACAATTATGATGCCAACTATTAGTAATAACATTGATGTGAACACCCATAGTATCATTGTAGAAGTTAACACTCCAGCTAACAATGTCTTTTAAGCATGTGTAGCTCAATATTTACCCAACGATGAAAAGAACTGTTCAAAGGAATTATTAACTACTTTCAGGTTACTTAATGATTGATGAAAAAATGGAAGAGCAGTTGATGCTGGAAATCAGAAACAAGAACAGATGTTGCAAGAGAAATTCAGCCGATTTAGCAGCATCTGTAGAGAGAAAGCAGAGTTAACAATTCAGATCCAGTTACCCTTCTTCAGTGATGCTTGGTGTGTTGCTGTTGTGGTGTTTCTAGAGCTGTTCAGTTGCTTGTCAGAGTGGGACACAATTGTTGAGGTCTACAGGGAGTGACATGACACATACTGGAGAGCTTTGGACTGGCTTGAAAGATTTTGCACAAATCACTTACTTCCAGACACGCTTCCCCTTTGCAAAGTGGACAGAGAGCAGGTTGCGTTGCTGTAAGATGGAGGAGGAAGTTGCATCATGGGATGTGGATGTGTAATTGGCTGGACCAGCATTTATTACCCATGCATTGCTGCTCTTGAGAAGGTGATGGTGAGCTGCCCTCTTGAATTGCTGTGGTCCAATTAGTGTGGGTATACCCGCAATTCTGTTAGGAAGAGAATTCCAGGATTTTTACCTGGCACCACTGTAGGATAGATTTCCAAATCAGGATGGGAAGAAGCTGGAGGGAAAATTGCACATTCTTGTGTTCCCATGTCTCTGCTACCCTTGTCCTTTCAGAAAGAAGTTGTCGTGAGTTTGGAGGCTGCTGTCAAAGGAAGATTGACTACACTGTTGCTTCTGTGATGGACCGAGTGAGTGTTTGTGAACGTAATGTCCTTCAAATGGACTGCTTCATCCTGGATGGTGTCAAGCTTGTTGGAGCTGCACCCATCCGGGCAAGTGGGGAGTCACTCCTGACTTGTATCTTGTAGTTGGGGAGACAGGAAGTGAGTTACTCATTTCAGGATTCCTAGCATCTGATTTGCTGTTGGAGCCACAGTATTAGTCTGGCTAGTCCAGTTCAATTTATTATCAATGGTAACACTCAGGATGTTGAATGTCAAGGGCTGATGGTTACATTCTCTTTTTGTTGGAGATGGTCATTGCCTGGTATATTAACACTATGAATATCACATACCCCTTGTCAGGCCAAGCCTAGATATTGTCTCAATCTTGCTACATTTGGGCATGGACAGCTTCAGTATCTGAGGAGTTGTGAAGGGTGCTGAACACTGTGCAATCATTGGCAAACGTCCCCACTTCTGACCTTATGATGGAGGGAAGGGCATTGATGAAGTAGCTGAAGATGATTGGGCCTAGGGCATTACCCTGATGAGCTACTTTAGAGATGTCCTGGAGTTAAGATGACTGACCTTCAACAATCACAATCATTTTCCCATGTACCTGGCATGACTCCAACCAGCAGAGAGTTTACTCCTAATTCTCATTGACTCCAGTTTTGCCAGGGCTCCTTGATGCCACATTCAGTCAAGTGCAGCCTTGATGTGAAGGGCTGTCACTCTCCCCTCCCCTCTGGAATTCAGTTCTTTTGTCCATGTTTGAACAAGGCTGTAATGAGGTCAGGAGTTGAGTGGTCCTGGAGGATCCAAACTGGGCGTCACTGAGCAGGTTTTTGCCGAGCAGGTGCTGCTTGATAACACTGTTGATGACACCTTCTATCACTTTACCAATGATCAAGAGTAAACTGATGGGGCGCTAATTGGCTGGGTTGGACTTTTCCTGCATTTGCGTACAAGACACACCTTGGCAATTTTCCACGCTGTCGGGTAGATGCCAGTTTTTGTAGTTGCACTCAAAAAACATGGAAAGTTCTTCAAGTCTTCAAGCTGCTGCCTGAATATTGTCAGAGCCTGTAGCCTTTGCAGTATCAGCGTCTCAAACCGTTTCTCGAAGACGACGTGGAGTGAATCAGATTGGCTGAATACTGGTATTGGTGATGCTGGGGGCCACTGGAGGAGGCTGCAATGGATCATTCACTCAGTGCTTCTGGCTGAAGATTGCACTGATGTGTTGGGTTCTTCCATCGCTGATGATGGGGTATTTGTGGAACCTCCACCTCTATTCATTTAATTGTTCACCACCATTTGCAACTAGATGTGGCATAGCTACAGAGTTTAGATCTGATCCATTAGGTTCACCTAATTCTGTAGATCACTTGCTACCACGACTGCTTGGCATGCAAGTAGTCCTATTTGGTAGCTTCACCAAGTTGATACATCAGTTATAGGTATACTGCTGGAATATCCTTGACACTCTTCATTGAACCAGGGTTGATACCATGCCTTGATGGAAGTGGTAAAGCAGGGGTGATGGTCTGTAAGCTTGCTCCCACAGTTCCTGCAATCAATACCTGGTTTCCATACTGACAACACATACATCACATCACCTGGAGATAGCTGCCAATTAACACATATTTGTCAAAAGTCACAATGTTACGACAAAATATCTCCCAATGGAGACAAATAAACATCCACAAATGAAATGTAAAATCCAACGCGTAGTACAGGTCCTGGTGTCTTTCAGGCTGAAATAACGTTTAAAATAATGCAATACTGGAGAAGAATTTTATCAAGACAACAGGTTCTCGATTGCCAGCTGAAGGGACTGCGAGATGTCTGTGTCATTCTCCACTGGGAGAGCCCACCAGTATCTTAAGCCTATCAGGCATTTAAGAAGCCACCTGTGGGACTTTGATGGGATCAGGACCCCAAGGGTGGGATGTCCAACCTGCTCACAGCAGCTGACCAGTCACAGGACCACTGGGAGGCTGGAATGAGGCCCAGATTCTTGCAGTCACTCAGGTAAATGAAGCCTGGAGCTGTTTTGCAGGTTGGGGGTTTGCATGAAAAGCTGTTGGGGGTGGGGGGAAATCAGCAGCAGATTTCATCCCCATCCCACATGCCACCAACGTATCGGTGTAATACCTATCTGCCATCAAGCTTACTAGTTCCTTTTACAGTTTTAAATACTGTCTGACATCCCTCCACAATTTGCTGGCGCTATCTGTCTTTGTTGAGTTTCTGAGCATTCTTTAGAATTATTACCACCCTCAGCCAAACTTAAATGCTGCAGCCAAACTTAAATGGTCCCTTTCTTGAGCTTGAAGCTTTACCCTCAGTGGATTTTGTGAAGATTTGTAGCTCAGGTTGAGGTTCTGGATGCCTGTTTGTCCAATGTAGAGTTTGTTACAGTCTTTGCACGGTATTTTGTAAATGACATTAGTTTTGCTTGTTATTTGTATAGGGTTTTTTAAGTTCATTAGCTGCTGTTTTAGTGTATTAGTGAGTTTGTGGGCTACATGATGCTAAGGGGTCTGAGTAGTCTGGCAGTCATTTCCGAGATGTCTTTGATGTAGGAGGGAAATCGGCGGACTGTGTTCATTGGGTACCCATTCTTTTTGAATACACTGTATAGGTGATTTTCCTCTGCCCTGCATAGTTCCTCTGTGCTGCAGTATGTGGTGGCTCATTGAAATAATATTCTAATGCAGCTTTGTTTGTGGATGTTGGGATGATTGCTTCTATAGTTCAGTATTTGGTCAGTATGTGTTGTTTTGATGTAGACGTTGGTTTGAATTTCCCATTGGCTATTCGTTCTACTGTGACATCTAGGAATGGCAGTTTGTTGTTGTTATCCTTCTCTTTAGTGAATGTTATGCCAGGAAGGGTATCATTGATGGTCTTGAAGGTTTCCTCGAATTTGTTTCGTTTAGTGATGATAAAGGTGTTATCCATGTAGCGGACCCAAAGTTTGGGTTGAATGGTTGGCAGAGCTGTTTGTTCAAGTCTCTGCATTACTACCTCTGCTAGGAACCCTGATATCGGAGATCCCATGGATGTTCTGTTGGATTGTCTGTAGGTTTTGTTGTTGAAGGTGAAGTGGGTGGTAAGGCATAGGTCCACTAGCTCGACAATACTGTCCTTGTTGATGAAGTTGGTGGTGTTTGGTGTATGTGTCTTTGGCTCTTCTAATAGTGTAGTCAGTGTTTCCTTGGTTGATGATGAATGTGAACAGGACTGTTGCATCAAAATAGACCATTGTTTCATCCTCATCTCTCTTGGTGTCTTTAATGGTCTTCAGGAATTCTTGGGTGGAGTGGTGTGAGTCTTCTACTAAGTGTTTTAGTCTTTGATGTAGCTCCATGGCAGTTCGTAAGTTGGTGTTTCGAGTAGCAAGACTATGGGTCTGAGGGGGGCTCCTGGTTTGTGAATTTTGGGTAATCTGTGGAAGCGTGGTGTGTTGGATCCATCTGGTTTCATTTTTTGGAAGTCGATCTTATTTATTTCTCCAGATTTCTGAAGTTTTTTGAGTAGGGCTGTCATTTGGTTTTCTGTGGGGTCAGGCCTATCACAACTTGTTGGTAAGTGTTGGTATCTGCAAGTAGTGAGAAAGGGTCATGTCGTTTTGTGGCTAGTTGATGTTCATGTTTCCTGGTGGCTAACTTTCTGCCTGTTTGTCCAATGTAGTGTTTGTTACAGTTCTTGCATAGTATTTTGTAAATGACATTAGTTTTGCTTGTTTTCTGTAAATGGTCTTGCAAGTTCATTAGCTGCTGTTTTAGTGTGTTGGTGGGTTTGTGGCCTACCATGATGCCATCGGGTCTGAGTAGTCTGGCAGTCATTCCCAAGACGTCTTTGATGTAGGGGAGAGTGACTAGGGTTTCTGGACACGTTTTATCTGTTTGTTTGGGTTTGTTGCTGAGAAATCAGCCCTCTCTCACTAGTATCCTTACATACAGATAAGGAAGGACACCACTTCGACTGGGACAACACATCTATCCAAGGACAAGCTAAACAGAGACACGCATGGCATTCCAACTGGAACTCTTTCAACAAACACATTGACTTGGATCCCATTTACCACCCCCTGAGAAAAAGGACAGGAAATGACATCACCATGGGAAATGAATCACCACAGGAAATGACATCACCAACCCAAGGAAACCCAAACATATAAATAGAAAACAGGAAACACCAACAGTGCTTTGTCCAGAGGCTCACTGAACATGTTGTCTGGTACGGTGATGAAACATCTGAAAATGAACCTTCCAGCTCAGCGATTAAATGTACATCCAGTTTTACCCTCAGTTATAGATATTGTGAGGTCAGGATTGAGGGCTTTCTGTATAGGTAGGTGTAGCGCTCAGCTGCTGTATTGAAGTCTCTTGTTACTCTGCAACCCAGTATCACAGCACTTCCTAAAGCTTTGCCCACTGTCACCCCATATTGAGGCTTAATGTGGAGGTGCCAGTGTTGGACTGAGGTGGTTGACATTAAGAATCACACAACACCAGGTTATAGTCCAACAGGTTTATTTGGAAGCACTAGCTTTCAGAGCCCGACTCTGTCTTTGACTACCTGATGAAGCAGCGACGCTCCGAAAGCTAGTGCTTCTAAATACATCTGCTGTACTATAACCTGGTGTTGTGTGATTTTTAATATTGAGGCTTGATAGTGTTGGAACCCCTCAGTGAGAATCACAAGAGTGAGACAGATAGGTTGAGAATGTGTAATGGAGCAAGGGTGTATGAGGGTGAAAGTGCGACATGTGAGACTGAGAGAATGCAACAGTGGGAAAACATGAAAGTGCAAGGCTGCGAAAGACAGGGAGGGAACAAGAGAGCGAGAGTGTGAGAACAAGAATACTGTTACAATTCAGTTGAAGCTCTGTGGTGGTCTTTGCTACTTTAGAGCTTGGGACAAAAATTACAGTTCATGAATTCAGTTTGGGATCCAGAGTCCCACTTTGGGAAGCCCTTCCGTATCAAATAGAGTGAAGCATTTATTGTGTGAACTCATCATTAATAGAGAGCCTAATTACAATTACAATCAAGGCCACAGCATTTCCAGATGGACATCATCCTCTCCTTGATGGCCATTGGTATTAACAGCTGTGTCTTACCACGCCACTCGGAGGCTCTGTACTGGGTACAATCCCACCAGCAAGAGGTTAACATCACAGGAAAGAGAGGTAGATGTGTAGCAGTACTGAAAGTTCATGACAGGAGACTGGAAGGTTGGAGACAGGCAAGGGTTAAAAATGACCTGTTTATCATCTCTCCCTAAAGAGGTGAGATTGAAATAATTGTCCAGACTGCAGCTGTTCACATGACAGTAACTGAGCTGAGATCGGGAAAAATATGAATTTCTCTAAAGGAAGGGACTCTTTAGTCAGTGGCCAGTGACGGAGGTCTTGCTGTCATTGAAAATATAATATACCACGGCCATCTCCCTCATCCAACAGTTTGAACAGGGATTGCTCAGAGACAGAGGAGACTGCAGTATGACCATTCAGAATATATAGTCTGAGTGATGTCTTGATGCAGAGGCTGTGACAGGGCCAACAGCTCAGCCTTGTAGTAATAACCGTGTTAATACATCCTGCTCTCCTGTGATGTGACATTCAACATGAATTATTGTATCTGTACCACGCATTAAAGCAGGGCTATAAATTTTTATCAATAGAAAAGAGAGGAAAAATAAACAGCATACAGTATATACATTTACACAGTGATATCACTTTGTGACATATTGCAAAAATAAATAGCTGCCAACAGGTTCTCACTACATTTTTATTTAAGTGTAACGTGTTAACCTTATTGAGATATCTAAGATTTTGAGGGGATGTGATGGGGTGATGCTCAAAGGGCACGGGAGACTTGAGAATGGGGAGACAGTTTAAAAATAAAGTGTCTCCTATTTATGATGAAAATGATTTTTTTTCTCTCTCGGGGAGTTGTGGGTTTGTGGAACTCTGTTCCCAGGGGACACTGGATACAGATGAATTCTTGACCAACAACGGAGTCAAAGGAGTAAATGAGAGTGAGACATTGTGGCCACTATCAGAACAAGCACAATCTTATTGAATGGCAGGGTAGACTCAAGGGGCTGATGTTCATCTGTGCCAGTGTAAACTATATGCAGTAATATTACAACACTTAATGCCGAGAGACAATGTCCATGCTAGGATATGACATGTACTGATTCAACATAACAAAACAAAATTGGATTTATGCTTATTTTCAATCAACCTGTTAAGACACACGCTCAGGGCAGATGGAACTTGAACTACCACTTCATATCAAGAACCGTCCCCATCTCAAAGTGCCCAAAAGTCACATCAAAACCACTCTGCAGATAAATAACTGTCCTGATTAGGCTGTTTCTTGCTGTGTATAATACAAACTCATGAAAGGTTGTAACGCAGTCACTCTTATAGAGACATAGAATCATATAGCACAGAAACAGACTCTTCAGTCCAACTAATCCATGCTGGAAGTAATCCCAAACTAAACTAGTCCTACCTCCCTAGTCTTGGCCCATATCCCTCCAAACCTTCCCTATTCAGGTACTTATCCAAATGTCTTTTAAATGTCGTAACTGTATCCACATCCACCACTTCCTCTGGAAGGTATTTCTGAACCACCTTCTGTGTCAAAAATGTGCCTCTCATCATTTTTTGAAATCGCTCTCCTCGCACCTTAACTCTATGTCCCCTAGTCTTGAAATCCCTCATCTTAGGGAAAAGACACATACCATTAATGCAATCTATACCCCTCTATATATGAACCCTCACATACCCCTCACGATTTTATAACCCTCTGTCAGGTCTGGAAAAACATCCAGTACAAATTTGGTTTTCCCCTCGATTGGCTTTCTTACAAATTGTCCTATGAATTCAAAATGCAAGACTTTTGACAAAATCTCTCATTTTTCGGCAATATTTAAGTAATTACTATTAATAAAACAAAGCATTAGAAAAGCTGATGGGGTTGCAATTTAACAAATCCCTGGGATCTGATGGCTACTACTCAGAGTGTTGAAAGAGACGACTGCAGAGATAGTAAATGCTTTGGGACCATCTTCCAAATGCTTATTCATTCTGCATTGGTGCCTGCAGATTAAAAGGTTCCAAATGTAACCCCACTATTAAAGAAAGGAAGGAGAGAGAAAAGTAAAACACAAAATATCTGTTAGTTTGATGTCAATGGTAGTGAACATATTCAGATCTCTTATAGAGGATGTGATTACTGGATAATTGGTCGATTGGGTTGACTCAACATAGATTTATGGTCTTAAAAGCCTTCTGAAAATCCAAATACATCAGATTTATGACAGGAAATCATGTTTGATAACTTTGATTGGGTTGTTTGATGATATTACCCTACAAATTAATAAAAATTAAATCAATGGATGTGATGTATTTGGATTTTCAGAAGGCTTTTAAGACCATAAGACCATAAGACATAGGAGTGGAAGTAAGGCCATTCGGCCCATCGAGTCCACTCCGCCATTCAATCATGGCTGATGGGCATTTCAACTCCACTTATCTGCAGTTGATAAATTCCCACACCAAAAGTTAGTAAACAAATGAAAGTGTATGGAATTGGGTATTTTACTAGAATGATAGAGCTTTTGCTCATATGCCATGGTCAGTGCTGGGGCCTGAACTATTCACAATCTATATCAATGACTCAGATGTTGTGATCAAGTGTAATATTTCTAAACTTGCAGATGATGCCAGATTTGGTGGGAATGTAAGTTGTGAACAGGATGCGAAGAAGATTCAAAGGGATACAGACAGGCCCACTGACGTGTGGGAGCACAGCAAATGCAGTCTAATGTGGATAAGTGTGAGTTATCCACTTTGGTTGGAGGTACAAAGGTGAGTGTTTATAAAGGGTATGAAATTGGAAACGTCAATATCGAAAGTTAACTTGGTGTCCTCATTCAGAATGAGCCAGTATGCAGGTGCAGCAAGTAATTCAGTAGGAAAGTGGTATGTTAGTCTTTATCACACCTGGAATATACCATTCTGGCCCTCTTGTGTAAGGAAGGAGATCCTTGCCAGAGATGGAGTGCAGTGAAGGTTCACCAGACTGATTTCTGGGATGGTGAGGCTCCCCTGTGATGAGAGATTGAGAAGACTGTGCCTTTATTCACTGGAGTTTAGCCAGTGCGAAGAGATCTCATACAAACTTCCGAATGGTATTGGAAGCAGTACAGAGAAGGGTAACTGGATTGAAACATTGAATATGTTTGGGCATTACTCATTGGAGCTTAGAAGAATGAATGGAACCCGTTGAAATGAACAAAATTCTTAGGGGACTATAATTCTATGACAGGGAGTTCTCCTTTCTGGGCGTGTTTAGGACATCATCTCAGATTAAGGGGTCTCATTTTTGAAAAAGAAGTGAGGATGAATTTCTTTTCTCAGCAGGAAGTGGATATGTGGAATTCTTCACCATGGAGATTTGTAGAGACTGGGTCATTAAGTGTATTCATGGCGGAGGTAGACAGATTTCTAATGAGGAAGGGAATCAGGGATTTTTTGGGAAAAGACCGAAAATTGGAGTTGAGGATTATCACATGCTTCTCCCTCACCTTCATCTACCTATTGCATTCCCAGCTATCTTCTCTCTCAGACCCACCCGCTTCCATTTATCTCTCAGCCCCCCCATCCCACAAGCCTTATTCTTGATGAAGGGCTTATGCCCAAAACATCGATTCTCCTGCTCCTCAGATTTTGCCTGACCTGCTATGCTTTTTCCAGTACCACTCTGATCTCCAGCATCTGCAGTCCTCGCTTTCACCTAGATTATCAGATCAGTCATGATCATGTTGAATGGAGTAGAGCAGACTCAATGGGCAGAATGTTCTACTTCTGATCTCATGCCTTATGGCCATACATGGGGTCTACAAACAGGCAATACTCTTCAAGTCAGAGACAATCATTTTGATCTCAAATGATGTGGACAGTGAAACCTTGGAATTCTGTTTGTTGGGGGACTGTGGAAGCGCAGTCATTAAAGTAGGTTCAGGACAGAGATTAATAGATTTCCAGTTATGAGTGATATCAAGAAATATGGGGTAGTGCACAAAACACAGCTTTGAGCTGTGGTGTAGAATGGTGGAGCAGGCACAGGGGCTGAATGATATTGGTCTTCTCCTGTAGGTCCCATATCCCCAGGCCCAGGGAATCCACAGCAACCTCTCTACCTTTTTCATCATCAAAGGCACCAGTGTAGCAAAAAATGCAGCCGTAAAATGGGCGGCACGGTGGCACAGTGGTTAGCACTGCTGCCTCACAGCGCCAGAGACCCGGGTTCATTTCCCGCCTCAGGCGACTGACTGTGTGGAGTTTGCACGTTCTCCCCGTGTCTGCGTGGGTTTCCTCCGGGTGCTCCGGTTTCCTCCCACAGTCCAAAGATGTGCAGGTTCAGGTGAATTGGCCATACTAAATTGCCCGTAGTGTTAGGTAAGGGGTAAATGTAGGGGTATGGGAGGGTTTCGCTTCGGCGGGTCGGTGTGGACTTGTTGGGCCGAAGGGCCTGTTTCCACACTGTAATCTAATCTAATCTAAAAAAAAAATCCTCTCTTACAATGTCACCTGAGACACCATTGCTGGAGACACTGTGTAGGATGTGTCTTGGGTTATAAGTATCTAATGGTTATTGCAGAGTTCTGAACAAATAAACTGGAGAATGTATAATTAAAGTTATGAACTCAGAGCTGCTAAGTTCTGACAAGGACAGAAGTTGACAGAGACTCACACAAAACCCAAAGCATTGAGGCATCAATTGTTTGGCTTAGCCATAGCGAATATCTGTACGGAGCATATTATTACATACACACATATAGCAGAATGCCAGGCAGAACAGCTTTAATGCCTTTTCCTCAGCAGAAATGTAATAGACTTGTTGCTCTCCCCTCTCTAATGTTATGTACCCACTAATGCACCATTTTGCTGCACTCAGTTATGTAAACTATTGATTATTGTGGGAGACTTCTAGCGACACGAAGCACAAGTAATTGCATCGGCCTATGTGATGGGTGCTCACTATCCTGCATACAGTTTCAATAATGTGGACACATGCAAAGAGCCATTAGATGCCTGTTGTGAGCTGCCATCTTTGATCTTGTCTATTTAAACTCTCTGGCACTGACGGGGCCTGCATCTGTTTTTTGTCAGATTGAACCTGTGAAGTAATGGTTTTTGGATAGTGTGGAGGTGTGGGATTGCCTTGAAGCCACATAAAGTTTAACAATGGAAAATCAAAGCACAACCAAGTAATCTATTAAAACAGATACATTATTATAAAATCTGTTCCAACATTCAGCACGTCATTATACACCAGTTGCAGAAGCTTACAAAGAAGGAACAAATCTAATGTTAGTCATATTCATTCTCCATAATCTAGACTTTCCTGAGCTCCTCGCTTTCTGTGAATTGAGTTTTCATCAAGTTATTGTCCAATTGCCTAGTTTTGCTCTATTTGCTGAGGGATTTCATCTAGATTTGCTATTAAAGGAGAAAGCTATTTCCTCTGCCACTTAGCAAGGAGGTTTCATTAGCATTCTCCTGGATATATTTGCTGAATAAACAGACTAGTAGTGTTTATTTTTGAAGTGGAGCAGAAAAGTAAAAATGATTGTCATTGATATTGGGGTATTGACCCAGTGAGAGAGGAGGGACAGGAGTATTAGGCCCCATTGGAATTAGATGTTGAGACGAGCACAAACCTTGGACAACCATTGGGTGATGGTGTTGTCCAGTTCCTCCTTAAACAAGTTAAGACAACTCCAACCAGAATGTTATGAATGAATTTGCCCAGGTGTTCCACAATACTGAAACATTCAAACCACGATGTACACAAGCTGATACCAATACAAAACAGTCCCGCCTTTACTAGGAAACACATTGCAATAGCTTTTACTACAAAACAATAGAATCTTGAATCTTTAATTCTACTTGACCCATTAAGTTTACAATATTCACCGAATCTCATGTAGATTTACGCAGTTGCTCTCTCGCTAGCTGGGTGAAGCTGCTGTCTTTCTTAACCCCCCCACCTATTCCTCTCTCTCTCTCTCTCTGCCTCACTCACTCACTCACTCACTCACTCACTCACTCACACACACACACACACTCCGGGTGGTCAGCTGGCCTCTGCCTCTTGCCATGCTGCTTTCCTCGAAAGGCCTCCAGAAGAGATTGGTCTGCAGGTGAACTCTGTTTTTAGACCTTTTTCGTTCGCCTCCTGGAACTTTCTATGGTTTTGGCCAATCAGGGAGATACTGTACACTTAACAGTTTGAAACAGAGGCAATCATTTTGATGGCTTGCTACTGTCAGTTTCTTTGTGTAGCAGCACCTGGTGCCTTTCTGTCTGAGCACTCCTCTGTTTAGTGGAGAAGTCGTTGGGAGTGTCTGTCCAGGGTAACTGTTACCTCTTACATTGTGCTCATGTCATTAGCACCTGGCTACTGTGTTTGCACTGTGTCTGTTGTGTGGGTTTTGAGATTTTAGAGTTTTACTTGGCCAATGTACCCAGCATCCCTTGCTGTTTGGCCAAGTTAGCAGTCTATCTGTGTTTTACAATGACAATTTACTGACACTGTCCCACTCTTAGAATGTCTACTAAAGTTGGGAATGGAAGGCAGCAGGATGACCTGTTGTTCACAAGCAGTGGATAACCAATAAAGCATCTTTAAAGCCTATAAGGGCAACAGTCAGCAGCTGCCTACAGTGTAGTAGCAACCAAAGTATGTGTATGCAGCAGGCTTTGCCTAGTTAGTGTCAGCTACAGCTGCAGATCATTCTGTAGAGGGGTTCCCATGTAATAATGGGGGCCTGACTGCTGGAGACACTTTACAATTTAAAACTTTAAAAATTAGAGTGTAGGTTTGCTCGCTGAGCTGTAGCTTTGATATCCAGATGTTTCATTACCTGGCTAGGTAACATCATCAGTGGCGACCTCCAAGTGAAGCGAAGCTGTTGTCTCCTGCTTTCTATTTATATCTTTCTCCTGGATGGGGTTCCTGGGGTTTGTGGTGATGGCATTTCCTGTTCATTTTTTGAGGGGTTGATAGATGGCATCTAGATCTATGTGTTTGTTTATGGCATTGTGGTTGGAGTGCCAGGCCTCTAGGAATTCTCTGGCATGTCTTTGCTTCGCCTGTCCCAGGACAGATGTGTTGTCCCAGTCGAAATGGTGGTTTTTTTCATCCGTGTGCAGGGCTATAAGGGAGAGAGGGTCATGTCTTTTTGTGGCTAGCTGGGGTGTGTGTGATGGTCTCTTCTAAAAGTGTGGTAAGTGTTTCCTTTGCCAGGTCGATGTTGATGGAGGTGAACAGTGCTGTTACATCGAATGAGATCATTGTTTCATCTTCCTCTATTTTGGTATTTTTGATGATTTTTAGGAGTTCCTGCGTGGAGTGGATGGAGTGCTGTGACTCTTCTACTAGGTACTTCAGTCTTGCGTGTAGTTCTTTGGCCAGTCTGTAAGTTGGTGTTCCGGATATTGAGACTATAGGTCTGAGGGGGGCTCCTGGTTTATGGATTTTTGGTAGTCCGTAGAATCGTGGGGTGTTGGTCCCGTCTGGTTGCATTTCCTGGAATTCCGTCTTGTTTAATTGTCCAACACTCTCAAACAAAAACTAACAAACTTAAAAGACCCAGTACAACCCAAGGACAAAACCAACGTCATCTACAAAATTCCATGCAAGGACTGCCACAAACACTACGTAGGACAAGCAGGAAGAAAGTTAGCCACCAGGATACACGAGCACCAGCTAGCCACAAAATGACACGATCCTCTCTCCCTCGTAGCCCTACACACGGATGAAAAAAACCACCATTTCGACTGGGACAACACATCTATCCTGGGACAGGCTAAGCAAAGACATGCCAGAGAATTCCTAGAGGCCTGGCACTCCAACCACAACGCCATAAACAAACACATAGATCTAGATACCATCTATCAACCCCTCAGAAAATGAACAGGAAATGACATCACCACAAACCCCAGGAACCCCATCCAGGAGAAAGATCTAAATAGAAAGCAGGAGACAACATCTTTGCTTCGCTTGGAGGTCGCCACTGATGATGTTACCTAGCCAGGTAATGAAACCTCTGGATATCAAACCTACAGCTCAGCGAGCAAACCTCAACCTGAGCTACAAACCTTCACAAACCTTGCAACTTTAAAAATATTAAACTTTAAAATAAAGATGAAAAGGTGTCTCGTCATGGGGGCACCCTCTTTCTCTCTCTTACCTAACCTTAGGGCGTCATACTGGTGCAGCTTCAAGAGCCTTTCGTCGTCCCTAATTTACCAGACTCCACCCTTTGGGCCACTAACTGGCCAACTCCTAGAAAATTAAAGCTGGGTGACAGTTCATTAATAGTGTTGATATCATGATGATGCTCGCACTGTGCATAATTACAGCTTTTGTGCCCAGGCACCTGGCCACCATTTAGTTTGATCATAGTCAATTTATATGTTAATGTCTTTACAAGAATGTTGTTGAGAATGCTGACCTGTCTTTGGGGTTGGGCTGGTTGGAGACCAATAAGAGCCTCGAAGTAGCAGGGACTCAGAAATAATTGCATGTTGTTAACTCTGATTGAGATATGCGCTGTTGTAGCCAATTATTCAGCACAAAACATATTCAATTTAAAAGAAACCGACATTGAAAAGCAAAAGCTGTTGTGACTGACATTTTGTCAGAAAATTGGCCAAACTGTGCCTCCCAGCATTCCTGACACTATTCCTGTGCTTTTGTCTCATTATTATTCCATCAAATCTTTCTGTATCACCAGAGATTTTCCATGTATATTGTATCCTTTCATGCTGCACAGTGCATGTACTTAATAGCGTGAGTCCTGTTCTGCAAAAATCTACCAAGTTCGGTTTCACTGATTCCTTTGTCCAAGACCATGTGGTCCCACTTCTTTCTCGTCTCTGCTTCTCGTCACCCCAGAATATTCCCATTTCATCAAATTAAGGACATAGAACATAGAACAGTACTGCACATGATGTTGTGCTGACCGTGATACCAAATTAAACTAATCTCTTTTGCCTGCTCTTGGTCTACAACCCCCCCATTCCTTCCATATTCATGGGCTTATCTAAAAGCCCCTTAAATGCCCCTCTTGTATCTGCCTTCACCACCACCCTTGGGAATGTGCTCCAGACTCTCCCACTCTCTGTGTAAAAAAACTCTACCCTCTCATCTCCCCCTCTTACCTTAAATGCATGCCTGATGAAGGGCTTTTGCCCGAAACATCAATTTTCCTGCTCCTCGGATGCTGCCTCACCTGCTGTGCTTTTCCAGCACCACTCTGGTCTGGACACTGAGTGGCCTTTCAAGAAACAGGCAGCAGAATACACAACATGTGTGCATTGACACATTGGAGAGTGTGCTTTGCATACCTGCTTCCAGCAACCTTATTGGATTAAAGAAAACTGACCTGACAAAGGCAGAAGCTTTCCCATTGAAACCACCTTCATGTGTTACTGCATATTGCATGAAATGGTTACAACGTGTGGAAAGCCACAGGTTTGAGGAGAGGATTTTCTTGTAACAATCTTTATCGTTGGTATGATTCCTGTGTTTTTTTAAGCAGTGTGTTTTTCAGAGTAATGCAGTGATAGCAGCTAAAATGAACCAATGGAAAATAGCATCTAATAATAATGGCAGCACTGCAGAGTATAGAGCTGTCAAAAAGCTATGAGTATAATGCTGACTTAAATTAAGAACAGGAGCTAATAAAGAGCTGAAAAGTGCTAATTTAACTTAAAAAAGATAGCAGGCTACTGATATTAGTAAATCTATCAATGTTACAATAATCTACTATAATGAAGATTGTGAAATCTCACCCACATAGAGTCAGAGTTGTACACACGGAGACAGACCCTTCGGTCCAACTCATTCATGCTGACCAGATATCCTAACCTAATCTAGTCCCATTTGCCAGCATTTGGCCCATATCCCTCTAAATTCTTCTATTCATGTACCCATCCGGATGCTTTTTAAATGTTGTAACTATATCAGCCTCCGCCACTTCCTCTGGCAGCTCATTCCATACACAAACTACCCTCTGCGTGAAAAAGTTGCCCCTTTCGTCACTTTTAGACCTTTTCTCTCTCACCCTAAACCTATGCCCTCTAGCTTTGGACTCCCCCACCTTAGTGGGGAGAAAAACCTGTCTATTTATCCTATCCATGCCCTTCATAATTTTGTAAACTCTGTAAGGTCGCCCCTCAGCCTCCAATGCTGCAGGGAAAACAGCTCCAGCCAATTCAGTATCTTCCCCACTTGGATGGGCTCAGGCACAACTGTTTGAGATAGTGATATCGGAAGGAGGTGTGAGTTCACCCAGCCTCTTGTTATTTATTACAATGGCCTGGTTGAACAATGTCCCTCGACGGTGTGGAAACAAGGCAGTGCATGGACTGTTTGCAGGTCTGACAGTAATAAAGAGGAGCTGTCAGCGGATTCACTGCCTGGGCTTGAAGGAGTAGAGTCCTGTTTCCAGTGAAATCCAGACTCATACATCACTGCTGGCCATCAAGGGCTCAAAGGTTTTATTTACGTCAAAGCTGCCAAAAGATTGGCTCCAGTTTTCAGCCAATGTCTAGGTTAAATGAAAGGGCCATTTGTAGTTTCTTAGTTGAAGTATCGGAGCTGGAGTGGATGCCTGTCCTTGAATATCAGTCACCGCCAGGCTCGATCAATGCAGTTGTGTCTGATCAATGCTGACAATGAGCTGATATTGTTTGTGTTATGCCCTGAATCTATAGCACAGGCACATTGGGACTAACACAAAATCCACCTCATTATGTGCGCTTTATTCAAGGCGTGAAACCTGTCACCAGCACATTTCGGATGTGATTACCCAGCTACGTGGGTTGCAATGTGTCTGCCTTGCAATAGCAGACTGGTGATGATATTGCCAAGGCCCCCCTTCCCAATGAGAAATGGGCACCAGGCCCTAAACCTAAAGGGAGCTGAGGAATTAGAAATGGCAGCCTCCAAGGCAGAGATCGCAGTGTTAAACAAATCACTGACTTGGCACTTAATTAACAGGTCTTTGGATTGCTGTGCTGCCGCAGTCGTTTCAGTAAAATCCTCTTCCAAAGCAAAATCTAAGCTTCTGTACAAAGATGGCACTATGAAATTAATCACTGCGTGCTCCCATTCTGCATGTGGTTATTAATCACCCATTGTTATTACATGTCAGCTTTTCACACTCCTCTTTCTTCCAGTTCTGCAGTCAGCAGGAGGATGTTTCAATCATTCCCTGATGCTAGTCTGCCTGCTTCCAATAGGTTCGCACCCAAAGCTTTTTGTACGAGGGATACTATTAATGGCTTTTCATTTCTATGACGGGGCTCTCCATGAAGCTCACATGGATAGGGTGAAAGTTTCTTCCCAATGTCAGCTGTTAGGGTCTCCAGTGACTATTTTAAACTCATTCTTAATGGAGCACAATAATGGCTCTAATTTGGAGCTAATTAGTTTTCATTTCAGAAAGGTTACATCATGGTCCATAAAATAAACGTCTCTAGGTCCCCAAACAGTAGTTCTGCAGTAGGGCACAGTATAAACCAGGAAATATTAGAGGCTTGCAAGAAAGGTACGGCAATAATCATGGGTGATATTAGCATGCACATATATTGGAAGAATCAAATTGGCAAGGGTGGCCTGGAGGCAGAGTTCATTGAATGTATTGGATATTGTTTCTTAGAGCAGTATATTGTGGAACCAACCAGGGAGCAGGCTATTCTGGATTTGGTAATGCGTAATGAGGAGAGATGAATTGATGACACCATAGTTAAGGATCCTCCAGGGAGTAGTGACCGTAATATGACAGAATTAAAAATTCAATTTGGGGGTGAGAAAGTGGAGTCCCACAGCAGTGTTCTGGAATTAAACAAAGGAAATTACATAGGCATGAGGACAGATTTGGCACAAGTAGTTTGGGCAGGAAAGCTAAAAGGTAAGACAGCAGATGAGCATTGGCAGATACTTAAGGAGCTATTTAATTCCTCACAATTAAAATATATCCCAGTGAGGAAGAAATATAGTAAGGGAGCTTAAAAATGTCTATAGCTAAACAAGGAGACGAAGGACAATATAGTGTCAAAACCTAAGGAATACCATAAGGCAAAGGCCAGTGGCAGGCTGGAAGATTGGGAAACTTTCAAATTTAAGCACACAGATGCTTAAAACATTAATAAAACATGCTAAGTTAAATTCCCAAAGAAAGCTCGGACAAAGTACCAAAAAGGATAGCAAAAGCATCTAGAGGTATATAAAAAGGAAGAGAGTCACTAAGGTGAATGTTGGTCCTTTGGAAGATGAAACCGGAGAATTAATAGTGGGGAACACTGAGATGGCAGGGATGCTAAATCAATACTGTGCCTTAGTTTTCAAAGTGGAGGACAATAGTACCATTCCTATTGGAACAGGCAAGTCAGAGACAATAGATAGGGTACAACAATATAGAACAATTAACATCAATAGGGAAAAGGTACTCAGCAAAATATTAGGATTGAGGGCAGACGGGTCCCCCAGGCCTGACAGCCTACATCCTAGAGTATTAAAGGAAATGGTGGCAGAAATTGTGGATCCATTGGTTGCAATATTCCAAAATTCCCTGGACATGGTAAAAGTTCCAGTGGATTAGAAAAATGCTAATACAACATCCTTATTCAAAAAGGGAGGGAGGCAATATGTGCGAAATTACAGACCAGTTTGTTTAACATCTGTTGCTGAAAAAGTGTTAGAATCAATCATCAAGGAAACAATATCAGGACATTTGGAAAGTCAAATCACTATCCATCAGAGTCAACAATGTTTTATGAAGGGCAAATCATGTTTGACTAATTTCATAGAGTTCTTTGAAGATGTAACAAGCAGAGTGGATAATGGGGATCTTATAGATGTAATACATCTGCAATTCCGGAAGGCATTTGATAAGGTGCCACACAAAAGGTTAATTCACAAGGTTTGATCATATGGGATTAGGGATAATATATTAGCTTGGATAGGTGACTGGCTGATGGACAGAAGGCAGAGAGTCAGGATATATGTTTTTTTTGTGGACATAATGAGTGAGGTACCACAGGATTTTTTGGCCTTAGCTATTCACAATTTACATTAACAACTTGGATACAGAGATCAAAGACTCTAGAACCAAATTTGCAGATGACACAAAAATAGGCGGGACGTTAAATAAAAATAAGGAAATAAGAACCTTACAAATGGATATAGATAGCTTAGGAGAGTGGGTCAAAATGTGGCAGATAGAGTTTAATGTGGATAAGTGGAAGTCATGTATTTTAGTCAGAAAAAAAGGGGAGAGACCTCAGGGTACAGAGGGATCTGGGTGTCCTTGTTTATGAGTCACAGAAAGCTAACGTGCAGGTACAGCAGATAATAAAGAAAGTGAAAGGAATGTTGGCTTTTATAACTAAAGGAATAGAATATAAAAGTAAGGAAGTATTGTTGCAACAATACAAGACATTGGTGAGACTGCACCTGGAGTATTGTGCACAATTTAGGTCCCCTATTGTACAGTAATATTGGAGTCAGTTCAGAGAAGATTCACTAGATTGATCCCAGAGATGAGGGGTTTGTCATATGAAGAAAGATTGAACTGTTTCAGCCTATACTCTCTGGAATTTAGAAGAATGAGGGGAGATCAAATTGAGGTTTTCAAGGTGATAAAAGATACGGATAAAATATACATGGAGCGGATACTTCCTCTTGTGGGGCGTTCTAGGGTTAGAGGTCATAGTCTTAGGATAAGGGCAGCAAATCTAAAACAAAGTTAAGGAGAAACAATTTCTCCCAAAGGGTTGTGAATCTGTGGAATTCAGTACCCCAAAGTGCTGTGGATGCTGGGACGGTGAGTAAGTTTGAGGAGGGGTTAGACAGATTTTTAATTGGTAATGGGGTTGAAGAGTAATGGGGAGAAGGCAGGAAAATGGGGGTGAGGAGCATATCAGCCATGGTCGAATGGCAGGGCAGACTCAGTGGGCTGAATGGCCTAAATCTGCCCGAATATCTTATGAACTAAGTGCATTAGTGAACAGCAATCTCAGGGCAAGTTTGAAACATAACTTTTTTCACAGTGTTGAGCAAATTTTGTGTCGTACTTAATCTCATGCTGAATCTGCATCGAGAGTGTATGATGAGGCCAGTGTGGAGAGAGAGTTACTCTGTACCGAACCATCCTGTTATATCTGCATTGGGAAAGTTTAATGGGGCCAGTAAGAGGAATCTTTACTTTTCATTTACTCTTAGTTTAAAAAGAGTAGAGGAACTTGTGCTGTATCTGTCCTAGAAGTGTTGACTGGGACAATGTAAAGGAAACTTTACTTTGTACCTAAACCAATGCTCTACGTGCCCTGGAGTGTTAGATGGGATCAATGTAAAATAGCTTTACTCTGTACCTAACCTAATGCTGTACCTATCCTGGGAGTGTTTGATGGTGCCACAGTGCAGCGTGAAATTAACTTTCAGTTTAAAAGTGTAGATGAAGCTTCACTCTGTATGTTACCCTAAGCTGTGCCTTAGTTGGGGAGTTTTTTGAACGGGAGTGTGTAGAGAGAGTTTTACTTTAAGTTTAAAAGTGTAAGGTGAGCTTTACTCTGTCTCTAACCCCAAGCTGTACCTTCCCTGTGAGTGTTTGATGGGTAAGCTTTACTCTATATCTAACCTAATACTATACATATCCTGGGAGTATTTGATAGTGACAGTGTAGTATGTGTTTTACTTTCTGCTTAAAACAATAGAAGTAAGCTTTAATTTTAGTTGAAAACAGTAAAGGGAGATTTACTCTACACATGCTGTCCCTATCCTGGGAGTGTTGGAGGGAGCTTTACTCTATACCTAACCCGGTGCTGTCTCTGTCCTGGGAGTATTTGACTGTGTCAGTATAGTGGGAACTTGACTTTCAGTTCAAACGAATAGAAGGAATAGAATAGAATAGAATTGAATTGAATTTATTATCACATTTACCAAGGCACAGGCAACATTCCAACCCTCTTGCGAGCAATACAGGGAGATCACAGAGTTAAGTAACATAGATAAGTAAATAATAGATAAACAGCGGCAAAAACAAAAAACACAGGTACAGGCAAATATTAAGAGTTTGTGAGTCCATTCAGTATTCTAACAACAGTAGGGTAGAAACTGTTTTGAAACCGGCTGGTGCGTGTGTTCAGGCTTCTGTACCTTCTCCCCGATGGTAGAGGTTGTTGAAAAACATTACCAGGGTGGATGGGTCTTTGAGAATGCTGGTGGCCTTTCCTTGACAGTGGGCCTGGTAGATGGATTCTATAGATGGGAGGTTGGCCTTTGTGATTGTCCGGGTCGAGTTCACCACTCTCTGTAACTGTCTCTGATCTTGAAGGGTACGGTTACCATACCACGTAGTGATACACCCAGACAGAATGCTCTCGATGGTGCACCTATAAAAGTTGGTAAGGGTATTCGCCGTCATGCCAAATCTCCTCAGCTGTCTGAGGAAGAAGAGATGTTGTCGGGCCTTTGTAACCAGTGCATCCACATGAAGAGTCCAAGAAAGCTTGTTGTGGATGACTACTCCCAGGAGCTTGACACTCTCCACTCATTCTACCTCTGTGCTGTTAATATATGGGGGGCATGAGTAACATCCCGCTGAAAGTCAATAATGAGTTCCTTGGTTTTACTGGAATTGAGAGCTTGGTTGTTCCCAGTGCACCATTTTTCCAGGTCTTTCACCTCCCGTCTGTAGTCTGTTTCGTCGCCATTTGAGATTCGACCAACTATGGTGGTGTCATCAGTGAACTTGTAAATGGCATTAGTCTGGTATTTGGCGACACAGTCATGGGTATACAGTGAGTACAGTAGGGGGCTGAGTACATACTCCTGGGGGGCTCCAGTGTTGAGTGTTAGTGAGGATGAAATATTGTCCCCAATCTTCACTGATTGTGGCCTGTGGGTCAGGAAACTGAGGATCCAGTTGCAGAGAGTGGGGCTTAGTCCGAGATCACTAAGTTTAGTGGTCAGTCTCGAGGGGACAATAGTGTTGAAGACTGAACTGTAGCCAATGAGTAGGATTCTTACGTAGCTGTACTTGGTGTCAAGGTGCTCTAAGGGGGAGTGAAGGGCCAGTGATATGGCATCTGACGTGGATCTGTTGGTCCGATTGGCAAATTGGAGTGGGTCAAGAGTAGTGGGGAGGCTGGAGTTGATTAATGTCATGACCAGCCTTTCAAAGCACTTCATGACCACCAAAGTTAGGGCCACTGGGCGGTAGTCATTGAGACATGCTGCAGAGTCTTCTTAGGCAGTCTTTATCTGTGCACGTGTGCTGTCACTGTCCTAGGAGTGTTTGCTGGGGATGATAGATAGGAAGTTTTAAAGAGTAGAAAATGTTTTATTCTGTTTCTAACTCTGTTCTGTCCTAGCCCTGGGAGTGTTTGATGGGTCAGTGTTGAGGGAGCTTTATTCTGTTTCTAACCCTTTGTTGGATCTGGGTCTGTTTAATGGTTCATAGTCTAGATTAGAGTGGTGCTGGAAAAGCACAGCAATAGAAGGGCTTTTGCCCGAAACATCGATTTTACTGCTCGTCGGATGCTGCCTGAACTGCTGTGCTTTTCCAGCACCACTCTAATCTAGACCCTGGTTTCCAGCATCTGCAGTAATTGTTTTTACCTAATGGTTCAGTGTAGAAGTGTCTCTAATTCAAGTTCCACCTGAGCTGTGAGTATTTGATCAGACATTGTTGAGGGAACTTTTCTCTGTATCTATTTCAATCTGTACTTTTTTCAGAGGTCTTTGATGGGACACATAGTATCAAGTTGTTCTGTATCTGGTCTGAGAGGACTTAAGACTGGCTACTAAAATATGTGGTTTGAGTGTCGGCACTCTGAACTACAGGAATTTGACATTTTAAATATTAAAATATTTCCTTTTATCCATACCTCTATTCTTGGCCTCTGGAAGGTTTCAGAATTATTCAAGTGTTTTTGACAACATTCCAACCCTCATGTAAAGGCCCACTCTCAAATGGGTTACCAATGGTTCAGAGATCACAGCTTATTATTGAACATTAGAAAAGCAGGAATTGTTTATTGACTTCAGAAGCAAACAATTCAAGGAAAGTCAATATTCTACATTGTTCTCTGTGAATTTTATAAAAAAACACTGCATTCCAAAATTGAGAAAGGAAATAAATAATCGTCAGAAAGAGATCATATTAAATTTAACTCAGTAATTTGTTGCTTCCAACAGTACCCATGGCACTGAGAATCTGAGTTGTATATCATTGAAGTGAGTATAAAGCCACAATTGGACTGTGCTTAAAAATGTCACTAATGTGTTCATTCAGATTCTCCTATTTATTGTTTATTAATTATTGAATTCCTTTGATTGAACTAGTTATCAAACTAGAAAATAATACATGCATTGAATAATACGTAGAAAATAATACACTACATTGTCATTACAATCTAACTGCAACAGTCCCTCACTTAGATTATTCTGCTGGACTGTTATAATTCCATCATTACATCACTGTCCTATACTGTTATATTATTGTCCTGTATTTTTACAGTCCCATAGTTATGTCACTGCCTTATATTGTTACAATCTCACAGTTGCATCATGATACTATACAATTATAATTCCATAGTAGTGTTACTGTCTGTACTGTTATAATCTCATTACTATGTCACTATCCTGTGCTGTTACAATCCCATTGATATGTCACTGTCCTGTGTTGTTACAATCCCATTGATATGTCACTGTCCTGTGCTGTTCCAATCCCATTGCTATGTCACTGTCCTGTGTTGTTACAATCCCATTGATATGTCACTGTCCTGTGCTGTTCAAATCCCATAGTTATGTCACTGTCCTGTGCTGTTACACGCCCATCAATATGTCACTGTCCTGTGCTATTACAATCCCATTGATATGACACTGTCCTGCACTGTTACAATCCCATTGCTATGTCACTGTCCTGTTCTGTTCCAATCCCATAGTTATGTCACTGTTCTGTACTGTTACAATCCCATTGCTATGTCACGGTCCTGTGTTGCTATAATCCCATTGCTATGTCACTGTCCTGTGTTGTTACAATCCCATTGCTATGTCACTGTCCTGTACTGTTACAATCCCATTGCTATGTCACTGTCCTGTGCTGTTACAATCCCATTGCTATATCACTGTCCTGTGTTGTTACAATCCCACACCAAAGATTGATATAATGCTCAGATATTATTGGGAAGGTCATTATCCTCCATGCAGTTTAGGACATGTGGAACTGCAATGTGGAAATTTCAATCCCCTCTAATATGGTATTTTTTCTGACACCTCTCTTTGAAAGGCAGCAGCTTTTCAATCGACATCCCTGATTTTGCTGAATGAACTTTATGCACATCCAACAACTTTGAATGGGCGTCCACAATGACCATGAACATTGAGCTCATGAAAGGACCGGCACAGTCGCCATGTAACCAAGTCCAGGCTTCACCCGGCCATTCTCAGGAATGGAGGCAATTTCTATCCTTGTTGGCACACTGAGCACTGTCCCACCAATGCAGCTATGTTGGCATCCAAACCTGGCCACCAGATGTAGCTTCTTGCCAGCATCGTCATCTTACAAACCCCTAGCTGACCCTGGTGGAGTTTGGCCAGTATCTGGTGACAATCTTTACTCAAAACAATCACCCTCACTCCCCACAGTAATATGCTGCCCTCTACAGTGATCTGGACTCACCAGGTCCAAAAAGGTTTCAATCTGGGTCACAATGGCCCTTCTGTTTCCCCCATTACCACCAGCTGTTTCAGTTTTGCTAGGACAGGATATTTTTGTGTTAACAGTTGGATATTGTCCGTGGTGACTAGAAGGATGTCCAGAAAGTTCAAAACCAAAACAGACTCTTCAAGGGGAGGCACCACCAGTGGAAGATCTGCCAGTGGGAGGCAGCTCAAGGCATCCACATTAGCTACTTGGCTTCCTAAACGTTGTTCTAACTTGTGCATGCTCAGAATAAGGGCCCAGCATTGAATTCTAACAGAAGCTATGGGTGGCACTGCCTTGTCTTTCTTCAGTAATCCCAGCAGGAGTTTGTGATCTTTTACTATGACAAATTCCCACCTGTAAACGTACTGGTGGACCTTCCTCACACCAAAGACAACTGCTGAATCTTCCTTCTCTATCACAGCATATTTGCACTTAGCATTAGCCAAAGTCCACTAAGCATATACTATTGGGCGTTCTTCTCCATTGGTCCACTGATGAGTCAACACCACCCCAATACCGTATGGAGAGGCATTACATGTCAGCACTACTTCTCACTTCGGATCATAGTGGGCCAACACCTTAGATGACAGTAGCTGCTTTTTCACTTCCCTAAAGGCTGCTTCTTGGCCTTATGACCATTTTCAAGGCTGACCCTTTTTCATCAGCTGGGTATAAGGGTGCCAAAATGGAGGCCAAGTTACATATGAATCTTCCATAATAGTTCATTAAGCCAAGGAAAGACCTAAGCTCCAGTTCAGATGTGGCTCCTTTGACCACCCTCCTTTTCTTTTCAACTGGCGTAACCCAGTTTTGTCAATTCTGTAACCCAAGTAGGTCACTTGGGGTTCCAGGTCCACACATTTTTCCCGTCTAGTGCCCACCTGGAAGAAACGTTTAAGCGTTCTATCCAAGTTCTCCAAGTGCTCTTTATTGGTCTTCCCTGTTATTAGTACGTCATCCAGATGAATGGCAACCTGCGTTGGCCCCTGTAAAATGTTCTCCATGGGCATTTGGAAAAGGGCCCAGGCTGCTGATACCCCAAATAGTAGTCTTGTATATTAATATAAACCCTTATGGGTATTAATTGTAATATACTTCTGGGATTCATTATCCAGTCACAATTGTAGGTAGATGTGGCTCATGTCCAGCTTCATAAAGGACAGCTCCCCCCAATCAACTTTGCATTCAAGGCCTCTATGTGAGAGATGGGGTATTTATCCAGCTGTGAGACACAGTTTACCATTTGTTTAGAAACCCCACAAAGGCGAACTGAGCCGACAGGCTTCCCAATCGATATGACCGATGCTGCCCATTCTGTAAACTGTGCTGGTTTGATGATTCCTCCGTTCTCCAGTCTCCTGATTTCCACCTCTACTTTTGCCCGCAAGGTAAACGGCAGTGGGTGGATGACTCAAAATCTGGGAATTGTGTCCTGGTCGACATGTCAAGTTGTTTTGGCCCCTTTGATAGTCCCAAGCCCTTCTTGAAAAACGCCTGGGTATTTCACTAGCTTTTCGCTGAGGCAGCCATTTTCCAAAGAAAACATGTTGAGCCAATCTTGGTGAATCTTCTCAACCAATTCTGCCCCAATAGACCTGGGCCCGACCCTTTTATTACCATCAGTGGCAACTGCACCAACTGCTTCTCATACGAGACCGGAACCGAAGTCGTACCCTTAATTTGAAACGGTTCCCCAGTGTATGTTCTCAGTCTGGCTGAGGTCTTGCGCAAACTTCAAGGTTGGAGTTCTGAGTGAATCTTGTTAAAGACAGATTCTGCAACAACAGATATAGCAGCGCCAGTATCAACCTCCATGGGAACTGGGTGGCCACTTAACCAAAACTTAGGTTTAATTGGCTCCGTTTTGGATGTCATTAAACAATTTAATTGTTCCAACTCACATGTAGGGGGACTTTCCAAGATATGCACTCTCCTGGGTACCAGCCTACAAGTTTTCCTGCTCAAATAAGGCCTTGTAGGACTCCCATGCTGCCTCAAGCCTGCATACTAGCAACAACTACAGTGGCTCACCGGCCCAGATCCTGAAGAACTGTTTAGCCAGTTGGCTGATGCCCAGCTTTGTTGTGGGGTTTTGCTGTGTGTTGCCTCAGGTCCCTCTGCTCAGGACATACCCCGCGGAAGGCTCAAGTGGTATTCCCCAAAACTACATGGACTTCAGCACGGCCAGGTTCCCCATGGGAGACTGATTAGCAATTTGAATGAAGAACAGGCTCAAAGGTAGAAGACAGAGGGTGATGATGGAGGGTTGCTTTTCAGACAGGAGGTCTGTGACCAGTGGTATGCCCCAAGGATCGGTGCTGAGTCCACTGCTTTTTTGTCATTTATATCAATGATTTGGATGTGAACATAGGAGGTATAGTTAGTAAGTTTGCAGATGACACCAAAATTGGGGTGTAATGGACAGCGAAGAAGGTTACCTCAGAGTACAATGGGATCTTGATCAGATGGGCCAATGGGCCAAGCAGTAGCAGATGGAGTTTAATTTAGATAAATGTGAGGTGCTGCATTTTGGAAAGGAAAATCTTAACAATGCTTATACAATTGAAAATGGTGACGGGGTGTGTTGCTGAACAAAAAGACCGAGGAGTACAGGTTTATAGCTCCTTGAAAGTGGAGTCACCGGTAGATAGGATAGTGAAGAAGATGTTTGGTATGCTTTCCATTATTGATAATGCTGCCATCATTTTGCTTTGGAAGCCTACATTTCTTCTTTCCAAAACCCTTGTCCCCTCTCGTTAGTTGAAAGTCGTCTCTATGGTCCGAGTTTTTCAACTCACCAGGCCATTAGTTCCAGCATGATTCAGATAAAATCCATCCCATTGGATCAACCCCTTTCACCCCCCCCCCCAGTACTGGTGCCAGAACTCCACAAATTAAAACCCATTTCTTCCACACCGATCTTTGAGTCACGTATTGAATTCCTTGAATTAATTTATCATGTGCCAGTTTGCCTGTGACTCAGGTAGTGATCCCGAGATTATTACCATGGAGATTTTGCTTTCTAATTTAGTTCCTAACTATACAAAATATTTCAGTAGAATATCCTTTTTATCACTGTAACTGGCACCAATGTGGACAGTGATTCATTTGCTCTAGAACTTTTCTTCTTTCCAAAGATGCTGCCATACCTGTTGAGTTTCTCCAAACATTTCCCTGTTTGTTCCAAACACGCTCACAGCTGCAGAGAACAGTACCTATTCCCTCTAGTTATACTGACCCCTGCTACAACTGTTACCTCCCCATTCCCTGAATGCCTCCCTTTACCAAGCTCATTTTGCTTCTCCTGCCTGCCATCCCCACCCTTGTCCACCCGACTTGCAAGGCTGTTGAACAACTTGCAGTGGCCTGAGTAGATCTGAGTGAATTTTAAGTGAGGCAGGCTGTGATTGTCTTGAACCGATGTTCACGGGCTGTCAGAACGAACGGTGACTCAAAAGTACAGCATTTTGCCTAGCAGTTACTGGTGTCTCAAACAATTCAGATCAACTATCAGTGAGACTCAAAATGGAGTCAGGGGAAGATCAAATAAACAGTGCTGCTGTTTATTCCCACTGTAGTTAGTCAGGTTAAAGAGGATAACCTCTGATCTGTAATCTTCTTGTATGCCCTTGTGCACTATTCATGTCCATTCCAGATTTGTGCAGATATTACATCATTTGTGAAAGGTGGGTTAATGGTCCTAGAGGAATAATACACACAGGAATACAATTCTGCCACATTAAGCTCTTATCTGAGGGAAACCCTCTGAGTGAATTATATAGTTGCTATACATCACACAAATCACAAATCAAGACACTATATAACTGAACAGTCACTAAATATTACACAAAGACTGCACAGAGATGATAGACAGTTCCTGCCACAATTTTGGGTGTTTCTGTGCTTGGCATATTCATGTGATCTGAAAATGTGTTGCTGGAAAAGCGCAGCAGGTCAGGCAGCATCCAAGGAGCAGGAGAATCGACATTTTGGGCATGAGCCCTTCTTTAGGAGAAGGGCTCATGCCCGAAATGTCGATTCTCCTGCTCCTTGGATGCTGCTTGACCTGCTGCGCTTTTCCAGCAACACATTTTCAGCTCTGATCTCCAGCATCTGCAGTCCTCACTTTCTCCCCATATTCATGTGATCACCATGATTCAGTTGTCAAGGAGGGCACGAGTGACCTTTGGAGGTGGTGGGGACATGAGTTGGCAAGGAGGAAGCTCTAAGAAGTTTGAAGACATGTGCTGGCATTAATTGAAATAGAGGTGGCATGAGGAGTGAGTAAAAGTGAGGGCCTTATCTATCCCAATTTGACTGGGATAAAGATGCCCAAACTCTGTCTGCAGAGGCGGTGGGGCTGAATCTAACCAACACCTGACCCTAACCACCCTCCTCTATCCCCAACAAAGTTCACATCATTTGAGGGGTCTTCCTACTGAGGCTAGTGCAGTGAGGTTGGAATTCTGGGTAATTTCCTGATTTAAGCCATTCCCCTTGGCGACAAAAGCCAGGGTCAATGTCTTCAAACTGTTTTATTTAATAATTTCTTCTACAAAAACATTGAAGAGAACTGGTGACAGGCAACACCTTTAGAGTTATAGAGGCTAACGGCACTGAAGTAGGACCTTCAGCCATTGTGTCTGCACTGACTGACTATTCTATCCCATTTTCCAGCACTTGGCCCATAACCCTGTATGTCATGGCATCGCCAGTCGTCTTCCAATGACACATAATTCTGACTCCCTGGTGGCTATTCTCCCTGCGATTTTTTGTTCCATTTGCAGGTTTTTCATGAGTGGTATACTGCTTCAGTATGAGCTTAATCCAGTCAAAATGATTGAAAGGTTTTTTTCCAAATTTATAAAACATACCTGGACTTTGTGCCTAAACTGTAAACTGTGTTGAATCATTAATCATCTGCAGCTGATTACTTTTATTTTCGTAATTTATTGTCACTTGTATTTAGGAAATTACAGTGAAAAGTGTTGAAGTCACCACATTCCGACGCCATTTTAATTACAGAAAACATGAAAAATAAATAGTTGAGACAGAGTTCATCTTTTGCTCCCTTCACGTCTTCTGGGTTCCTGAAGGGACTCTGGGCACTGCTGCTGAAGCTACTGCTGAGGCCTCCATAGCAAGAAGGAACAGACCGGACCCACAATGTCTCTGCTGCTGCAGCCACCCCCTCGCCCGACCCATCATTGCTGTAGTCTCCTTGGAAACCGCCACATCACCGCCATGGCCAAGAGGGATAGACCAGTCCTGCCAAGACATTGCTGATGCAACAGCCCCTCACAACTGCCTTCATCCATAGGAGCCACAGAAATGAACTAAGCTGAGGTTCAAAGTGAAAGTTTTTTTAAATCGATGCGGCCAGCCGAGTGATTGGGAGTAGATGGGCTCACAAGCCGGAACACCACCTACCTGTCGTTGTCATCATCTTGAAATCTCCTTCTTCACTCATTCCATTCTTCCTTCCTTGGGATCCCAGCTGGTCTCCTCCCCTTTCCCTTCCCACCCATTTTGTTAAAATTGTCAACACAACTGTTGACATGGCTTTGGCTGCTTTCTAAGGGTATTCGCTGTTGTCCTCATGAAGTCCTCCTGACCAATAAGTAGTTTCAAACATTCAGTCCCAGGTTTGTAATCAATCTCACAGGTATTTCATCTACTCCCAATTATTTTCCACATTTTTCTCATTTCTTGCAGCTTTTATTTGAATCCCCCATATTTCTGATCTAGCGTAATCAATGTCAACATTTCTTTCTATTGCTGGCTTTAGGTTTTTAAAAACGTTTGCATATCATTATTCAATATGGTTTTTCCGTCTTTCTTCTCATTTCATCAGGGTTGCTTAGTAAAACACCTTCCTTACTCTGTCTTTTTCAGTCGGTCATTGCCACTAATCTCCTTTGCTTTTGCACAGAGAGGGATCACCCTTCTGAGTTGGTTCATATTTTTTACAGTATATCGCACTGCCCTTTCAACCATTACTCTCAACATTTTTCTGTTTCTTGTCATTCGAGTGTCTGTTTTCCAAGTTACCACCCTCAACATCGATTTCTCCTCTCTTCCATCTTTCCAATATTTCACTCAGAACCCATCTTTGATTTCCCTTCCTTTTAAGGTGCTGTGCTGTTTTCCCCTCCTTCCTTCACAGATACCTCAAGCTGTTTCCATCCCTCATTCACGCTGTTAGCATCCTTGTCTTTTTTTATTTAATACATGAATTCTTCAGTCACTTCTTTCAGCCTCTCTAGAGTCCATTGTTTCCTGGGTATCCACCTTTGATCTCCTTTGGTCAAAGAGCAGCTTGCATTCTCACAAGGTTCCAATCTGTGTCAGTTCCTAGCCGAGCATTTGAATTTTTAACACTATTCCTGTGCTTTTGTCTCATTATTATTCCATCAAATCTTTCTGTATCCCCAGAGATTTTCCATGTGTATTGTATCCTTTCATGCTGCACAGTGCATGTACTTAATAGCGTGAGTCCTGTTCTGCAAAAATCTACCAGGTTTGGTTTCACTGATTCCTTTGTCCAAGACCATGTGGTCCCACTTCTTTCTCGTCTCTGCTTCTCGTCACCCCAGAATATTTCCATTTCATCAAATTAAGGACATAGAACATAGAACAGTACTGCACATGATGTTGTACTGAACATGATAACAAATTAAACTAATCTCTTCTGCCTGCCCTTGGTCTACAATCCCCCATTCCTTCCATATTCATGGACTTATCTAAAAGCCCCTTAAACGTCCCTCTTTGTATCTGCCTTCACCATCACCCTTGGGAGTGTGCTCCAGACTCTCCCACTCCCTGTGTAAAAATCTCTACCCTCTCATCTCCCTTGAACTATCCCCCCTTACCTTAAATGCATGCCTAATGAATTCCTGATGAAGGGCTTTTGCCCGAAACATCGATTTTCCTGTTCCTCGGATCCTGCCTGACCTGCGTGCTTTTCCAGCATCTGCAGTACCCACTTTCGCCTACTTAAATACATGCTCCCTAGTACGAGACATTTCAACTTTGGGGACAAGAGTTTGACTGTCAACCCTATGTATACATCTCATAATTGTGTAATCTTCCATCAAGTCTCCCCTCAGCCTCCTAGCTTCTCCTTTATAGTTCAGAACTTTGATTAACCTTCAATTCGCCCTTATATTTCATCAAGCTCCTCATCTGGGTATTTGCCTTTGGAAATGTATACTGAGTTCACAAGTATAATTACAATAAACTGATTGAATGTTTTTGCTCCTTACTCATTGCTGTATGGACTGTTTAACAAATCCCGCTGGCAGTTCACATGTTTCATTCCACTGTCAGAGTGGTTGCAAAGTCACATCTCAGCAAAAGCATGGGGGAAATGACAAAGGTTCTCTGTCCAACCGTGTACTCCCAACAGTTACCTGGATATTAGACAAGGCTATATCCTGGAGTGAGTGAGTGCTTGTTCATGTTTCAAAAATATTCAATCATCTTAGTCAGACAGCACCATCCCTTAATGCATCTATGCTGATTTGATTAATCTGTATCTTTCTAAATGAAGATTTCATCTTGTCATTTAGAAAGTTTTTCACACATATTTTCACAAACTCTCACGCTGCAAAATCTCCCAACCCCACACTGCCCTCCCTCAATCCCTCACACCCCATACTCACTGACCCTCACTCCCTCACACTCCACACTCACTGACCCTCACTCCCTCACACCCCACACTTGCTCACTCTCACTCTCTCACACCCTCAACGTTCACTCACTTTCACTCTCTCATCATCCCACATTCACTAACCTTCAGTACCTCACCCCCCCCTCAATACTGACTCACTCACCCTCACTCCCTCACACCCCACACTCCCTAACCCTCACTCCCTCACCCCCATACTCACTCACCTTCACTCTCACCCCCTCAACACTCATTCATCCTATTTCCCTCACACCTCACATTCACTCAGTCTCACTCTCTCACACCCTCAACACACTCACTCTTCACATACCCAAACCCCACACTTGCTCCTCTCTACCCCCATACCTCCCTGACATCTCACTCTCTCTCCATCTCCACTCTGTCCCCATACCCACAATCCACACTCTCTGTTCCACCTGAACCCCACTCACTTTCCCTCCAATCCCCCTCTCCCCCCCAAGCCCCACTCTCTCTCCACCCAGTCCCCTTTCCCACCACACTCCCCTTTCTGCTCCAACTGCGTCTCCTCCCCAAATCCCATATTCTTCTGCGCCCCCCCCCCCCCCACACACGCCTCACTGTCTTATTATTCTCCCACACCCCACACTCTCACACCCCCATACCCCACACCACAAAATTATCTGGTACTTGTTGAAAGGTTGCTGGGAAATATAGCACTTGCATGGATTTTAGTTTTGAAAGGGCTTTACCTGCAGTCAATGAAATGTGAACCAGATGGTGCTGGATTCCCAATGATAGGATACGCCAATTACAGAACAGTGACTACATTATCTCAGTCTTCTGGACCCTCTGAAACATACTGACAGGCCCCTAGTAGCCTGCAACTCCCCTCAGTAAGTGTCCTCGCCTAACACAGACCCCTCTAGCTTATCCTCGAAAGTACATGTCATTTCAGTCTCTGGGTCGAGGATCGCTGAATGAAAGTCCGTTGAGATGGTGTCAGTTTGAGTGATGCTTTCTGGCAGCTTCTCAGTCTCAGGGTCGGGTCAGGCAGGAAGGGACAAGGGTTGGCCTTTACTGTGATGGATGAGCAGTGATGCCGAGTGCTTCAACAAGCATTCATCATTTCAGTGAGAAGAGTCAAGTGAAGAAGAGGCAAGAACAGTTCTGAAAACCTCCTTCAGCCTGGCTACATCATGATGCTCTTAACCCATTAATTTCCATTACTGACAATCTTGCCACCAGCATGAACATGTTCTCTTTTCCTGTCCTCTCCTCCTCTATAGTACAGTTTGTTAGTTTATCCAACAATTGAGAAGAGAGTGTGCTTGCTATTGCCTGGTGAACAAAACCTCATCAAGTCACTGGTGAGATACAATGAGTCCAGCCCTGGCTGTCCCTCACCATCACATAGTCCTAAAAGCACAAGGACACTCTTATTTTCTACACGTGATTGGACCCTCACCCAGAGAAAGGACAATTCAGGGCCTGAACACCAGCCCATATGAATTCAGGCCCTCTTTTGGCACAGTGGTAATACCCCTATCCCTGAACCGGGAGGCCCAAATTCACGATCCATTTGCAACAGAGGTGCGTAATAACAACTCTGAACAAGTTGATTAGTAAAGTAGGTGAATAGAGAAAAAAGAAATGAATTTCTGCAGGCTCTGTTTGCACACAAATGAGAAGAAGCTCTTTGCTGACCTTGTTCCAAATGGGCTTTGTGGTGTAACTGTCAGTATGCACTGTGAGTAGCATAGGAAATTATAACACCTTCAGAAGTCCACACTTTCACGGGTTAAAGCGGAAATAAAGAAGTCAGTGATTCGAAGCTCTTGCAGATTATGTACTGTCGAGATCCCCTCTGAGAGCAATCATATCAGTGAATTCAACAAAATGTTTGTTATTAGACTATTCATCTTGCTGATATAAAATGCTTGATCAAGTTAGAAATGTGACAGGAATTTTTAATAATTACCCTTGCTGCCCTTCAAAAAGACCATTTTATCTGTTTAATTTTATTCATTCATGGGTTGAGGGCATCACTGGCTTGGTCAGCATTTACTGTCCATCCCTAATTGCCCAGAGGGCAGTTAAGAGTCGGCCCCTTTACTGTGGATCTGGAGTCACATGTAGGCCAGACCAGGTAAGGATTGAAGATTTTCTTTCCTAAATGGTGTTGGTGAACCAGATTAGCTTTTTCTGACAATCAGCACAGTCATCATTAGACTCTTAATTCCATTTTTTTTATTATTATATCCAAATTCTACCATCTTTCATGGTGAGTTTCAAAGCCAGGTTTTCAAAACATTGTGTGTCTCTAGATTAATAATCCAGCAATAATACCACTAGACCATCACCTGCCCCGACTTTTAGATTCATAGAATCCCTCCAGTGTGGAAACAGGCCCTTCAGCCCAACTAGTCCATACTGACCCTCTGAAGAATAAGCCCCCATACCCATTCCTCCCACCCTATATTTATCCTTGACTAATGCATCTAACATACACATCCCTTACTTTAATTTAAAATGTTAATGAAATTAGTAATTTATCCTCTATCCAAATTCAACCATGATTGTTTATTGCTTTAAATTTAAATTTAAAATGATAATAGTAATTTCAGCTTCCTAGTTTGCTGTTTGTGTAAATACTATAATGCCATTGCTTGCTTACTCTGCTTCATGACATCATTGTTGCTGAGCACTATTGCCTTCCCATTGTCTGCAAAATGTAGCTCTAAGTTAAACACAGTGTGAAACGATGCATTTGTAATGGAAAACAATAAATGGAATTCCTGACTAAACCTAATGCAGCATACTACATGAATACACAGTAGTGCAATGAATTATAGAATCCCATCAGTGTGGAAGCAGGCCATTCAGCCCATCAAATTCACACTGACCCTCCGAAAAGCATCCCACCCAGATCCACTTCCTTACCTTATTCCTGTAACCCTGCATTTCCCATAGCTAACCCACCTCACCTTGCACATCCCTCGACATCATGTGACAATTTAGCATGGCTAATCCACCTAATGTACACATCTATGGACTGTGGGAGGAAACCCACACAGACACGGGGACAATGTGCAAGCTCCACACAGACAGTCACCCAAGGATGGAAGTGAACCCAGTTCCCTGGTGCCATGAGACAGCAGCGCTAACCACTGAGCTGCTTTACCACTACATTGTCTTGTACTGATGTGTGTATATATTTCTTTCATCATCTTACTTAAGTTTATTAAATCAAGCAATTCAGGGTCAGCAACAGTAACTTACCACAAAATTAATTTGTGAATAATCATTGCCCACAGCTTGAACACACTTCTAATTTCATTAGGATTACCTATCTTCGCTTCAGAAATGAGTTGGCCTTCTGTGCATGTAAAAGTGACCTCAATCTGACCTTATTATTCACCTTCTAATAATATGTCTATGAAAATCTGAGGCAGGAACTGATGTGAAGTGGATTCATTTGGAGCTGTGTTTCAAAGCACCAGATCTGCTGAGCTGCTGCTGGTCTTATCTTTCTGAAAACAAAAAGGTCCAAAACTAATCGAAAGAACAAAGGAGACCTGAAGGGAAAAAGGCCGTCATGCTGTAACAGCTGTTGGAAATTACCCAACCTTCCCATTTCATTGCCGTGTTAATCAGAGTAAATTACTTTTCAAATGTTTAAATGTGACTAAATGATCCCAAAATAACAATTAATGCAATGGCCATTAGCTGCGCTGCTTCTGAGTTGATGCTACATGTTCCCCACTGTCTCTTCTAACTAGAAAAGCAACAGAATAATGAGCAGGTTATCGGCGGGGAGATTGGTGAAGCAGGGGGTAAAAGTTGCTGTGTGCGTTGCCTATTTCACTATCCGAGCCATTGTTTCAGTGGCTGTGATTTCTCTATAATTGGAAGAACTGTTTGCGGACTAGGTCTCTCATGGGATAAATGGAGCATTCTGAAGGATTGTAGATTTAAATTATCCGAAGCATAAATGTTGTATGGTAATAATATGATGAGACTGAAAGTATCTCATTAATGAGTTTGGCCTGTAGCTGTCTCCAAGCAGCTGGCTATGGCCCTGCTGCATTTTCCAGTTTTAATGTCTCTTTCACCAGAGGTTCAGATTCTGGCACAGCCTCCTTCTCAATTTCCAGGCCATTCTGAAAAGTCCAGACAACTCACAAGGCAATATAGGGAGTATATTGGAGGGATGCCTGGTACAGATCCAGGAAATGGAGTGGGATATTCAGTTCTCTGTTTAATCACACCATGGCTTTTCTGCATGTCAATGTTATTGTCTTGTATTTGTTCATTGTACAGCAAACTTTGTTTTAACCGGTACCTTATGAAAACGCACTCGTAATAAACCAGCAAAAAATTATGTCCCTCAAATACGACATAGTTTGCTGTATTATTCTATCCAATTATTATAATCTTTTATTAATTTATTTACCTCAATGTAAATATCCAGGATGTTCAATTGAATGGCGACATGAAATATCAACAGGTTGAAGTGGGAGATGGCACTGGGCAGGGTGACACTTGGCACACGGACATACAAGATGGCCACTGAGCCATAAGTTGGCCACTTGACACACAGGATGGCCACCGGACCACAATATGGTGAGAGAAAGCAGAGCAAATACAGACACTGTCCCAGGCAACCGAAATGCCAGCACAATGCACTCACAACCTAATTGATTAGTTTGGGTGGATGGGGGAGAGAATACACATGAGTAACGTACACTGCTCACCAAAGAGTCTGGGTCCAGCCAACACCTTTGACCGAAATGCTAACAGTCTGATACAGACTCAATACAAAGTGCTAATAGCCAGGGCTGCAGTAACCGTCCTTCTCAGGAAGAGCGATTAGTGCCCCTTACTACAGCAATGGACTTCTGTGCACACATTGAAACTGACAATGTCTGTGCTGAAACTGAGAACAGCCGCACTGAAATTAACAAAGGCTGTGCTGGAACTGACAATGACTGCATCGAAACTATCAACGATTCTGCAATGTTTACAACAAACAAACTATGTTACAAAGGCAATACCTCATCACTGACCTATTATATCACAAAACGTATAAAGTATCTTGACATGTGCTCCAGGTAGAGAGAGGAATCGCAGCTGACTACTGTGCTGTTGGTGTCTCTCTCTCTCCCTGGAGCTCCGGTATTTCCTTGTACAACAAACTCTGTCGTTGAACCCTGACTCTGACTCTGAGGCTGGTGATTTTCCCCATAACAAGGTGATTCAATTTCCAGTCAATTTCTCCTCAAAGACTGTGACTTACTGCAATGTCCAAGTTGAGGGTACGAGTGAGAGGGCTCTCTGCTGGTAAGTTTTATTTAAGGCAATGTTATATTATTATTTAAGTGACAAATACAATCTAATAGTGATGTGTTTACCCCCTGCATTAAATTTCTATTACTTAGCGTGTGTGTTTTTACATTGATTATATGGATGTGTTGATTACCCAGAATATTTGATCATCCAGCACACTCCTGATTAGATTCCCTACATTGTGGAAACAGGCCCTTCGGCCTAACAAGTCCACATTGACCCTCCGAAGAGCAACCCACCCAGTTCCACCTCCCTCTGACCAATGCACCTAACACTACCGGCAATTTAGCATGACCAATTCACCTAACCTGCACATCTTTGGACTGTGGGAGAAACCCACTCAGACACGGGGAGAATGTGCACATTCCACACAGATAGTCGCCCCAGGCTGGAATCGAACCTGGGACCCTGGTGCTGTGAAGCAGCAGTGTTAACCACTGAGCCACCGTGCCACCCCTGGCACCATAGGTGTTGGGTAATAAAAGGTTTGCTTTTTTTTAATCCTCATCAGGCATATGATCCAAGCACTTTAAGCTTTGTTGTTCAAGGTTACAGTTGTGAGGGGTTAATTTTTTTGTTACATCAGCTCCACCCATTTCACTGAAGTCACACACACACGGTGGCTGGAGATTTAACTTTCAGAAGGAGCAAATGGATCTGCCCCATCTCCCCAAGACTTGTGTAATTATATCTGACCAAGTACAGTTTTATTTATTGCTACCATGCAATAAACATTCCTTTTATATAAGAGCAGTGTCTCTGTGTAGGTCATAGAATTGGAGAATGTCTACAGTGTGGAAGCAGGTCATTTGGCCCATCAAGTCCACACTAACTGTCCGAAGAACATCCCACCCAGACCCACCCTATCCCATTCCAATAACCCTGGGAACATGGCTAATCCACCTAGCCTGCACATCCCTGGATATGATGAGGTAATGTAGCATGACCAATCCTTCTAATCTGTACATCATTGGACTGTGGGAGGAAGCCGACGCAGACACAAGGAGTCACGCAAGGCTGGAATCAAACTCGGGTCCCTGGCACTGTGAGGCAGCAGTGTTGACCATTGAGCCACCATGCAGTGTCATCTCTACCACTAATCAATAAGTAAAGCCAAAATAAAGCAATGGGAAAAGAGGATTGGCAGCACCAAACTACCTTAACCATCCCTTACAAGTACTACACACTGATGAAGAGTGATGACTTGGGAAAACACAGCAGTCATGTCTTCAATATGCCTTCTTTGTGAATTTAAACTTTATTGTAACATTCCGATGTGAAACCCTCTCAATAGTGCTCAAAGCAAAACTTTACTGAATATACCTAGTTGTCAAGGGGCCAGTCTGCACCTTGCCTCAGCTTCCAAAACATGTGACATACCAAGAAACAAATGGATGATGGTGACACTCGACAATTAGTTTTAACCAACCTGTTCAGACTGTGACACACTCTGGAGCAGGTGGGACTGGAACCCAGGCCTCCTACCTCAGAGGGAGAGATGCTATCACTGCACCACATTCTGCCAGGTCACTCCCTATATACTGAGCTTTGCTGCTTGGTTACTGTCTCAGGAATCACATACCATTTGACTGTTTTCCTATTGGCTGACATAATGATGCAAGTTGCCAGTCAGAGCTCAGATATCACAAATTTTGTAATTTTTTTACCTGAAATCCTGAAATCCGAAAAGCTCCAAAATCCAAAGGTTTTCGTGAAGTTCTTTTTCTCATTAACAAGGTTGTTTGGCATGTGAACAATTAACCCAACTCCACACCCACTTGATGCGTGTCACTCAGATGCGACGTGTGGGGGTGTGACCCAGCACTGGCAGGCCTCAATTCTGTTTCAGGGCCCATGTTACTTGCATTGCGTCTGCTGTTTGGTAAGATTTTTTAAAACTTTCGCCATCAAACGGTCACTTATTCTGAAATTTGAAAAATTCTGAATTCCGAAAACCAGTTGGTCCCGAGCGTTTCGAATAAAGAATTGTGTAGGTAAAAACAATGACTGCAGATGCTGGGAACCAGATTCTGGATTAGAGGTGCTGGAAAAACACAGCAGTTCAGGCAGCGTCCGAGGAGCAGTAAAATCGATCTTTCGGGCAAAAGCCCTTTATCAGGAATATAGGCAGAGAGCCTGAAGGGTGGAGAGTGAAGGACTGTGCACCTGTACAGCAATTAATGTCAAAGAATTGTCTGCATTCTCACTCAATTAAGCTGCTCCAAAATTAAATAATACAAACTATTAAAAAATGGCATTAATTTATTTCCCTGTTTCAAGAATGAGCAGATATATAAAGGTGATTGCCATTGGTGTGTATTGCTGTGATCTTGAAGTGTTGGGGGCATCACGGACATGCTTTACTTTTCTTGACCACTGTAAAACTGAAAGCAACTGATTAATTTTTTTGTTAAATTAAGCCAATTATATAATGAAACACAACCCCTTACACACAGTGTTCATGAGATCAGAACTGACTATAACTCATGTGCAAATTATTTCTCATCAGGAGCTTGCAAGTCTTTGTTCTTTGCTCATGCTAACCTTCCATAGAATAGACTGAAATTCTCCAGGAGCTATTGTATTTTTATGGGTTTCATTATGTAAGACAAATGTTGGTGTTATATGTCACCATTAACAACATTAAGGTGTACGCTGTTGATATAGTTGTTAATGGCTATTAGCATATATTGTGCATGTGGTTTGATGTCTTATCTCTTATGGCCTCCCTTATCTACATTGGAGCCAATTCAGCAATTAGCATTTTCTCCTGTTGTGTTAATAGTCTGCCTGGCACATGGGTCTTTCTGACATGTGCTTTTATCTAGTTCAGTGCTACATTATTTTAATGCCTTCTGCTTATTGTGTATACATCTATCTTGACAATAGTACCCTTTGAAATTAGGCAATGGCCAAGAAAAGTCAGCAGAGGGATACAGACAGTTTAGGCGAGTGGGCAGAAACTTGGCCGATAGAACATATTGTGGGAAAATGCAAGGTTTTGCACTTTGGCAAGAAGGTTAGAGGAGTTGAATGTTATTTACATAGAGAAAGACTGCAGAAAGCTACAAAACACAGGAATTTGAGAGCCCTTGTTCACAAAAAGCCAACACCAAATTCAATGGATCATAGGGAAGATAAATGGAATGATGTCCTTTATTTCAAAGAATCATGACAGTGTGGAAGCAGGCCATTCAGCCCATCAAGTCCGCAGCAACCCTCCAAAGAATACCCTAACCCATTTCTGTAACCCTATATTTCCCATGGCTAACCCATCTAGCCTGCAGCAACCCTCCAAAGAATACCCTAACCCATTTCTGTAACCCTATATTTCCCATGGCTAACCCATCTAGCCTGCATAACCCTGGACACTCTGGGCTATTTGCAAATCTACCTAACCTGCACATCTTTGGACTGTGGGAGGAAACCCAAGCTGACATGGGGAGAGTGTGCAAACTCCACATAGACAATCATCTAAGAGTGGAACTGAACCCATGTGTCTGGCATTGTGAGGGAGTAGTGCTAACCACTGAGCCACTGTGCTGCCCCATGGGAATAGAGTCTAAAAGTAGAGAGGCTTTGCTACAGCTTTGCAAGCCACTAGTCAGACCACAGCTGGAATATTGGTGAACAGTTATGGGGCCCTTATGTAAGGAAAGTCATACTATGGTTGGAGGTGGTCCTGAGAAAGTTCACTAGGGCTGACTCCAGGTATGGAGGAACTGCCCTATGAGGAGAGATGTGTAGATTGGGCCTATTCTTACTGCAGTTTAGAAGAATGAGAAATATGCAAGATTCTTCAAGGACTTGGCAGGGTAGATGTTGAAATGTTATGTCCCCTTGTGGGAAATTGTAGGACCAGAGGGCACAATCTCAAAGGAAGGAGTCACCTATTTAAAACAGAGATGAGAGGAATTTCTTCTCTCACACAATTGTGAACGTGAAGAATCTGCTGAGCCTCGGTTATTAGGTTCATTCAAGGCTGAGACAGACAGGGTTTTCAGCAGTGAAGGAATCTAGGCCTAGCGGGAAAAGGCAGGAAAGTGGAGTTGAGGGGCAGCATGGTGGCTCAGTGGTTAGCACCGCGCCAAGAACCCAGGTTTGATTCCAGCCTCGGGCGACTGTGTGGAGTTTGCACATTCTCCCAGTGTCTGCATAGATTTCCTCCAGGTGCTCTGGTTTCCTCACACAATCCAAAGATGTGCAGGTCAGGTGTATTGGCCATGCTAAATTGCCCATTGTGTTCAGGGATGTGTAGGTCACGGGTAATTAGAGAGTTGGGGAATTGGTCTGGGTGAGTTACTCTTCAGGAGGTCAGTGTGGACTTGTTGGGCTGAAGGGTCTGCTTCCACACTGTAGGGAATCTAATTCATAAAATCAGCAACAATTTCAATTAATGATAGAGTAGCCTGGATGGGCTAAATGGCCTACTTCTGCATCTACATCTGTAGGTGTTAGAATTAACTTTTATAAGCAAATTGAGCTCTGTGCTGGTTCTTGGAGATATTTATACACTTCCTTAAATATATTCTCTCCAGTCCTTCTGGGATGAACAGAAGCTTTCTTTCACGTGACTCAGCAATGTATTTCAACAAGATCTCTTAATCTAAACATCCTGGTTACTGGGAATCTGCGGAAAGGTCTGTGTGCTCCTTCATTAATAGTTAATTCTACCAACAATGTGTTTTGTAACAAATACTGCACAAATTATTCTGACAGTTTAGACACTAATGCCTTCATAGTTTTTGAATTAATAATCTCACTCTCTTACAATAACTTATTGTTTTTCTGTATGATTCTATTTGTAAATTAATCCGATTTACTTCATACAGTCTTCCAGTGGCATAGCATTTCGCTATTAAAGATTAACAAAATCAAACCAGAAAAAGCAGCTTAGAAGACAAGGTCATGGAACAGATATATTTTCTCGAAAGATAGGTCAAAGTACCAAATTGTGAAAAAGCTGTTTTGGATCAAATATTGTAAAATGGATTGAAAATTTGAATTGCTGGTGTAACTGATTTCAGCTGCATATTATGACAGTTACATTGGTTATGGGAATGTGGTATGTTATATTAAGTTGGATTGGCCAGTATTCAATTTGCTAGCTTGATCTTTGAGAGATCACATGGGTTTAGGAAATCAAACTATAGGAAGAACATGGACAATTCACCCAGGTAAGCAAACAGCTAATCAGAAATAGAAAGTCTTAAAGCGAATATGGGCAATTAAATGACCAAAACAACCTGTAATTATCAAAACTCAGGAAGCATTTAGCATTGAGATACTCTCAAGAAATATCTTAAGAGAATCTTGAAACTTCTTTTTATTTCATTGTGGTGAGGGTAGAGGGGATCTTGAAACAGTGTGAAGGACTAAGCTGTATAATGATTATCAATCATGTGGAATTTCAGGAGTATCCTGTAACAGTTTAAGAAAATACCATTTTAAAACAGTTCATAGGGAGTTTGAGGGGCTCAGTTCTGATCAGTCAGGGGGTTAACCATGTTTGTAGTAACTCATCCTTGATCAGCACAGGTTTTGTACAGATGAGGGGTAAAGTATGCCTTTCCTTTGTTCCTCACTGTACAGCCATTTATAGGGCAAAGTGTCAGAAAATATATCTTCCCTGGTCATCTGAGCAGTGATCCAGGTATTACGAGTTACATTTAGGGGAATATCTAAGTCCTTTTAGTTGAGTTGAAGCACAGGGCAGAAAGGGGGATGCCAGTTTTCCTGCAATAGAAAGGTAGTACAAATGCAGCAAAGAGACTGGTGTTTGCTTTCTGTGGGTTAAAGGAAAATTCAAGGGACAAGGATGCACATTGTGTTTCAGATTTGTGGGTAACATGCAGATATTGGATGATTAAACTTTTGATTTTGTGGTTTAAAGGCAGGGAGATGTCTGGAAGAGACCATTTATCCTGTAGTTGAAAAGATAAAGCACTAATTAAATGAGGACGATTCAGTTTCTGTAGGATGTTTATGAAACGAGATCATGAGTGACTTGAAAAAGTTTATAGCTTTCCACTAATGATTCTGCTTAATTTTATTTGACAGTTTATCAGCTGCGTGTGATCTTCATCTCCTTGTGAATTGAAAACATTGTTCAATTAAATTAGCTCAAGATATTTAGAATCCTATATCTTTGCCAACATCATTGTTTATTCTATTCAAGTCTGAACCCTTGTTATAGTTCAAGTGTTACAATATTGTGTTATTGAGTTAATTAGCAACTTACAGCAAGCATCCTCTGAGAAAAATCCATAGTAATATGATCGAATTTTATGTTGGTCCAGTCTCTCCTCACAGGTCAGTCCAGACTAGAGACCCTGCGCTGCATTCCCTCTATGGCAAGTATATTCTGTCTGAGATAGGGAGACTGAAAGTGCAGCAGGATTCCAGGTGTGGTCTCACCAAAGCTCTGTATAAGATTAGATTAGAGTCCCTACAGTGTGGAAACAGGCCCTTCGGCCCAACAAGTCCACACCGACCCTCTGAAGAGCAACCCACCCAGACCCATTCCCCTATATTTACCCCAGACTAATGCACCTAACACTATGGGCAATTTAGCATGGACAATTCACCTAACCTGCACATCTTTGGGCTGTGGGAGGAAACCGGAGCAAACCCACACAGACACGGGGAGAATGTCCAAACTCCACACAGACAGTCACCTGAGGCTGGAATTGAACTTGGGACCTCGGTGCTGTATTGCAGCAGTGTTAACCACTGAGCCACCGTAACTGCAGCAAAAGATCCCTACTTCTGAACTAAATCCTGTTGCAATGAAGAGGGTCGAAATCTGCAGGTAAGCGGTAGCTTTATGGTTATAAGTTCAATCTTCATAATGTGCAGCATAATTGCAGTTTTTCAAATGTCTCCAATCACCCTGAGTGCGATTGAATCAACCTCCAGTTCAGGTCTGCATCTTTTCTTCGCATTTCCAACGCCCTTCCTCCAAGTCCCTCCACCCTACCTTTTATCTTAGCCTGCTGGGCACACCTTCCTCATTCCTGAAGAAGGGCTTATGCCCGAAATGTCGATTCTCCTGGTCCTTGGATGCTGCCTGACCTGCTGCGTTTTTCCAGCAACACATTTTCAGCTCTGATCTCCAGCATCTGCAGTCCTCACTTTCTCCTACAAGTGGTCATAACCCTCTTCAGATTGTCTTCGATATCCAGAGGGCAGAAAGGGGAGTGTCAGTTTCCCTGTGATGGAAACACAGAAGGCCTGGGGTAAAAAGACAAGTGTCGAAGAGTGTGATGCTGGAAAAGCACCGCATCCAAGGAACAGGAACATCAACATTTCGAGCATGAGCTCTTCATCAGGAAAGAGGCTTGTGGCCTTAGGGGGCTGAGAGATAAATGGGAGGAGATGGGGCTTGGGGAAGGTAGCTGGGAATGCAATAGGTCGTTGAAGGTGGAGATGAAGGTGATGGGTCGGAGAGGAGGGTGGAGCGGATAGGTGGGAAGAAGATGGACAGGTGGGACAGTACAAGAGGGCGGTGCTGAGTTGAGGGTGGGATCTGGGATAAGGTGGGGAAGGGGAAATGAGGAAACTAGTGAAAGCCACATTGATCCCGCATGGTTGGAGGGTCTCAAGGTGGAAGATGAGGCGTTCCTCCTCCTGATATCAAGTGGGTAGGATTTGGCGGCATTAAAGAGACAAATATTTACTTTCTGTGGAATAAGGAAAAGTTTGAGAAACAAGGATGGGACTGTGTATTCTGATTTGTGGGGATCCTGCAGACATTATTTGATTCACTGTTTGGTTAGCAGGGTGGGTGGACCCTTCACAACACAGATGTTCCAAGAAAAATCTGGCCCTTCAAAATAGCAGAGAATTTCACTTTTGATGTTTTAAGGGTAAACTATGGTTATCTCATCAGTTTCTGGAAATGAATGCCTGGTTTTTTTCTATCCATGAAGGAAGCCCCACATAGAAGTGTTAATGATGCCATTGTACATAAAAATCCATAATGCTGTTGTTGAGCAGCCTGGTATAAAATCATTGCTGACAGCCTGGTGAGCCTTTGAGCAATGGAGCTTGCAAAGGAATGAGATAATATAGCAGGGTGTGTTCACGGCTGATCTGGGAGTGCTCATTGACAAAGGATGCCAGTGCTTCAGAGAGATAGGCACAGGTTAGATCTGAAAACATTGGAAGTACTCAGCAGGTGAGGCAGCACATGGCAAGATGAAGAGTTAATATTGATGCTTTGTCATCAGAACTGGAACCAGTTTGAGATGTAGCATGTTTTCAGTGGGTATAGAGGCAGTGACAGGGAAGTACAAGATAGAAAGTTTGTGAAAGGCTGGAAGGCAAGAGAGATTAAGTGACAAAGGATATGGGCCTGATAGAGAAACTGTAAACTGCAAAAGTCCAATCAATAGTAAAGGCAGTCAGAAAGCAAAGGGCAATGATTCGAAGCTGAAATTGTTGGATTCAATGTGCCTTTTAGATTCAATATGGAGTTCAACTATTCTAGATTGTAACTGTTATGTCATGTCTCACAGTCAGTGCATCTTTAGATTAGATTAGATTCCCTACAGTGTGGAAACAGGCCCTTCGGCCCAACAAGTCCATACCGACCCTCTGAAGAGTAACCCACCCAGACCCATTTCCCTCTGACTAATGCACCTAACACTGTGGACAATTTAGCATGGCCAATTCACCTGACCTGCACATCTTTGGATTGTGGGAGGAAACCAGAGCACCTGGAGGAAACCCACGCAGACACGGGGAGAATGTGCAAAGTCCACACAGACAGTTGCTCAAGGCTGGAATTGAACCCAGGACCCTGGCACTGTGAGGCAGCAGTGATAACCACTGAGCCACCATGCCCAATGCCGATCCAGCCCACTGCGAGACACTCCTCAAACCTCCCAGTTCTACTGGCGCCATGGAATTTCTGGCCTCAATCATTTTCTGGTATAGCACATTCTCTTGTCGTTAAATAGAATTGAATGAGAATGGTCTAAGCTACTACTGAATATATTAATGCATCAGCCAATTGGTGCAGAGTGGAGTCCAGATATTTTCTAATTAACCTGCTCACAAATGCTATTCTACACCTCTGGAGTAAGTGGGAATTGAACCTAGGACTCCTGGCTGAGAGACAAGGACATTATCACTGTTCCACATGAGCTCCCAGAGTGGGATGCATGCAATTGTTCTGTTAAGCAGCTTAACTAAATGGAATTGTTTCAGTCATTTAGTCAGGAATTAGTCTGGAACTGATTCCAAGCTCAAAGTGTCAGCATGAACAGAGAGGCCTGGGACCAGTCTAAAATCAATCCTCAATTACTGCCTGTTCAGCCTCTTCTGATGTCTTGCTCAACAGGGAAAACCAACTTGGAACAGGAGACCTCAGATACTTCCTGGGAGGACAACAGCATGAGGTCTTGGAGGAGTTGAGCGTATTCCCATCAGTCCAGTGTGTGTACATACATGAGAGCACTCCTGAAATCAATAAGGTTTGTGAGGCACGACCTGCCCTTCACAAAACCATGCTGACAATCCTTGATCACATTATTCCTATCCAGATGTTCATAAATCCTATCCCTTACAATTCTCTCTAAGACTTTGCCCACAACAGAAGTGAGACTCACCGGTCTATAGTTACTAGGGTTATCCCTACTCCCCTTCTTGAACAAGGGAACCACATTTGCTATCCTCCAGTCTTCTGGCACTATTCCTGTAGACAACGAGGACATAAAATTCAAGGCCAATGGCTCTGCAATCTCCTCCCTTGCTTCCCAGAGAATCCTAGGATAAATGCTATCAGGGCCAGGGGACTTATCTATTTTCACCCTTTCCAGAATTTCCAACACCTCTTCCCTACATACCTCAAACCGTCCATTCTAATTAATTGTGACTCAATATTCACATCGGCAACAATGTCCTGTTCCTGAGTGAATACTGACGAAAAGTATTCATTCAGTGTCTCCCCAATCTCTTCAGCCTCTACACGCAACTTCCCACTACTATCCTTGACTGGACCTATTCCTACCCTAGTCATTCTTTTATTCCTGACATACCTATAGAAAGCCTTAGGGTTTTCCCTAATCCTACCAACTAAGGACTTTTCATGTCCCGTCCTTGCTGCTCTTAGTTCTCTCTTCAGATCCTTCCTGGCTACCTTATAACTCTCAATCCCCCAACTGAACCTTCACGCCTCATCTTTACATAGGCCGCCCTCTTCCATTTAACAAGGGATTCCAATTCCTTATTAAACCACGGCTCCCTCACACGACCCTTTCCTCCCTGCCTGACAGGTACATACTTATCAATGACACTCAATAGTTGCTTCTTGAACAAGCTCCACATATCAATTGTGCCCATGCCTTGAAGTCTACTTTTCCAAGCCACACATCCTAAGTCATGCCTCACCGCATCATAATTTCCCTGCCCCCAGCTATAACTCTTGCCCTGCAGTGCAACTTATCCCTCTCCATCACTAGAGTAAATATCACCGAATTGTGGTCACTGTCCCGAAAGTGCTCACCTACCTCCAATTCTAACACCTGGTCTGGTTCGTTACCCAGAACCAAATCCAGTATGGCCTCACCTCTTGTTGGCCTGTCTACATATTGTGTCAGGAAACCCTCCTGCACACATTGGACAAACACCGACCCATCTAACGAACTCGAGCTATAGCTTTCCCAGTCAATATCTGGAAAGTTAAAGTCCCCCATAACAACCACCCTATTAAATTTCACTCTTCTCCTGAATCATCCTCGCAATCCTTTCTTCCACGTCTCTAGGACTATTAGGAGGCCTGTAGAAAACTCCTAACAGGGTGACCTCACCTTTCCTATTCCTAACCTCAGCCCAAACTACCTCAGATGGCGAGTCTTCATCCATCGTCCTTTCCATCGCTGTAATACTAAACGTTGTGGAGGAACTCGATTGTGACCCAGACAAGAGAATAAACACTGATTGTTATCTCACAAAGCCAGGGAACGTTCCCCAGATGGTATAGTCTTGACAACAGAAAATACCAGAAAATGTTCTTTCAACTGCTCAGCACAGTCACTGTTTTCTCACTGCAATATTTACATTTCAGCTTCCTGCAACAAATGGCCACCAATCGATCAAAGGTGAAAGTGACGGTGAACCAAACAGAACAGTCTGTGGCTGCATAAAGCAGGACGATGTGGATATTACACACGCGGATGGACTTCAGGAAATCAAACTGTTCCTTATAAACAATGGGAATGTGTCTCAATATCAGGTCGAGGATAATGACCAGTAGATCTGCCACTGCCAAGGCCCCCAGGTAACGTCTGACACATGGAGACAATCCACAATCTTTATAAAGCAGGACGTAGATCGTCACTGTGTTAACTGTGAGGAAGGAAAACAAACATATTATACATCAAAGCCTGGAGGCAAATTTACCTGTGTGATTGAGGTCCCAGTGAGATTTTTAAATATATCACTGTATTCAAAGAATTATTGATGTTAATGTAGCTAGAATAACATGAAACATAGAACAGTACAGTACAGCACAGCACATGCCCTTCAGCCTCGATATTGTGCCAAACTTTTATCCTACTCTAAGATCAAACTAAACCTCATTCCCTTAATTTTACAATCATCGATATGCCTATTGAAAAGTCGCTTAAATGTCCCTAATGTATCTGACGCTACTACCACTGCTGGCAGTGCATTCCATGCACCCACCACTATCTGTGTAAAGAACCTACCTCTGACATAACCCCTAAATCTTCCTCCAATCACCTTAAAATTATGCCTCTTTGTGATAGCCATTTCTGTCCTGGGAAAAGTCTCTGGCTATTCACTCTATCTATGCCTCTCATTACCTTGTACACCTCTATCCAGTCACCTCTCATCCTCTTCACTCCAATGAGAAAAGCCCCAGCTCCCATTATCTTTCTTCATAAGACATGCCCTCCAATCCAGGCGGCATCCTTGTCAATCTCCTCTGCACCCTCTCTAAAGCTTCCACATCTTTCCTATAATGAGGTGACCAGAACTGAACACAATATTCAAGTGTGGTCTAACCAGGGCTTTATAGAGCTGTAGCATAAACTCGCGGTTCTTAACAATCCTGTCACCTTGGGTGGCAGCTGAGGGATCTATGGACATGGACCCCAAGATCCCTCTGTGCATCCACACTGCCAAGCATACTGTTTTTGATGCTGTATTCTGCATTCAAATTCCACCTTCCAAAGTGAATCACTTCAGTTTTCCAGGTTACTGTACCATTTTCTATTCCATTAAATTGGTTATCATGCTGAGCTTGGTCGTGAGACCATTCTATTTGAGAATTGAATGGTGAAGCGTTGAATTGTTCAGTTTGTGACAAACCTTTGCCTGTGAGGAGCTCAAGAGATGAATGTATTTGCAGACAGAGAGTGTGGGACAAAGAGCACGAGCTCAAATGACATTGAAATTCTGCAAAAATGCAGATTCGTGAAGTGGAAAGTGAAGATTAAGTAAAACAAGTCAAGGTATTTGATTGCCCCTTGCATACTTTATTAAACAAACCCTGGAGAGTGCTGAGTCACAGACTGTTGCTAACGGTTCGTTTCATACTAAACAGACTGGCAATCAAATGCTGTTTCAGTGAGGTTAATCAACAAGCCTTCTTCTTTCATTAACAGTTCATAGAGAAGAATTCAAAGAGAATCCCTACAGTGTGGAAACAGTCCCTTCGGCCCAACAAGTCCGCACCGACCACCCAGACCCATTCCCCTACCCTATCACTTTCGATTTGCTCCTGGCTAATGCACCTAAACTACACATCCCTGAACACAAGGAAGGCCACAAAGGAAGGTGAAAGCATACTACAGCAGAAGTATTGGTTACAATGGTAAACCATCGAGTATAGATACATTTCTCTAAACATCTCCCTTCACAAAAGTAACAAAAAAAAATGCATACACTATCACTTGAAGTTACGAGTTACCGAAATTATCAATCAACATGATCAACAAAGAAAAAAATACCATTCATGAACGAAACTGTGGTAACTCTAGTCTATCTCCCTTTCATCAATTTCATCAAGCATTCGGGTCTTTTAATGACATTTATTTGGTTTGCTGTTACCAGTTTCTTTTCTGGAATCTGCTCATCCCTGGGGTGATATGCAGAGCATGAGGTTACAGTTTAAGGATATGAGAATGTCATTTCAAACTGAAAAGATGAGAGCTGTCTTCACCCAGGGAGTGAGGAGTCTGTACAATTCTCTGCCCCAGAAAGTGTTTGAGGCCAAAACATTGAATATTTTGAATATTTTCAAGCCCAGGTTAGATACAGTTCTTCAGGCTAAAGGGATCAAAGGATATGAGGAAAAGTGAAAACATGGGATTGAGTTGGATGATCAGCCATGATCATATGGAATGGCTCTAAGGGCCTACTCCTGCTCCTTTTTTCTGTGATCTCTGTGATGTTTCTTCCCAGGTAGTGTTGTTCCCAGGTAGTGTTGAATCCTCGAACCAACTGTGTAACAGATGGGAAGCATTGTGCTGATTGAGATCCATGCATTGGCAAGAAAAGCGAGCAGGAATGTTGATGGTGAGTGCTTACTCAGAACAAGTCGAGTTGATCGGTTCAAAGCTGCCTTTGCTTCTTAATTTGAGTGAAAGCAGCTTCTTGTATTGTGCACCAATACCATAGATTTTCGCATTCTGACGACAAACTAGACAAGAACTCTGCTAATAGTTTACAAATCCAACATTGATTTCGCTGCAGTTGGTCACTGCCTCAGCTCTCGCCTTGTCAGGATTGAGGTGAAGTATTTCCCTGTCAGTATATTATCCATGTACCTGCCTGCAGGCATCCTCCATCCCATCTTTTTCTTTTTCTTTCATTCCTTTATCTTCACTCACTTTATCTCTGCTGTTCTCCAATGACTATTTTTTCTGACTTCAATTGCTTGTATTCAGCTGCCAACTCCTCAAAGAATAATTTCTTGGCTTTTTCTTTGCATTTTGTCGGATCCACTGAGCTGGCTGTAGCTGGTTGGTTCTCCTGTCTTGTTTCTCAGGTTGGATTTGCAGGCCGTTGGAACTCTCCAAAGCAGAGGCTGAGTTGGCCCCGAGATGATGTTTACCAGGATGACATCCAAGACGTGGAGTAATATTGTCGTCATTTTCTAAGATCTGTTCAGTAGTCCATAGAGTAGTGACTTGGGAAACACAACAAATGGCTTCTGACTTGCGAAGGATTACTTCAAACTTGCTTCACCTGAGATAGATAATAGAATAGTACAGCACAGAACAGGCCCTTTGGCCCAAGATGTTGTGCCGAGGATGAATGGATTTTGGCTCACAACTATGATCTGGAAATCTTGATCGACATTCTTCCCACTGCATTGGGCTCTCAGCTTCATTTGTCCTCCTGGGATGAGTATCGTTCCAGCATATCACCTCAGCCTTACCTTCAAGAAATTCATTTTTGGGTCTCTGCCTTGAGCTATTTCACATCGGCCTGTGAAGCTCATGATGTTACAGGAAGCACCAGTGTCTATCCAACACTTCATATTCACTTGATGCTCTCATCTGCAGTCATCATTCTAACAGTCCCAAACCTTAGGTCTGACAATGTCAGTCAGTTGTATGTTGTAAAAAGTTAAAAATCACACAACACCAGGTTATAGTCCAACAGGTTTATTTGGAAGCACTGCTCCTTCATCAGGTGATTGTATTAGATTCCCTACAGTGTGGAAACAGGCCCTTCAGCCCAACAAGTCCACATCAACCCTCTGAAGAGTAACCCACCCAGACCTACTTCCCTCTGACTAATGCACCTAACACTATGGGCAATTTACCATAGTCAATTCACCTGATCTGCACATCTTTGGACTGTGGGAGGAAACTGGAGCACCCAGAGGAAACCCACACAGACACAGGGAGAACATGCAAACACTACACAGACAGTCAACTGAGGCTGGAATCAAACCTGGGTCCCTGGTGCTGTGAGGCTGTAGTGCTAACCACTGAGCCACTGTGCCGCCCTAAGCTACCTGATGAAGGAGCAACGCTCTGAAACTTAGTGCTTCTAAATAAACCTGTTGGACGATAACCTGGTGTTGTGCAATTTTTAACTTCACATGGCCCAGTCCAACACCAGCACCTTGAAATCATGATGTAGAGTGATTCCTTAGAATCATTAGCTGACATCTTGCCAGCAACCATCTTTTTCGATGTAATTTGCGTTGTTCTAGTTAAATGCATGTGAAAATTAATTCAACTCCTTGCAGTTAAAACACTATTCTCCCCACGCTGGACATGCAGATTTGTGTTTTAAACATTGCTGTCTACAATTTTGAATAATGTTCTGTACAATATTTACATCCTATCTCTGCCCATTGTCATACGAATGAATATGATTGAGTAGCCATTATGGAGACATGGTTACAGGATGGTCATGCCTGCAAGTTAAGTATCCAGGGGTGCTAGACTATTCAGAAGGACAGATAGGAAGGTAATGGAGGTGCTGTAGCTCTGATATTTAAGGATAACAGCAGGGCAGTGCGAAGGAAGATATAGGTTCTATGGACAATAAGGGTCTAGATTAGAGTGGTGCTGGAAAAGCACAGCAGTTCAGGCAGCATCCGAGGAGCAGTAAAATCGACGTTTCGGGCAAAAGCCCTTCATCAGGAATACAGGCAGAGAGCCTGAAGGGCGGAGAGATAAATGAGAGGAGGGTGGGGGTGGGGAGAAAGTAGCATAGAGTACAATAGATGAGTGGGGGAGGGGATGAAGGTGATAGATCGGTGGGGGGGGAGGGTGGAGTGGATAGGTGTAAAAGAAGATAAGCAGGTAGGACAAGTCATGAGGACAGTGCTGAGCTGAAAGTTTGGAACTGGGGTGAGGTGGGGGAAGGGGAAATGAGGAAACTGTTGAAGTCCACATTGATGCCCTGGGGTTGAAGTGTTCCGAGGCGGAAGATGAGGCGTTCTTCCTCCAGGCGTCTGGTGGTGAGGGAGCGGCGGTGAAGGAGGCCCAGGACCTCCATGTCCTCAGCAGAGTGGGAGGGGGTGTTGAAATGTTGGGCCACAGGGCGGTGTGGTTGATTGGTGCAGGTGTCCCAGAGATGTTCCCTAAAGTGCTCCGCTAGGAGGCGCCCAGTCTCCCCAATGTAGAGGAGACCGCATCGGGAGCAACGGATACAATAAATGATATTGGTGGATGTGCAGGTAAAACTTTGATGGATGTGGAAGGCTCCTTTGGGGCCTTGGATGGAGGTGAGGGAGGAGGTGTGGGTGCAGGTTTTGCAGTTCCTGCGGTGGCAGGGGAAAGTGCCAGGATGGGAGGGTGGGTCGTAGGGGGGGGCGTGGACCTGACCAGGTAGTCACGGGGACAATAGTCTTTGCGGAAGGTGGAAAGGGGTGGGGAGGGAAATATATCCCTGGTGGTGGGGTCCGTTTGGAGGTGGTGGACATGTCAGCAGATGATTTGGTTTATGTGAAGGTTGGCAGGGTGGAAGGTGAGCACCAGGGGCACTCTGTCCTTGTTACGGTTGGAGGGGTGGGGTCTGAGGGCGGAGGTACGAGATGTGGATGAGATGCATTGGAGGGAATCTTTAATCATGTGGGAAGGGAAATTGTGGTCTCTAAAGAAGGAGGCCATCTGGTGTTTTCTGTGGTGGAACTGGTCCTCCTGGGAGCAGATACGGCGGAGGCGGAGGAATTGGGAATACGGGATGGCATTTTTGCAGGAGGTAGGGTGGGAAGAGGTGTAATCCAGGTAGCTGTGGGAGTTGGTGGGTTTGTAAAAAATATCGGTGTCAAGTCGGTCACCGTTAATGGAGATGGAGCAATCCAGGAAGTGGAGGGAGGTGTCAGAGATGGTCCAGGTAAATTTAAGGTCAGGGTGGAATATCAGGTAAGAATATCGAGAATAAGGTTGAATCCATTTGGATGGAAATTAGAAATTCTAAGAAGAAAAGATCACTGATAGATGTAGTCTATAGGCCACCAAATAATAAATTCACATTGGGGTGGGCAATAAACAAAGAAATAACTAATGTCTGTAAAAATGGTACCGCAATTATCATGGGGAATTTTAATCTGCATGTAGATTGGTTGAACCAGCTCAGTCAGGGTAGCCTTGAGGAGGAATTTGTTGAGTGTATCTGTGATAGTTTTCTTGAAGCGTATGTAATGGAACCAACAAGGGAGCAAGCTATCCTAGATCAGGATCCTGTGTAATGAGACAGGAATAATTAATGATGTCAGCATTAGGGATCCTCTTGGAAGGAGTGATCACAGTATAGTTGGATTTAGAATACAGATGGAGAGCGTGAAGATAAAATCCAATACCATGGTCCTGTGCTTGAACAAGGGGGACAACAATAGAATGAGGGATGACTTGGCTAAAGTAGACTGGAAACAAAGTGGGACAGTTGATGAGCAGTGGTGGACTTTCAAAGCAATTTTTCAAAGTGCTCAGCCAAAGTATATTCCAGTGAAAAGGAAGGACTATAAGAAAAGGGGTAATCTGCCATGGGTGTCTAAGGAAATAAGGGAGGCTATCAAATTGAAACAGAAAGCATACAAAGTGGCCAAAATCAGTGGAAATTAGAAGATTAGGAAAACTTTAAAGATCAACAGAAAACCTCAAAAAGAGTGAAAAAGAAAAGTAATATAGAACATGAGAAAAAGCTAGCACAGAATATAAAGACAGATGGCAAAAGTTTCTATAAATATATAAAACGAGAAAGAGTGGCTAAACTAAACGTTGGTCTTTTAGAGAATGAGAAGGGATACGATTTAGTTATGGGATACGATAAAATGGCTGAGGCATTTTGTAGTGGAATTTTTCACAGTGGAAGACACTAATAACATGCCAGTAATTGACAAAGAGACAAAGGTAGGTGAGCACCTGGAAGCAGTCATTATTAAGGAAGAGCTAGTGTTGGGCAAGCTAATGGAGCTAAAGGGTAGACAAGTCTTCTGGCCCTGATGGAATGCATCCCAGGGGGCTAAAAGAGATGGTGGGAGAAATAGCAGGTGCACTGGTGGTAATTTTCCAAAATTCACTAGACTCTGGGGCAGTTCCAGCAGATTGGAAAACAGCATATGTGACATCACTGTTTAAAAAGGGCGGTGGACAAAAGATGGGGAATTGTAGACTGGTTAGCTTAACCTCTGTAGTGGGGAAGATGCTTGAGTCTCTTATCAAGGAAAAAATAGCAAGGCATCTTGATAAAAATTGTCCCATTGGGCAGATGCAGCATGGGTTCATGAAGGGCAGGTCATGCTGAATAAACCTTTTGGAATTCTATGAAGACATTACAAGCAAGGTGGACAATGGGGACCCAGTGGTTGTGTTGTACCTAGATTTCCAAAAAGCATTCAACAAGGTGCTGCCCAAGAGTTGCTGCATATGGTAAAGATGCACGGCATTACGGGTGATGTATTAGCATGGAAAGTGGCTGGTTAACTAACAGGAAGCAAAGAGTGAGGATAAATGAGTGCTATTCTGGCTGGGAATCAGTGACTAGTGGCGTGCCTCAAGGATCGGTGTTGGGGCCGCAATTATTAGATGATTTGGAGTTGGGCACCATATGTAGTGTGTCAAAGTTTGCAGATGACACTAAGATGAGTGGCAGAGCAAAGTGTGCAGAGGGCTGGGGAACTTTGCAGAGGAGCATAGATACATTGAGTGAGTGGACAAAGGTCTGGCTGATGGAATACAATATTAATAAATGTGAAGTCATCCATTTTGGTCGGAATAACAGTAAAAAAGATTATTACTTGAATGGTAAAACGTTGCAGCTTGCTGCTGTGCAGAGGGACCTGGGTGTCCTTGTACATGAATCACAGGAGGTTGGTCTGCAGGTGCAACAGGTAATTAGGAAGGCAAATGGAATTTTGTCCTTCATTGCTAAAGGGGTTGAGGTTATGTTGCAGTTGTACAGGTGCTGATGAGGCCACACCTGGAGTACTGTGTGCATTTTTGGTCTCCTTTCTTGAGAAAGGATGTACTGGCACTGGAGGGGGTGCAGAGGAGGTACACTAGGGTGGTTTCAGAATTGACAGGGTTGGCTTATGAGGAGAGACTGAGTAGACTGGGATTTATTCATTAGAATTCAGAAGAATGAGGGGGGATCCTTATGAAGGAAATAGGTGAGATAGAAATAGAGAGGATGTTTCCACTGACGGATGAAACTGGGACAAGAGGGCACAGCCTCAGAATTAGAGGGAGCAGATTTAGGATTGAATTGTGGAGGAACGTCTTCACCCAGAGAGTTGTTAATCTGTGGAATTCCCTGTTTAGAGAGTAGTTGACACAACTTCAGTAAATGTTTTTATGGTAAGTGGAGCTGAGACCGTGAAAAGATCAGCCATGATCTTACTGAGTGGCAGAGCAGGCTCGAAGGGCCGAACGGCCTACTCCTGCTCCTGATTCTGATTCCTATGTTCTTATGTTATTTTTAATGACGACTGCAAATATTTCTTCCCATTTTCCAATTTGTTATTTTTGGGTGATTTGGAATGTCTCTCAGCAAACTTAAAAATCACACTACATCAGGTTTTTAACTTTGTCTACCCCAGTCCAACCTCCAATATTAGCAAAGCCTCAACTATTCTCCCAGTGGGTAAGTTAAGGAGGAAGGTAAGTTCCCCTTTAAAAACTTACCTCATGGGATCAGCGGCCTCCATTTTCAGCAGCAGTGGGAACAGTGAGTGTGAGGACTGGGGCTGCCGGGAAGGTAAATTAATCCTTTAATAACTTATCTTATGTATAGGTGGAGCACACGCTGAGTAGGAGCGGACACGGGACTACTGAGTAAGTGAGGTAATATACTTGGGCAGTTGCTTGACCCGAAACACTACTTAGGCAGTGTCTCGCACCCATCCTCCTCCTCTAACCAAGAGAAAAGGTTCTGTGCACTAATTACTAGTTTTTTCAATAGTCATTCAGAACGGTGGGAGTGGAGGTTAGGGCAGTTGCATGTTCCTCCCGTAGAATGTGGGAGGTAAGGGTCACCACTAGTGTCCCCGCTGACTTCACCTGCAGGAAGTGCACCCAACTCCAGCTCCTCAGAAACCGCATTAGGGAACTGGAGCTTTGGATCATTCAGGAGGTGGAGAAGGTATTAGAGAGGAGTTATAGGGAGTTAGTCTTTCCTCAAGTACAGGAAAAAGATAGATGGGCTACAGCAGGGAACGGAAAGGGAACAGGCAGACCATGCAATGATCCCCTGTGGCCGTTCCTGTCAATAATAAGTAAATCGTTTTAATTACTGTTGTGGAGGTGGGTGAGGGTGGTGGTGAGGGTGTGGGAGGTGGGAGGTGTAGCCTAGCAGGGGAAAGCCATAGTGGTCAGGTCTCTGGCACTGAGCCTGGCTCAGAAGGGAAGAGGGGAGAATAGAAAAGTGCTAATGGTAGGAAACTCAATAGTTAGAGGAACGGACAGGAGATTCTGTGGTCACGAACGGGACTCCCAGAAGGTATGTTGCCTCACAGGTGCCAGGGTCCAGGATGTCTCTGATCAAGTCTACAAGATTCTGAAGGGGGAGGGTGAGCAGCCAGAAATCGCAGTGCACATTGGCAGCAATGATATAGCCAGGAATAGGGATGAGGGTCTAAAAAGTGATTTCTGATTTAGGTTGGAAGCTAAAAAAACAGGACAAGCTGAACAGTAATCTCAGGATTACTACCGGTGCCACGTGCTCGTGAGGCAAGGAACAGGGAGTGAGTTCAGCTAAATACGTGGCTACAGAGCTGATGCAGGAGGGAGGGCTTCAGATAGGTAGATCATTGGGGTATCTTCTTGGCAAGGTAGGACGTGTACTTAAACTGGAGGGGCATCAATGTTCTGGGTGGGAGATTTCCAAGAGCACTTCGGGAGAGTTTAAACTAGTTTGGCAGAGGGATGAGAACCAGAGCTATAGATCAGAGGAAAGGGTAGTTGTCGAACTGGTGGAAATAGAATACAGAGAGTCTGTCAGGAAGGATACACAGTTAATACGGCAAAAGCATGGGTTAAAGTGTGTCTGTTTCAATGCAAAGAGTGTCAGGAATAAGAGTGATGACCTTAGGGCAAGGATCAGTTCTTGGGACTATGATGTTGTGGCCATAACGGAGACATGGATTTCACAGGGGCAGGAATGGTTGCTGGATGTTCCAGGGTTTAGATCTTTTAAAAAGAACAGGGAGTAGTATTGTTAATTAGAGAGTGCATCACAACTGCAGAAAAGGAGGTTGTTGAGTCAGTATGGATGGAGGTCAGAAACAGGAAAGAAGCAGTCACTTTATTGGGTGCTTTCTATAGCAGCAGAGAGATGGAAGAACAGATTCAACAGCAGATCTTGTAAAGGTGCAGATGTGACAGAGTTGTTGTTATGGGTGACTTCAACTTCCCCCAATATTGATTGGAACCTCCTTAGTGCAGATGTTCTGAGGGAGGCCATATTGGATTTGGTGCTAGGCAACGAGCCAGGCCAAGTGTCAGATCTCTCTGTGGGAGAGCATTTTGGTGACAGTAACCACAACTGCCTCACCTTTACCACAGCCATGGAGAGGGATAGGAACAGACACTATGGAAAGGTATTTAATTGGGGAGGGGAAGTTATAGCTATTGGACAGGAGCTGTGGATTATAAGTTGGCAACAATTGTTCTATGGGAAATGCACAACAGAAATGTGGAGGATGTTAAGGAGCACTTGTTGTGAGTGTTGGGTAACTTTGTCCCACTGAGACAGGCAAGGAATGGTAAGGTGAAGGAGCCTTGGATGACAAGAGAAGAGGAGCTTCTTGTCAAGAGTAAGAAGGAAGCTTACTTAAGGTTGAGGAAGCAAGGATCTGGCACAGCTTGAGAGGATTACAGGGTAGCTAGGAAAGAACTCAAAAATGGACTGAGGAGAACTAGGATGGAACACGCAAAAGCCTTGGTGAGAAGGATTAGGGAAAACCCAAAGGCGTTCTATACTTACATGAGGAATAAGGGAATGATCAGAGAGAGGATAGGACCAATCAGGGATAGTGGAGGGAACTTGTGCCCGGAGTCTGAAGAGGTAGGGGAGGCCCTAAATGAGTTTTTTGCTTCAGTATTCACTAGAGAGAGGGACCTTGTTCATAGTGAGAACACTGGGGGCCAGGTTAATAGGCTTGAGCAGATTGATTTTAAGGAAGTGGATGTGCTGGAAATTCTGGGAAGCATCAAGATAGATAAGTCCTCAGGACCGGACCAGATATATCCAAGGTTACTACTGGAAATGAGGACTGAGATTGCTGCGTCTCTGGCGATGATCTTTGTATCCTCACTCTCCATGGGAGTAGTACTGGATGATTGCAGGGAGGCGAGTGTTGTTCCTCTGTTTAAGAAAGGGAATAGGGAAATCCCTGGGAATTACAGACCAGCTAGTCTTATGTCTGTGGTAAACAAGGTACCGAAAAAGATTCTGAGAGATAGAATTTTTGACTATTTGGAAAAACATAGTTTGATTAAAGATAGTCAGCGTGGCTTTGTGAGGGGCAGGTCATGCCTCACAAGCCTTATTGAGTTCTTTGAGGATGTGACAAAGGTCGGGCAGTGGATGTGGTGTATATGGATTTCAGTAAGATATTTGATAAGGTTCCCCATGGTAGGCTCATTCAGAAAGTTAGGAGGTATGGGATACAGGGACATTTGGCTGTCTGGATTCAGAATTGGCTGGCTGAAAAAAGACAGAGAGTGGTAGTGGATGGATGGTATTCTGCTTGGAGGTCGGTGACCAGTGGTGTCCCGCAGGGATCTGTTCTTTGGCCTCTGCTCTTTGTAGTTTTTATAAATGACTTGGATAAAGAAGTGGAAGGGTGGGTTGGTATGTTTGCTGATGACACAAAGGTGGGTGGTGTTGTAGACAGTGTTGAGGTCTGCTGCAGGCTACACCAAGACATTGACAGGATGCAGAGTTGGGCTGACAAGTGGCAGATGGAGTTCAACCTGGATAAATATGAAGTGATTCATTTTGGAAGGTCAAATTTGAATGCTGAATACAGGGTGAAAAACAGAATTGGTGGCAGTGTGGAGGAACAGTGGGATCATTGAATTTAAGAGCCTTGAGGTTTTGCTGCAGCTCTATAAACCCTGGTTAGATCACACTTGGAATATTGTGTTCAGTTCTGGTTGCCTCATCATAGGATAGGATAGATGTAGCTGCTTTAGAGAGGGTGCAAAGGAGATTTATCAGGATGCTGCCTGGCTTGGAGGGGTTGTCTTATGAAGAGAGGTTGAGTGAGCTCGGGCTTTTCACTCTGGAGAGAAGAAGGAAGAGAGGTGACTTGATAGAGGTGTACAAGGTAATGAGAGGCATAAATAGAATAGATAGCTAGAGACTTTTCCCCAGGGCAGAAATGGCTGTCACAAGGGGTCATAATTTTAAGGTCATTGGAGGAAGGTAGAGGTGAGATGTCAGAGGTAGGTTCTTTACACAGAGTGTGATGGGCATGTAGAATGCACTTCCAGTGGTGGTCATCGATTTAGAGACACTAGGGACATTTAAGCGACTGCTGGACAAGCACATGGACGGCAGTAAATTGAGGGGGGTGTATGTTACGTTGATCTTAGATTCAGATAAATGCTCAGCACGACATCATGGGCCGAAGAGCCTGTACAGTGTTGTACTATTCGATGTTCAATGTTCTATGTAATATACCCCAGCTGAATATTGACAACCTCAGAGCTCCTGCTCCTGTTGATAATTTTATCCTTTCTCAGCAGATGTGCTTTGTTGACAGAATCTCTTACGCCTATAATAGTTCTATCTCTAATGAGGTCACCTCACAGCTGTCCAAACTCTCAATATTTATCTAGATATGCTTTATCTGGTCATGTACTGGTCAACAGTCTCTCTCTCTCTCTCATTCCCTGCAGTCTGATGTTGAACATATAAATAACATTAATATTGGGTACAAATTACATCTTCAAAATTTGCAGACTCTCTCTCTGTCTTAGTCATCTGCTCCTCAGTGAGTTATTGGGTGCAATGCAGCTCACAGCACTGTTTACCCAGCACTCATAACAAATTGTGCCTGTTATTGGCTCATTCTGTAATGCAATTCTGTCGATATTTCATAGCTTTGCCTTTGAGACTGGAACAAGATCCAATTCGATCTCATATCTCCTTTCATTCCCATGTCAGCAGGGAATATAAATTTTAAGGGACTTCTGACTTACCCTGCACGTTGAAGTTGCCAATTTTAAAAAAAAGGTCCTTGCTGTTTTCTTCCCTGACAGCTGGCTCTCTGACAGCTCTGACCGTTCACGCATTGTGAGCTTGCCATCTCTGCCACCATAACTGAGGTGAGAGCTCTAACCTTCACAAACTGAGGTGAGAGCTCTTACAGCACGGGTAGGCATCATGCAACCATGGTACGCCAGCTAAGATATATGATGAATTTCACCAAACATCTTTTAATCCATTGATAATATCTTTTTTTTCTATTTGCACCCAGCATACTGACACCTACAGGTTGGGAGTGGAACAATGAAACATTTTTATTCTTCGAGGTATTTAACTTTAATTCTCTTCTACAAAACTGTTGTCTTTCTTCCTCTTCAACAGTCGCTACATGTTAAAAGTACTTCACTGACTGTGGGATGCCTTGAGGCTGTGAATGTTGCTATATAAATGCAATCTGGGAAGGAATACATGTTTCTGGGTATTGAGACTCTCAACAGGCCTCAGCCCCTCTTGGGCCAAAGACACCACCCAAGTCTTCCATGACAAAGATCCAATCACAGACAAACTCCTGTTCACCCCTGCTACAGAAATCAGGACTGCACTTAGACATAGTTGGAGGCTGAGGAGAACAAAATCTTATTGAGGGTGCATAAAGTGTCACAAGCGAAGCATCCTTGGAAGTAACCCATCACTTTTGTGCATACACTTTTACTTGTATATGGAAAATGTCTGTCTACTGTAATCGTTGCTTTCAGACCCAAGTTAACTCACACTGTTGTAAGTGATTTATAGCCTCTTTAGACTTCCTAAGAATAAAAGAAGTTGTAATGGTCAAGGAATTGCTCTTCCCTTATAAATTCTTTGATTCGTGATATTACAGCCAAGATGTTGCACTTTCATCTGGACTACACCAAGTCTCAATTAAATGTACAAGAGTTGTGTTAGGATTTGTCCTGCACAAATCATTCTACAATGCCACTATAATAACTCCGAAAGCTTGGCTGGAAAGGAACATCATTTATTATTGAACACCAAAATAGAGCCACTACTCATGGATTCCATAGGCTAGTCCCAGCCTATGATGGACAGTTCTACAGACTCATCCCTGGGTCTGCTTTTTTTTTTGTTTGACCTATTTTTCTAATCAACCTGTTCAGAGATATTAGCACACACACCTCTGGAGCAGGTGGGACTTGAATCTGGGTCTCCTGGGTCTCCAGTCTGACACTGTGCCACAAGAGGGCCCCTGGGTCTGCTTTGTAAAGATCTCAGGTGATGTGTTCCAGTAGGCAGGCAATTGCCTGTTACTAAGGGAGCTCACAGGGAGATTAATTCATTTCTCATGGGCTTCAAATGGGTTATTGTAGACACCCATCTTGTGAGTGCAAATAAAGAATCAGTGATAATTCACACATCTCTGAAGGGAAGTGTTTATCAATCAATCAGCTTTTTAAGGCTGGGCGTGTACAGTGGACAATTCACATTTCCACTCTCCCTCATTTATCTACCCAAAAAAACTCTCACAGTTTCAACATTGTCCCAAAGAATAATAAGCACTTTAAGGCAATTTAGTCATCTTATACACATGCTGAAAGGTTGAATGGCTACTGCTGATGGAAAGCTCAAAAGGAGATATGCAGGACATGTTGTATATGGATACTTCAAAGTGACATCAGCCACAGGATTTAAAATACCAAAGTATCAGATGGAGAATGAGACATTTATTCAGCAAAAAATAAGGTCAAGGACTACAAAAATAACAAGGCCCACAAGTTCTTTGCACTAAGCAAAGATCTCCAGTAGGATTACTAACAGAACCTTAACAATGATCCAACTCCTTCCTCCTCTGCAGAGCAATTCCGTCCCTGCTGTAATGTGGTGACCAGAACTACACACAATACTCCATTGTGACTTCATCAGTGTCTTACATAGTTCCATCATTATATTCCAACTTTTGTATTCTATATCTCTGCAAATGAAGGAGAGCATTGTATATGCCTTCTGTACAACCTCATCCAACTGTACTCCTATCTTTAGGGATCTGTACACTTGCACATCAAGACCTCTTACTTACTTCATCTACCCATTCTCAGTATAATCTAATTTATCATGTATTTCCTTTTACTGCTGGGCCTCCCTAATTTCATTAGCTCACACTTATTAGAGTTGAATTGCATCAGCCATTTTCCTGCCCACTCCACTGCACCATCTATATCATTTTGAAGCTTTCAGATATCCTCCACACACTATCCACTGCACAGCCAATGTTTGTGTTATTTGCAAATTTACCAATTCTTTCCCACACGTTCAAACCCAAATTGTTAATGTATAAAACAAACAGCAGGGGTCCCAACACTGAGCCCTGTGGAACACCATTTTCTATTTGCAAGGGCAGCTATTGACCATTACCGTTTGTTTCCTGTTATTAAGTCAGTTTTAGATCGAATTCAACACATTATGATGTATCCCATGGGCTTTTACTTTTTTGACCAGTCTGCCATGTGGGCCCTTGACAAATGCCTTACAAATCATAACAAATCCATGTAGACAACATCCCCTGCACTCCCCTCATCGATCCTCCTTGTCACTTCCTCAAAGAATTCACTCAAATTTGTCAGGCATGACCCTATCTGAACAAAGTCATGTTGACTATCCTGCCTTTTCAATTGACAATTGATCCGATCTCTCAGGATTGATTCGAGCAAATAGATTTGATTTGATTCAATTTATTATTCTCACGTGTACTGAGATACAGTGAAAAGTATTGTTTTGTGTCCTCACCAGACAAATCATGCCTTTCATAAGTACATCAGGTTAGTCAAACAGAATGCAGAATATAGTGTTACAGCTATAGAGAAGGTGCAGAGAAAGATCAGTTTTAATATGTGAGAGATCCACTCAAAAGTTTGATAACAGCAGGGAAGAAGCTGTCCTTAAATCTGTTGGTATGTGTTATTCAAACGTTTGTATCTTCTGCCTGACGGAAGAGGGTGGAAGGAAGTATGACTGGAGTGGGAGGGGTCTTTGATAATGTCTGCTGCTTTCCCAAGGCAGTGGGAAGTATAGAGTGAATAGATTGAACACTGGTTTTCGTGATGGACTGGGTTGCGTTCACAACTCCCTGTAATTTCTTGCAGAACAGTTGCCTTACCAAGCTGTGATGCATCCAGATAGGATGCTTTCTATGGTGCATCTATAAAAATTGGTAAGAGTCTTTGTGGCCATTCCGAAGTGCTTTAGCCTCCTGAAGAAGTAGAGGCATGGGTGTGCTTTCTTGACTGTCGTATCAATGTGGTTGGGCCATGGCAGGTTGTTAGTGATACTTACTCCTAGAAATTGAAGCACTCAACCACCTTCACCTCAGCACCATTAATGCAGGCAGGCACCTGTCCTCCACTCTGCTTCCTGAAGTCAATGACCAGCTCCTCCATTTTGCTGACATTGAGAGAGAGAGTATTGTCTTTACAGCATGCCACTAAGATGTCTACCTCTTTCCCCTACTCTGTCTCGTCATTATTTGAGATCCACCCTACAGCAGTGATGTCGTAAGCATACTTGTAAATGGAATTGGAGCAGAATTTAGCCACACAGCTGTCATTGTGTAAGGACACTGGTATTCAGGATTATGGTGGAGGGGATGTTGTTGCTCATTCTTACTGACTGCTGTCTGTGGGTCAGGAAGTCAAGGATCCAGTTGCAGGGGGGTTCAGAGTTTGGAGATGGGTTTGATTGGAATTAAGGTGTTGAAGATGGAGCTAAAGTCAATAAACAGGGGTCCAACATAGGTGTCTTTGTTAATCAGACAATCCAGGGATCAGTGTAGGGCCAGGAAGATGGTGTATGCTGTGGATCTGTTGCAACGACAGGTGAATTGTCATGGATCAAGGCAATCTGAAAGGCTAGAGTTGACGTGTGCCATTACTAACCTCTCGAAGCACTTGATAATGATGGATGTCCAAGCCACCAGGTTGCAGTCAATAAGGCACGCTGCCTGATTTTCCTTTGGGCACTGGGATGATAGTGGTCTTCTTGAAGCAGGTGGGAATCTCACATTGTAGTAAGGAGAGGTTAAAGATGTCTGCAAATACTACCACTAGCGGGTCCGCACAGGATCTGAGTGCACAGCCGGGGGCTTCATCCAGGCCTGTCACTTTCTATTGGGTTCCCCTCAAGATGGCAGTCTGACGTCTGCAGCAATGAACGTGGGGAGGGTGCACCCAGGGTTTTCAGGCCTGTGACATCATTTCACTGACCTTTGTTTAACATGAGTATAGAATACATTGAGCTCATCGAGGTGGAATGCATTGTTATCAGTGATGCTACTCAACTTTGTTTTGTTGTCTGTTATATTGCTGCAATCAATGTGTTTGCGTGGTTGGTCTGAGACTCTAGCTTAGTCTGATATTGTCTCTTGGGGTCCCAGATGGCTTTGTGAAGATAGTGCTGAGATTTTCTGTATTGATAAGGGTTGCCTGACTTTAATGTCTCAGACCTTGTCTTCAGTATGTGGATCTTCCAGTTCATTCATGATTTCCTGTTGGGGATCACTTGGATTAACACAGTCCTCTATACACTTACTGATGATGTCTGTGACGGTAATGGCATACTGAATTAGGTTGGCTGCTGAATTTTCGAATATGGGCCAGTCTCTAAGCAGTCACAAAAGAGCTCATCCATTACCTCAGTTGAAACTTTATTGCTGGAACAGCACAGCAGGTCAGGCAGCATCCAGGGAACAGGAGATTCGACGTTTCGGGCACAGGCCCTTCTTCAGGAAAGAAGGGCACAGGCCATTCCTGAAGAAGGGCCTGTGCCCGAAACGTCGAATCTCCTGTTCCCTGGATGCTGCCTGACCTGCTGTGCTGTTCCAGCAATAAAGTTTCAACTTTGATCTCCAGCATCTGCAGACCTCACTTTCTCCTCATCCATTACCTCAGTCCAGTATTGTATGACTTTTTGTACTAGGTCCTCATACGTTACTTTTTGATTGTGAGTTGGGAGAAAGAATACAGCGTTATGGTCTGATTTACCAAAATGCAAGTGGGGTGGGTGGAGTGGTGGGTACCTTTGATGGCTATGTAGCAAATGTCCAGGGTGTTTAGGCCTGTGGTGGGACAGGAGACGTATTGATGATATCTTGGTAGCACACGCTTGAGGCTGGCCAGTTTGTAGTTGCCAGCTACGATAAACAAGACCTCAGGGTATTCTGTCTCAAGTTGCCATTACCAAAGTAAGACAAACTGGCTTATTATTGTTCAGCATTTCCATTGTACCCTTTTTAAACAACAAAACTACATTCACTTTCCTCCAGTCCAGTCTTGCTTCCATGGCAACATTCCTATCCTGGGCCTACTATGGTGTTCCATTGAAGACCATCATGAGATTAAGGAACAGCACGTCATTTTCAGTTTAGACATCGTACAGTTTTAAGAATTCAATATTGAGTGCAATAAGTTCAGACTATGATTACAGTCCTCCATTTTGATTATTCTACCCCTTCTCCCATCCCATACACATGGCTTTATCTATCAACTTGCTTTGAACAAAGCTGACATTTTTACTTGCTATTGATGCTGACTTTTTATCTGCATCCTTCTGTACCATCATTAAACATCTTATTTTATGGGAACCCCCACCTTTGTTCATCTCGATCATTTTGTCAACAGCATAAAAATGATCATTTTCCAGGCCCTTTCAGTTCCATAGAATTAGAATTGAAGTATTCATTCCTTGATTCTCTCTTCCAGAGAAATGCTGCCATTCCTGCTGAGCTTTGCAGCTTTTATCTGAGCTCCTATATTTTACCTGAGTAGGAACAATGAATAAAATATCTATAAGCCATAATAATGTGTGACTTGGTGGGACATTTGAAAATGGTGGCTTTGCCATTCACTTGCTGCCTTTGTTTTTCTGGGAGAGTGACATCTCAGTTTGGGAGATGTTACTGCAGTGCATTCTGTGAATTATACTCAGTGCGGTCATGGTGCACCAGGGCTGGTGGGAAAGGAGGTTTAATCAAGTTCAAACACGCTCAAAACAACTGCAATGCACAGGCTGCGGCAGTGACACTGATAGTTATTGTCATCAAAACCATGTCCCATAGTGAGCATGTGACAATGCCAATAGTGTATAAGCATCTGCAGATAAACTAGCTTGCAACAGAATGATTGACTGTTCACCTATCTGAGCTGGCACTGTCACCTAAAACAATGAAATTAAGCAGGCAATCCATTTTTGAGACAAATCCTTTTCAAGCAAAGATTAAAACATCTGAGTCAACAGAGTGTTTTGTAGTCTGAAGCACACAGAGTGCAGCAAATCCATAAGCTGTGCCGTGAGGAGTGTAAGATGCAGTTTACCAGTTTACCAACTCCAACTGCTCAGCAGGATAAATCCATATCATGTTGATAATGACCTGAGGCTGATCTTGAATTGAGGGGGTTTATGTTGCGGCTTCAAGCTTTGCTATAGGATTTCAGTGTAGCAAAATAGGCCGATACTTTAGAGTGGCTCTGAGGGATAGTTCCTTTTTGGTATTATGTTAAATCAAGGTCTTTGGATGGAACATGAAAATTGAAACTGGGAGTCGGAGTAGTCTATCTGACCCTTCGAACCTGCTACACCATTCAGGACAATTGTAGCTTATCCTCCATCTTGATGCCATATTCCAGGTTTCTCCCTTTACCCCTAGATTCTGTTAAAATCTCTGTATAACATTGGATTAAATGGTTATCCAGTTCTAATGAAGGTCAATACCGATGTGGCTGTATCAGTGATGGTAGAGTTGGAAGTATGGTGCTGGAAAAGCACATCAGGAATTCGTGATGAAGAGCTTATGCTTGAAACTTCGATTCTCCTGCTCCTCGGATGCCGCCTGACTGGCTGTGCTTTTCCAGCACCACACTCTTCGACTCTGATCTCCAGCATCTGTAGTCCTCACTTTCCTCAGTGATGGTAGAACTAAGTTCTAACAGAAGTTACTCTGGACTCCAGCCCTTATGTTTGCACAAGACCTCGGCTGGACTGAGAGCCTATACCAGGGAGCCTTTACAGTCTCTTATGAGAAGCAGCTGATTCAGTTGCCACAACAGTCACACAAAAGGCCAAGTTTGGTGTGGCGAATTTGTTTGAGGGAGATTCACCTGGATTAGCTCAACAATTTTCAATTAGAAAATGGTTGCCTGAATGAAGTTCTAATTAATATTCCAGAAGTCTTCCAGGAAAGTCTAGGAGGACTCAAGGCCACCTGGCATGTTGACCAGGAAGCAATTCTGTGATTTGGTAAGGCCCGCACAATGCCATTTGCCTTCGAGGCAAAAATAGAGGCAGAAATCAAGAGGCTGGAAAGTGAAGGAATGATCAACCAGTCTGGCAGCACCGGCAGTACAGATTGTGTAGCCCAATGGGTCAGTTCGCATTTGTGGAAATTCTAAACAAAGAGTAAACCGCGTTTCACAGTTGGGTAAATACCCAATCCCTCGCAGAGAGGATTTATACGTAAAGCTGTCAGGGGTCTGTCTTTCAAGTTGTTCAGCATGAGCATGCTTACTTGCCGTTGTGTTTAAACAAGGATTCCTGATGTATGTTACAATTAACACCCATAAGGCCTTGTATCAATATATGAAACTGCCATCTGGGAGTACTGTCAGCCTGTGCTATTTTTCAGCAGACGATGGAGAACATTTTGAAGGTCTACCCTAGAGGATTGCCACTTATCCAGGTGAAGTGTTCATAACGGAAGACCACAAAGGAACATTTAGAGAACTTGGACATCGTCCGTCGACATTTCTCCCAGACAGGCATACACCTAAAAAGGGAAATTGTGTGCTCCAGGCACCTCAAGTGACCTACTTGGGTTACAGAGTTGACAAGACCTGGTTACACCCAGTTGGAAGGTAAAGTGAGGGTGATCAAAGGTGCCCCGGCTCCCACGTCTGCCCAGGAGTTCAGGTCATGTCTTAGGCTGGTAAATTATTACACAAAATTCACACATTACCTGGCCTCCTTCCCGATACCTTTGTACTGACTCTTAAAAAAGGGTCCATCTTAGAAATGATTGCATCGCCAAGCCATAGCTTTTAGGGAAGTCAAGAAACAGCGATCATCCTCGAAGGTGTTGGCACACTATGATGCCATGTGAAATCTGGCAGTGACATGCGATGCCTCCCCATACAACATTGGGATGGTTTTAGCTCATCGCTGGCACAATGGAGGGGAATGCTCGATAGGATACACATCCAAGACATTGGCTAACGCAGACTGTAAATACACCCAGACAAGGAGGAATTACTAGTGGTCATATCTGAAGTCAGGAAGTTCCATTAATATCATAGAATTCCTCCAGTATGGAGACAGACCCTTCAGCCCAACAAGTCCACACCAACCCTCTGAAGAGTAACCCGCCCAAACCCATTCCCCTGCTACTCTACAGTTACCCCTGCCTAATGCACCCAGCCTACACATCCCTGAACACTACGGGCAATGTAGCATGGCCAATTCACCTGACCTGCACATCTTTGGACTGTGGGAGGAAACCGGAGCACCTGGAGGGAACACACGCAGACATGAGGAGAATGTGCAAAATTCTACACAGTCACCCGAGCGGGAATTGAACCTGGGTCCCTGGTGCTATGAGGCAGCAGTGCCAACCACTGAGCTACTATGCCACCCCAAATGGATTAAAATTAGTGATAATTGCAGACGACAGATGCCTACTTGGTTTGCTTAAAAAGGACAAGGCAATGCTGCCCACAGCTTCAAGCCATATTCAGTGCTGGGCTCTAATACTAAGTGCCTATAATTCCAAGTTGGATCACCGTCCAGGAGGCCGAGTAACAAACGCAGATGCATTGAGCCACCTCCCACTGGCAGAGACACCACCAGCGGTACCACCACTGGAAGAGTCCATAATAGTTTTAAGGTTTCTGGTTGCACTTCCAGTCACAGCTGGCAGTATCAGACATTGGACACAGAAAGATCCGGGCCTGGCAAAACTGAAACAGCTGACGGTGAGGGGAAAGCTAAAGGGCCATCACAACCAGAATTGAAAACCTTTTGGACCCAGAAAGACCAGCTAACAGGAGAGGATGGTATATTGTTACTGGCAGCAAGAGTGATTGTCCCAAGCAAGCATCACCACCAGGTACTGGCTGAACTCCATCAAGGGGTGTTCAAAATTAAGGTGTTAATGAGAAGTTGTTTCTGGTGGCTCGGCATGGATGCATGTGCATAGAGACCATTCGTCAAACACTGGGAATACAACAGAAAAAGTGCGCACACCTTTTGCAATAGACATACTCCCAATAATGTTGGTCACAGATAACAGACTATTGTTTGCCAGCAGGGAATTTGGGTGTTTCCAAAAGTCGAATGGTAATTGACATTAACAGCAGCTCCATACCATCCATCAACCAAAAGTGTGGCAGAAAGACCAGTCCAAACTTTTAGGCATGCTTGAAGAAACAGCCCCTCTAGATCCAAAACCATTCTTGTTTTTATTTGATTATAGGACCAGCCGTCATGCAACTACAGGGGGGCCTCGATTATCCGAACGTGATGGTGGGCACTATTTCATTCGGATAATCGATTATTCGGTGAATCGATTAAATGCCTTTCCTTTGTGGCTCGGAGTTTTTAAAATCTGCTCCTCGTTCAGGATTCAAGGCAGCACACAGTGCGCATGGCCCCACCTCCAACCCTGACCCCGTCCGTCACTGCCCCCCTGCCCGCTAGCCCCGTCCCGTCCCGCCCCCTAACCCCGTGCAACACCTCCCCTCGCCCATCACCCAACTTCGCACACCCCCTCCTCCTCTCTGGGGAAGCCGGACTAGACACCAACAACAAGACTGCTGCTGCTGAGGGGGTAAGTCTCCAAATAGCACGCGCGCACACACACACACGCAGACAGACACACACAGACACACAGACACACACAGACGCACAGACAGTCAGACACATACACAGACACACACACAGACACACACACAGACAGACACACAGACAGACAGACACACACACAAACACAGACACACACACAAACACAGACAGACACACACACAGACTCACACGCAGACACACACACACATACTCACAGACACACATGCAGACAGACAGACACACACGCAACATTTTACTGCAATGCTTTGACAGGTTTCACCTTTGCCCCATACAGGACAATGTTGAAGAGATTCTGTATGGAAGGGGGGGGGGTTTAGGGTACCCTAAGCCCCCCCCCCCCCCCCCCCCCCCGTAGAACTCCAGGGAAAGTGTGGGAAGAGAGAGAGGACGGGAGGTCAGTCATTTGGAGACGGTGTCTGTGTAATCACTGTAAACAAAAGACGCGATCACTGCTGGAAACACGTCTTTGATGTAATGTTTCCATCGGGACCTGGAGCTCTCCTTTGGATAATCCGATTTTTGGATAATTGGGATTCGGATAATCAAGGTTCCTCTGACAGGGACAGCTCCAGCAGAGCTGCTAATGGGATGAAGATTCCGTGCTAGGTTAAATCTGATCTTCCCCAATCTGGGGGTTGGTAGTCAGGGGTGTTCTGTGTGAACTGGCCTCAGGAACTCCACTGCCAGGCACAAGACTCCACTAAGTAAGAAAGGCAGTTTGATCCGGGGGAAGGGGTTTGGTGTAAGAATTGTGGGAATGGTCCTGCATGGGTAAGAGACATGGTCAACACAAGGTCGGGACTAGTGATGTCTGAAGTTGGGGCGGGAGCAACGGTCCTGAACAAATACGTGGACCATATGAAATCCCCGAACTTGCAACAAAGTGTGGGAGCAAAACACGTCCTGCTCCTTGGAAAAGTCAGGAAGGCTGCCGGGGCCTGTGGGTTCACCCTCTTCATCAAGTGTTCTGAATCTGAGATGGAAATGACAGATTTAAGCCACTTCAACACCTTTACCAGCAGAAGAAGAGTGAATTTCAATCGAGACAATCCTGGGTGCAGGAGGTGAGCTCCCATATGTAACACATTGCCCATATTGAACACTGGGTCAGAGGTACCTGACCCAGGGCTAACACGCCCCAGAAGGCTCTCCAAGGAAAAGGACCGACATACGTCCTCAGACTCTGAGGAGACGGGATGGCGTGATTGTCTGTTTGGCAAGTGCAGATTCAATGGGCCAAACAGCCTGTACCTGCGCTGTAGGGATTCTCTGGTAAAGAACATCCCAAAGCTTGTCACAATATGATTCAATGTCAAACAACAACATTAGCAACCCAGAAAAAAAAAAAAATCAAGCCACGTTTCATTCTGGGATCTGACCTGGCCAGCATTTTCATCAGCTGGGATCAGAACGCAATGCACCATTGGCTAAAAAGTGCTTTGGAATATCTGATGGTTCAGAAATGCCCAAGATAAATGTTTTTATTATTTTAAAGGAGTAACCACACCTTGCTCTGTTTGTTTCAGCCCAATGCCCCACTCTGTCACTATATCCCTTTATATTCTGGTTTCACATCACAATCCCCTTGCGAAACCCATTGATTTTGCTTTTAGACATTAGCTACTGTTTTTAATGTTTAGCAAATGTTGTTTGAAGAAAATGTTCTTGTATTTGTGATTAACAGGATCACACATATCATACATTTGTGCTTCATATGGAACACACAAGCTCAGTGCTCTCAGCCTCAGATTGCCTGATGGACTATGTCCCTTTGTGCTATGAACCACTCATGGAATTGGGCTGGGATCCAATGATAACCTGGAGTTGTTGTGAGCTAACCAGCTGTTGGCTTATTTTGTAGATCAGTTGAACCTGTCACGACACCAAATCAGTAAGGTGGCGAAGATCACAAACTGGACAAGAGCCATTGGAATTCCTTTGCCTCCTGATGCTTGAAAGGCTATTTTGGTGTAAAAATCATGAGAGATCGAACCCACAGTACTGTCAGTAATGTGGGAAGCAAGTGCCTGAACTGGGAGGTGCAGGATGCTGGATAGCCCCTCTCTGCTCATTCTAAGATTTTCTATGAAGATTTTGTTCTGATCCATTGACAGCAATAACTACTTGCATTCATATGGCACCTGAGGAAGGGCCTGTGCCCGAAACGTCGAATCTCCTGTTCCCTGGATGCTGCCTGACCTGCTGTGCTGTTCCAGCAATAAAGTTTCAACGTTGATCTCCAGCATCTGCAGACCTCACTTTCTCCACCTTTGATGTAATAAAAGGTTCCAAGGCACTTCACAGGAGTGACATGAGCATTGGAAAAGCCTGACTGCTGACATTAAAACCATAAGGTGGAGGAACAGAAGTAGGCCATTTGGCCCATTGTATCTGTCCTGCCATCTCATGAGATCATGTCTGACTTGATAATCCTCAATCCCACTTTTCTTTCTTTTCCCTGTTACACTTGATTCCCTTTACTGATTAAAAATCAGTCCACCTCAAACTTGATTATACTTAATAACCCAGTCTGGGCAGTCCTCTGTGGTAAAGAGTACATCTAAGGGAGTCATGATGGCTCAGCAGTTAGCACTGCTGCCTCACAGCACCAGGGACCTGAATTTGATTCCAGCCTTGAGTGACTGTTAATATGGGTTTCTTCTGGGTGCTCCGGTTTCCTCCCACAATCCAAAGATGTGTGGGTTAGGTGATTGGCTGTGTTAAGTTGCCCATAGTGACCAAGGATGTGCAGGTTAGGTGAATTAGTCATGAGAAATGCAGGGATGTGATGGGTCTGGATGGGATAGTCTTCAGAGGATCAGTGTGGTCTTGATGGGCTGAATGGCCTACTTCTACACCGTAGGGATTCTATTATTGATCTGACAGCATATATTCAACCCTATCTGAGCTATACCTTACCCTGATTACATCCTCTGGCCCTAGACTCATCCACAAAAGGAGTTTAGATCAGAGTGGTGCTGGAAAAGCACAGTAGGTCAGACAGCATCTGAGGAGCAGGAGAATCGACGTTTCGGGCAAAAGCCCTTCATCAGGAATAGAGGCAAGAAGCATCCAGGGTGGAGAGATAAATGGGAGTGGGGGGGCTGGAAAGAAGGTAGCAAAGAGGACAGTAGGTGAATGGGGGTGGGGATGGAGGTGATAGGTCAGAGGGGAGGGTAGAGGGAATAGGTGGGATGGGAGATTGGCAGGTAGGACAGGTCATGGGGACAGTGCTGAGCTGGAAGGTTGGAACTGAGGTAAGGTGGGGGGTGGGGAAATGAGGAATATGGTGATGTCCACATTGATGCCCTGGGGTTGAAGTGTTCCGAGGCGGAAGATGCGGCGTTCTTCCTCCAGCCATCGGGTGGTGAGGGAGCGGCTGTGGAGGAGGCCCAAGACCTGCATGTCCTCGGCAGAGTGGGAGGGGGAGTTGAAATGTTGGGCCACAGGGCAGTGGGATTGATTGGTGCGGGTGTCCCGGAGATGTTCCCTAAAACACTCTGTGAGGAGGCGCCCAGTCTCCCCAATGTAGAGGAGAAGGCATCGGGAGCAATGGATACAATAAATGATATTGGTGGATATGCAGGTGAATCACAAAAGGAATCTACTTCTCCGCATCTCTCCTCCAAACCGCCCAAGCATTTTGTATATTTCAATAATGTTTCTCCTCACATTCTTTTAATCACTAATGAGCACAAGCCCAACTTATTCAACCTTTCCTCATAATAAAATCCCCCAATACCTCGAATTAATCGAGTGTCCCTCCTCTGGATTGCCTCCAGCCCCGATATGTCTTTCCTTTGATAAGGGGAGCTCAACTGTCCACAGTATTCTAGGTGTCAAACAAAAATTGGACATGTAACAATGGAACGAGATAAGAAGGTAGGTGGCCAAACGTTTGATCAAAGGGAGTAATTACAAGGAGCACCTAAAGTGATGACAATAATAGAGATACAGAAAAATTCAATGGAGGAATTCCAGTGTTTTGAATGTTGAAAGTTAGTCATCATTACTTGAAGCATTTTCCATGAGAATGCATCTGTCAATCAGAACCAATGCTGCAAACCAATCAGTGCTGTCCTCTCATACGGAAGAAATGTTGCTCTCCCTTTACATTGGTATTTCTTGCAGATTGTCCTGATGAGTGCAAGACAAAAACCCTTTTCTCAGTAATATCAAGATGTTCATTTTATTGTTGTAAATTATATACTTCCTTCTGAGCTGCTGTTCATGGTATAGGCCTTCCATTTCTTTCCCTGACTGTCTCAGGCTGATTCCTCAACTCTTTCAGATGCAAAAGAACCGTCCACACCACGGCCTTGCCCCATTAAGTACTTGTGTCTTCAAATTAATCTTTTCATATTTGTATTTACATATCACCTCATCTTTTCCTAATTTTCTGAGATTGTAGAGTCAGTGCAGAGGATCCACAATTCACACTAAATGTGTTTCTTCATGCTCAGAAGGATAGTTCCTCTTATTCTAACTGAATCTTGACTCAAACATCTTTCCTGTAGATTTAAGCTTCCCAATTCGTCTCTTGAGTTTCAGATTTAACATCAAGTTCAATGAGGAGTAGCAGATGAACTCTAATTTAGATAAATGTGAGGTGTTGCGTTTTGGTAAATACTGCACTTATGCACTTCATAGTGATGGGCCTGAGGAATATGTTGAGTAAAAACTGAAGGGTTAAGGTGCATAGTTCCTTGAAAGTGGAATCACAAGTAGACAGGGCAGTGAAGAAGGTGTTTGGCACACTGGCCTGTATTGGTCACTGCATTGAGTGGAAGAGTTGGGATGTCATGTTGCTGCTGTACAGGACATTGGTTAGGCTACTTTTTGAAGACTGTATTCAGTTCTGGTCTCCCTGCTGTTGTTAAACTTGAAAGGGTGTAGAAAATATTTACAAGGATGTTGCCAGAATCAGAGGGCTTGAGCCACAGGGAGATGCTATGGAGGCTGGGGATATTCTTCCTGGAACATCGAAGGCTGAATCGTGACCTTATAGAGGTTTATAAAATCAGGAGGGGCATGGATAGGGTGAATAACCAAGGTCTTTTCCCAGGATAGGGGAGTCCAAAACGAAAGGGCATAGGTTTAAGATGAGAAGGGAAAGAAGGGACCTAAAGATGCAGAGGGTGGTACATGTGTGGGATGTACTCTCAGAGGAAATGGCGGAGGCTGGTACAATTACAACATTAAAAGGCATTTGGATGGGTATATGAATAAGAAGGGTTTAGAGGGATGTGGGCCAGATGCTGGCAAATGGGGCTAGATTAAGTTAGGATGTCTGGTCAGCATGGACAAGTTGGACCAAAAGGGTCTGTTTCTGCACTGTACAACACTATGATTCAACGTCTCTATCTGCTTAATATATAACTGCATGATCTCTCTGACGTATTAGAATAATTCCACAATTTATATTTCCTTTTATTATACAGATTACATAAGATCTCTGTGGATTTTTATTCTCATGAACAATCCAACTTTTTCTGTTCTGCTTATGTGTCCATTCCTTTTGACTTCTTACTACTTCAGTAACTTCCCAGTATGATATACTTTGTTATGTTTCTTGGCCTGTTGCCTTCTGTAAGATTTCTTGTTATCTTGAACTCTCTGGTAGTCTTTTGGTTGTAATCTTGGAAATACTTACTCAGGTAGAATACAAAATTGAGCTTTGTGTTTTATTCCCCAGAATAATTCAGAAGTTGCTCGTCCACATGACAAGGGAGTAGATCTGGAGTTCAATAGAGCTGTCTGAAAGTCTATGTTCTTTCTCAAAAGTAACTTGATAATTTTGACTTGTATTCAACTTTTCATTTGGACTGTCTTCATTCTGGTGAACTTGCATTATCTTTCTGCAAAGTATCTGCAGTATTGATTTGCAAATTGTATCTGTTGGCAGAAATAGCATTCTCCTGAATTCCATGAATTGTAAAAATACATTTCAATACTCTGATCACTGTTTCTGTCGTTGTAGTATACAGCTTCTGAACTTCAATCTTTCTTGAAAAATAGTCGAGGACAATGAAAAATGACTTGCAATTGAAGACAAATAGTTTTGTATCCAATCTTTCCATAGCCTGACTAGAAATATGTTCCATAGCAATGGCTCTCTTTGAGGTGATTGGACTGTTGCACGTATTTGGCATTTTTTTCAATCCCCTTTGAAACACCACTCCGACAACAGAGCCCTTACTCTATTTTTGGTGATACCTAAGTGACTTTGATGTAGCTTCTCAAGTTATTTTGTCTGAGTGTAGTTGAAAAATCTATTCTCTGTCATAAACAAATATCTCATTAACAATCGTGAAATGTTTTCCACGTTCAAAGCAAGCTGTCATGACCATACCACAATGACATTCATTTGACCAAACCTGTGGATATTTTGATGAATTCCTGGTCAGTCATCGGGATTTGTTAGTATCAACTCTTACTTGGTGTCGACTGACCAACTTCAATTGCAAAGTTCAATTTCTTCAATGAAATTAACATCTAGTCATTTAAGACTAGAGTGTGCATCTGCTATTGCTTATAGTTTACCTTGTGCATAAAGTTAAAAATCACACAAAACCAGATTATAGTTCAAAAGGTTTATTTGGAAGCACTAGCTTTCGGAGCACTGCTCTTTCATCAGGTTGGTGTGGAATACAAGATTGTAGGACATAACCACCTGATACTCCACAGCCACCTAACGAAGGAGCAGTGCTCCAAAAGCTAGTGCTTCCAAATAAACCTGTTGGACTTTAACCTGGCGTTGTGTGATTTCTAACTTTGTCCACCCCAGTCCAACACTGGCACCTCCACATCATGACTACCTTGTGCATAAATTGCTTCATAAGCAAATCTCATCAATCCCAACAGAAATCTTTACATTCTTGGTGATATTCTCACAAGTCCTTCTTTAAGGAAACTAAGGGTTTGTGCTTTACTTCAATAACTAACAAATGAATGATGTAGTCTGAAAATTTCTCACAAGGATGTATTCAGCATTCAGACTCCCTAGACCTTCAAACAGCTTTGGGTTGTCGTTTTCAAAGTGACTTTGGATTTTCTGTTGGTTAATTTCTTTGATTTTCTGAACAAAATTCAGGTCAGTACTAGGTCTTCTGTTCAAAAGTAAAAATCTTGATTATGTAACTGATATAAATTTTATATGATTTGGTTTCTCCTGTGTTAGCTGAATAGCCTATTTGTAGCATATTGCTTGTAGCATACCATTGAATTTGTCTTCTGTTCCTCCTGAACCAGGTAGCTGGATTTTTCATGTTTGAAAGCAAAGTTATTCTAACCAAGATTCGTTTTTCCAACAAGGCTGTTACACATTTAACAATGTGGAACTTGAAATTCATAAAAATGATCACTGAGATAAATGCTTTTGTGCCAAAATATCTGACCAGAATCATTAATCTCACCAAGGTTTATCTACAGATGAAAATTATTCACCACCATTGGTAGTAAGGAAGGAATAACTGAACATTTAGAAAAGTTTAACACGATCAAACAGAATCACCATGGTTTTGTGAAAGTGAAATGATGTTTGACAGATTTTTTAAAGTTCTTTGGGGACATAACAACTGGGGCTGATAAAGGGATGTGGTAATATTTAGTATCTAGATGACATTTGGTAAAGAGCCACATAAACGTTTCACACAAGGTAGGAGCTCATGGTGTTGGGCGGAATACATCAGCATGGATTAAGGATTGGTTAACACACAGAAAGCAGAGTCAGAATTAATCAACATTTTTCAGATTGGGAAGATATAACTAGTGGAGTGCCACAAAGATCTGTATTAGGGCCTTAATTCTTTTTGATCTATATTAACAACTTGGAGAGGTGGTGTGTACAAAGTATAATCTATCTGAATTTGCAGATGATGCAAAAAATAGGAGGGAGGGCATGCTGTGCACAAGGAATCTGCAAGTGGATGTAGAGAGGTTGGGTGAGTGGGTAAAAATTTGGCAGGAGTTGTTTAATGTTGGAATATATAAAGTCAAACACCTTTTAAAGGGAGAACAACAGAACAGAATATTATTTAAAGAGAGAGAGAGATACTAAATAAAGTGTAGTGCAAAGGGACTTGAGTAACCTTGTGCATGAAACACAAAATGTTAGCATGCAGGTGGAGCGAGGCCATTGGATTTTTTCCTTTATTGCTAGGGAATTGGAGTTTAAAAATAAGGAATTCTGGTTACAGGATGGTGATGAGGCCACATCTGGAGTACCATGTATAGTTTTAGCACCTGTATTTAAGAAAGAAAATGGAGGCAGTTCACAAGTGATTCATAAGACAGATTGTTGGGATGAAGGAATTGACTTATCAAAAGAGTTAAACAGATTTTTGATGAACAGTTTAGTTTGGGATTATGGTCAGCATGGACTGGTTGGACCAAAAGGTCTGTATTTATGCTGTAGGACTCGATCACTTTATGGTTCCTGATTAGGCCTTTATTCATTATAGTTTACAAGAATGAGAGGTGATCTTATTGAAACATACAAGATTCTGAGGGGCCTTGACAGGGGAGGTGTTGAGAAGAGGTTTCCATTAGTGGCAGATTCCTGAACTCGGGAACGTAGTTATAGAATAAGGGGATAATCATCTGCAAATCTCTATCCCAGAGAGTTGTGGAGATTGGATCACTGAAAATATTGACAGAAGAGGTAGTTTTTTTTGAAATATGAGAGAATATGGTGAGCTGGCATAAAAGGAGTTGAGGTCTGAGATAGATCGTGTTGCATGCCTGGGTAAGCTTGAGGAGCTGAATAGCCTATTTGTACAGACAGAACCAATTTCCTCCCAAACCCCAAGATAAACATGCGCACCTCCCTGGCCAAAAAATCCCAACAGCCCCCAACTCGCACTCCTGTCATGGCCTACCCTAAGCAATCACCTGACCCACCTTCCAACCTACTCCCTCTTCCATATGCAAGTTACCCTCTCTCCCGCTTACAACCCCAACTTCTCTCCCTCTGCCACTCTACCCCTCCCCCACATGTCACTCCATCCACTCTCCCATCTCCAAATGGGTCAAAAGCCTCAAAAGTCATTGACTAACACAGAGTTGTGGACAATTTTGGATTTTCCAGTTGCTGGTTAATCACTTTGTAGTGAATGAGACAGCATCAGGATTGCTAAGAGATTCTGACACTCAGCTGTCTGGATATGTCTGGCTGCTGACTATCTAGAGGCAAGAGGATCTGTGTCACCATATTTTAATGGCATCGGTTGAAGGTTAGTAAGGAGCAGGACACTTTGGTTCAGGTTAAGCTGCTATATGTAGAGGTTTGATGTGGGTGGGAGCAGGCACATCTTTGGTCTAATTAACAGAGATTTTGACAGTTGGATAAAGTGAATAAAAGATGTAAATTTTCAACAGTTTACATGAGTAATTCTGTTAATGCTGCTATTCAGGCAAGGAGTTTTCCAGATCCCACCATCTCATGCTGAATGTGTGCATCTATGTGACAACATCACAATGGATAGTGCTAATTTTATTTTGATTTTGATTTATTTACTGGCATGTGCATTTATTACAAATACAGTGAAAACTGTTTAGTGTTTCCGTTCTCTGGCACCATCTTAAAACACAGAAAGTAATTAAACCAAAATGCAGATCTTAGAGCCAGAAAAATAAACAATAAAGGTAATCTTGTCTTAGGAGATGCATTTTTAGGTGGTCTTTGCAGCAGCTCCCGTTTCTAGCTCAGCCAGGTGTCTGGATCCAGGCTCTTCCATCAAAATGTCTTGAGTCCCTGCTGCTAAACCAGCTACACTGGAACAAAGAGTCACTGCTCTCCAGCACCATCTTGCCTTCACTAACACTGTTATCATGACACTGGGCTGACCTCTCCCATGCAGCTAATGCCAATGCCTAGGCCTGTGTACATGGAAAAGCATGTGGGCTCTTGTGGTGCAGTTATATGCTCTGAACTTTGAGCCTGGAGTCCTAGGTTCATATCCTACTTGCTTTAGAGATGTGAAACAACATTTCCAAACAAATTAATTGGAAATATCTACAACGGAAAGCATGAGGAAAGTCCAAAGAGTCATCGAGGTCTACAGGACAGAAAAGGGCCCTTGAGCCCACTGAGTGTGTACCAGTCAAAAGAAAAACCATCTAATTATTCTAATTCCATTTTCCAGCACTTGGCACACAGTCTGTATGCCTTGGCATTGCATTGCAAGTGTAACATTGTAATGTCAATCATCGATCTGCATCTTTAAGTTTGTTTCTCCCTGCACTGGTGCTGTCTGACCTGCTGAACACTTTCTGTCATTCTTTCTTACTGTTGAAGTAAATTGAGGTAATGCAGGAGGCCAGACTTGAAAAAGTGCAGAGATCTTGGAGAGTTGCAGGGCTGGAGGAAGTGTGTGAGATGAGACCTCACAGACCCTCCCTAGGTTTCCATTTACAATCCTCAGCAATTGCAGTGAGTAAATGAATAACTCTTACGTCCATCAACTCCAATGTGCATGGGGCATGACCCAATAATGTGCATCTTAGAATCCCTACAGTGTGGACACCCATGGACACAATGGACGAATCCACCTAACCTGCACATCTTTGGACTGTAGGAGGAAACCCACGCAAACACGGGGAGAATGTGAAAGCTCCATACACTCACCTGAGGCTGGAATTGAACCCCTAGCTCTGTGAGCCACCATGTCACCATATTATCTTGTACTGCACAATGTATGTATAATTATTCCATGATCTTACTTGAATTTATTAAATCAAGCAAATCAAGCTAACCACTGAGCCAGCATGGCAGATCTTGTTCACACCTTTGCCTGGAATTTACTCCCAGGAGTCATAGTGCACCCATGCTTAATTCAATTTCTTTTCCAAATTGGATTCATTTTAATGCTCAGACACTTACAATAAATAGCCAGCATTAACTGTGAGTGGAATTTGACTCAAATCCAGCAGATGCTTGCATAAGAATAATCAGCTCTCTAGGTCCAAATTTATTGTGAAATTATGCTATGTCAAATCAAATGCTTTCACCACTTTCTCCATCGGTTGTAATACAGAACAAAACTAACAACCAGGCACATGTTTTATAAATGTAATCATAAATAAACTGACAAAACCTTAATTTGAACAGGAAAGGAGAAGAAAGGGCTTCTTTTCTGCCATTCCTCTGCTGAACCCAGACAATGAATGTGATTGGACTATTTGGCTAGAGAAGGAATCATGTTAAGCCCATTCTTATCCAAACCCAATAACCACTGTCAAATTGAGGGTGGAGGCACTTGACTGGACTCAAGGAGGAAAAGTCTGCATTCTCTCTCTTCTATAGTCCCAGATTTGTAACTGCCAATTCCAGTCTGGAGCCATGTCTCTTGCTGAGATCAGAAAAGCTGCGTCCATTTCATGAATTCAACCTAAGACTCAGGGCTCCCCATCACTCTGTCCCATGGTCATTATCGCAACAGTAAATAGGTGTCCAGCAGATGAGAAGGAGGTAAAGACATCCATTTGGCTGTTCAGGGTTTCATGGCACAAGAAAGTTACAGAGAAACATGACACAGCATAGGATGAGGCCATTCAGTCCATCATGCCGTTACTAGCTCTTTGAAAGAAGTATCCAATTAGCCTCTCTCTCCTGCTCTTTTTCAATAGTCCGACTTCATGTTCAGCTTTATTGCTCTTAGCCTGTATCACAGTTGAGTTGCCCCTCACATCCCTGAACTAAAGAGAGGAGGAAAGGAAAGATGTAACTCTTGAGAAAAATGCCAAGTAAGAACCATCTCTGGCAATGGGTCAGGCAATATGTTTAAATATACTCCAGTCTGGAGGTACAGTTATCCTCAAGTCAGTAATTAACCTGAATTAGATGTTTCTTTTTGTGAAATCATTGACTGTTATTTCTTTCCCAATTAAACAATGAAAGATAAAAAGTTTTGTCTTGTTCACAGGTTTTTCTTTGGTGGTCTGCATCCTAACTGCTCTGCAGGTTTGATAAACTGTACCTAAACCAATCCAAATCCCATTTAGCAGTTGCGAGGCAGTTACTTTCAATAAAGATATCCCGGTGTCAGTATGACTCAACGTTTTCAAATCCAGTTCCAGCCACTGAACACCATACAGTTCCACTATTCTTTGAGTTATATAAAAAATAACCTAATTATCCAGGCTTCCATTTTCCAATTTATCTTTCCAAATAAAATAATTTGTACATTTTAAACTGAAGGCTTGATGCATGCATTGGGTAAAGGGAGGAGAGGGATGAGGTGGATAGCAAAAGGCCATTAGAATATATGGAGATTCCAATGCAGTCAAAACACTGACATAGACTATTTAACACAGATTACCTACTCTGTGCTATAATGTTTTTATGATTATCAACACCCAGGTTTAATTTGAGAGAATGCTTGCACTGAACTATAAGATTTCTGACCGACAATGTAAGTCAATATAAATCATTTCACAGAAGGAGCTAATTTGTCCCTAAGAATTTTACTACATTTAAAGGTCACTCTCCTTACAATAAAAAAGTTATCCTGAAGCTTCTTGTTTACAGCAATCTGTTAAGTGCACAAATTGCCATTATTAACCATCACATCCAGAATTGGTGAGTGGGAGTTTCCAATTACCTTCCTGCAACACTCTCGATTTATTGGCCTGTCAGTTGGAAGGACTAACATGGTCCCTGGTGTTTGCAATGGGACGACGTGTAATAAAATCCCTCATCAGTCAAGAGGCTGGCTAATAAATACACTTTAATTAAAGCGATGGCTTAATGTAGTGTACACTGAACTCTGAGTCAATGTCCAAATGGGATTATCTGGGATTAATGTTTGCAGGTGATGAGAGGACTTTTTGAATGATTATTACACCTCTGTTTATGCTGGTTCTGTTTCTGCTCCTGTTAAACTCCTAAACAAATTGGAATTACATATTCTTGTATTTCCTTCGAAGTTCCACTGAATAGGTACCTGCAGGAGGGTCACCTCATAGCTTTCCTAATCCTCGTTCCCATTTCTCCTGACATGGGGAATTGTGTTCTGATTAGATTAGATTAGATTAGATTATTTACAGTGTGGAAACAGGCCCTTCGGCCCAACAAGTCCACACCGCCCCGCCGAAGCGCAACCCACCCATACCCCTACATTTACTCCTTACCTAACACTACGGGCAATTTAGCATGGCCAATTCACCTGACCTGCACATCTTTGGACTGTGGGAGGAAACCGGAGCACCTGGAGGAAACCCACGCAGACACGGGGAGAATGTGTAAACTCCACACAGTCAGTTGCCTGAGGCGGGAATTGAACCCGGGTCTACTGGCGCTGTGAGGCAGCAGTGCTAACCACTGTGCCACCGTGCCGCCCACAAGGACATGCCCACAGACACAGATTATTGGTAACCCTTACAAGCCCAATGGGGTATCCCTATTTCGCATCTTTGTGGAACTCATTGGGTATGAGTTCCCGTGGTAACAGCCAATGTCCTGCTCCCCTGGAAGTCACCTCCTAAGCCTCCCTAATGCAGAATTAGGGATGTGTTTGCAGAATTGCTTTTCCTGGGCTGGGAAATGCCCATTTACCCCACATGTGGGTGGCTCTATTTTGGTGTTCAACAATAAATGTTATTCCTTTGCAGTCGAGCTTCCTGAGTTATTACATTGATGAGGAGTCAAAGAAGAGTTTCAGACAGCCTTGTCTTTCAATAAACCCAGTAAGATTGTGACAGGGAAGTATTGGAAATGCTGCTGTTTTAAAAACTGGAACTTTACGGTGCAGCTGTGACCCCAGCATGTCAAAAGAATGAGATACTTTTTTCAGGCAAGGAGCACCAGGAGGATCACCGGCAATGAGTCGCTCTCCTGACCACTTGTGGGGGCCCTGTGTTTAAGCAGCATAAAGAGTTAAATCTAAGCAGCGGCCCAGTGTCAAAATCATTTCATGAACTGATAGATATGCCAACAACCACTATGACTCCAAAGCATATTTCAGCGGTACAAGTTTAACACGGCAAACGGACCTCCTGGTGAACCAGTTACTGACTTCCTGATGGGACGTGGAAATTAGCAGAATATTGTGAGTATAGGTCAGCACTTTGGGAAATGTTAAGGGATCACTTAGTTTGCAGAATTGATAAGGAATTCTTATCAGAACCACATCTGTGCCGTGAGAAAGCCATAGAACTGCCCGTTTCCTCAGAAAATGTGGAAAAAAGAGTTCAAAAGCTGCAGGGGTTCTTGGATGGTACTGTCCTCAACCTTGGGTGCCCTCCATACCACAGAGCTAAGTGCCCAGTGGACAATACCCTCAGCGTTCTTTGGTTGCCAAGGAATGACATAGACTTGGAGTCAGAGGGCGGAAGGTTCCAGAACTGATCGGGAAGTTTCTTCACAACACAATGAGGAGCTAGAACATACATTTTCAAGTCCCACCTGCTCCAGAGGTATGTATTGACATCTTTGAATGGGTTGATTAAGGAAAGGAAAGGTTAAATGAGAGAAAACTGACCCAGGGATGAGTCTGCAGAACTGTCTGTCCCAGGCTGGGCCTAGCCTTTGTACATCACTATGTTGGTATTCACAGTAAATTATGTCCCTTTCCAGTTGAGTTTTCTGAGTTATTACAGAAAGGAAAAGGAATAACTTGTATTTATACCTCAAATTGCTGTGTGGCTTTGACCCAGAAACTCCGGTTGGCTTTGAAGCAGTTATTTTATGCTGTGATGTGAGAAGTGAATGGTTCATCTGTTCCTTTCTTGGTGGGGCTCCTTGCAAGAAGAATTTTGAATGAGATGGAGGGAGCTCTTCATGTTTTTGTCAAAGAGTATGACAGGATTTTGAACATGAAATAGAAGACATGAAATGCACCTTTGTTTTATGTCTCATCGAGTCTTATTTATTCATAAGGAATTTGCACAATTATTGCCTTGTTAAATGTTCCTCTGTCCTGTGTATTGCATCTCACCATATGTTCATTCAATCACCATCCATCGTACTTCCCAAACGTTGACAAAACATTGAAGATCCCCCTCTCATCGGTGCAACAAGTGACAGAGAAATCTACTCTGCCTTGCACTGTAACCCCAGTGTGTGTCTCAGTTATCAGCTCCAAAGGGGTTCAGAAAAGATTAACAAGGACGTTGCCAGAGTTGGAGAGTTTGAGCTATAGGGAGAGGCTGAATGGGCTGGGGCTGTTTTCCCTGGAAAATCAGAGGCTGAGGATTGACCTTGTAGAGGTGTATAAAATCATGAAGAGAATAGATAGGGTAAATAGCCAGGTAGGGGATTCCAAAACTAGATGGGATAAGTTTAAGGTGAGAGGAAGGAACCTAAGGGTTCTGTAAATGCTCTGTGACCTTATGATTCCTGTACACATATAGAGCACACTTCACTCCTGTCTAATACTTTGTGGTTCCTGTGTCTCACAGTATCAGCTTTTGGTCATGCACTGTTGAGTGAGTTAAAGAGAATGCTTCAGTCCCTCTTGGTACAGGGCAGCCTGTGTGTATCTCAATATCACCTCTTCTACACTGGTCATACACAATGATTAAAAGAGCAATTCACCAACATCTGGGTACAGATCAACTTTGTAATGTGAAAGAGCTCTCCCAACTAATGAATTTACTTCAAAGAACTTAAACTGCTGTCAAATCACTGGCCGGTATTAGCTGTTCCAAGGGGCATGTTGCTCAGTGGTTAGCACTGCTGCCTCACGGCGCCAGGGGCCCAGGTTCAATTCCAGCCTCGAGTGACTGTGTGGCGTTTGCACATTCTCCCTGTGTCTGCGTGGGTTTCCTTGCAAAGTCCAAAGATGTGCAGGTTAGGTGGATTGGCTATGCTAAATTGCCCGTAGTATGCAGGGATGAGTAGGTTTAGCTAGATTAGCCATGGGAAATGCAGAAATAGGGTGAGGGTGTGGGTGGAATCCTCTTCAGAGGGTTGGTGTAGATTCGAAGGGGCGAACGGCCTGCTTTCACATGGTAGGGATTCTATGACGTATTTGTGCTACAGAAGTGCAACTCATAATTCCATTTGCTTCTTCTGTAATGAGGTTTAATATTTGTTGTTAAATAGCTGATCACAGTGGCACTGATGAGTAGTAGTTGATGTCATGTAAAAGTTGACCCCCTATTTTTAGCCAATTTTCCATATATCTCGTCAACCCAAGTTCGTCACAGATAACAGATACATTTATGAGACAGTGCCGGCTGTTCCACACTGCTCTGAGTATTCCAGTCCGCCAGCTGTCATGCTCCACTCTGGGTTTTCAGAATTACTGTAATTCATTTATTTTAATTTGTTTAGAGATCAATTGAGCTTCTGCTAATGATATGGTATGAATTTCAGCCATTCAAAAGTCGTATCCAAGTAATTTAACCCTAAAAAGTAGTCAAAAAAATGTGACTATTACAGAGGATCCTCGATTATCCAGCATTCAATTATCCAAATTTCAGATTATCAGGACAAGATCACAAGGTCCCAATGCTTGGCTAAACTATGTTATCCAGCATTCGATTATCCGAACATTCAATTACCCGGCATTCGATTATTCGAACATTTGATTATCTGATTAGAATACTCCCTGCCTGTGTCATTCAGGCTCCTCTGTATATGGTCATATTCACTGGTGCAGTGCAAATCTTGTGATGTGTGTGGAAAGTTCTCAGAGAGCAGTGTCTGGGCATGAGCAATGGCAGTTGCTGCTATGCCCAACATAAGGGTACGACAGATTATGTTTGATGACAGTTTCAAAAATATTTGATGATGCTGCTTGCAGTTGTTTTCCAGGGAGGGCTAAAGACGTAACTGCTCAAAGGTTGAAATTTGACCTCGTTCTGCAGACATTTCCCAATGCTATGGAATTATACAGCTGAATTTTCAAAAGAGTACTCCTGGGAGCAGAGGCTAGTCCCTGGTAGAAACCCACCTGTTGGAATACACTCCTTAAAGATTTTCCATTGTTTGGACCTGTTTCTGAACAACTGCCACCCCTGATGTTTATCTCATGTCATGTCCAAGTGTTTTGTATATTGGTAGCAGATGGGAGGGAAGGCAATGGCCTAGTGGTATAAACACTGGATTGTTAATCTGGCAACCCAGATAATGTTCTAGGGATCTGAGTTCAAATCTTGCCATGTTAGATGGTAGAATTGGAATTCTCACAAAAAAACTGGCATTATGAGTCTAGAGATGACCATGACTCTATTGTTGATTGTCAGGAAAAACGCATCTGGTTTACTAATGGCCTTTAGGGAACTGGTCTGGCTGACATGTCACTCCAGACCCACAGCAATATGATTGACTCTTAAGTGCTGTCTGGGCAATTAAAGATGGTCAATAAATGCTGGCCCAACCAGTGATGCCCACATCCTGTGAATGAATTAAAAAAAAAGCAATTTGCTATATTTGTCAGTACTCCCATTGTCTTCTTTATATAACGATGGAATATGGCTAGTTGAAGGTGAATTCTGTAGTTGATTACTTATTCTTTTGTGGGATGTACAATTGACAAGGCAAGTATTTTGGTGCCAGTTCAAATTGCCCTTAAATTGATTGTTTTAGTCCATGTCAGAGGGCATTTCAATTACGTGCTGTGGATTTGGAGTGCCGTGTAATTCAGATCGGGTAAGGATGGCACATTTCCTTCCCAAAAGGGTATAACTTGAACAATCAATCATAGTTTCATGACATTGCCACTGAGAATAGCTTCCAATTTTGGAACATTTAAATTACGTTCAAAGCCACCCTGGTGAAATTTGACTGTTGTTCCAGAACATGTACCCAGGTCTCTGCATTACAAGTTCAATGACAATACAATTGCACCACTGCCTTTCCCAGGAGTGCTCTTTCCAATCCCACTCTTGCTCCACATTAAAAAACCTGATCACTCAATCCCTGACCCCAACCTTTGATTTCCCCTATGTCTAAACATGATACAATGCAATACAACACAACACAGACACATGCCCTTTAGCCCACCAAGCCTGTGCCAATTCCTACTCTTTATTTAGATGTGCTACTTAGTGTTTATATACAGTTTCTATCCCTCCGTTCACCTCCCATTTATGTGTCCATCATGATAAGCCTTGAACATTGCTAACGTGCCTTCTTCCACCATCTCACTGGCGGTGCATTCCTGATCTTCTCTCCCCTTGTCCCAAGTTCAGTGATGGTGTAACATGGCTTCCAGAAGGAACAGGATGTCATAGAGTCATAGCGATCTACAGCACAGAAAAAGGCCCTTTGGCTCATCATGTTTGTGAAAGTCAAGACTAACCACTTAGCAAATCTAATCTAATTTTGCAACATATGGCCCATAGCCTTGGCATCGCAAATACATATCTAAATATGCTTAAATATTATGGTGATTTCTGTCTCTACCAACCTGACAGGTTGTGAGTTCCAGATTCCCACCACCCTCTTGATGAAAATGTTTTTCCTCATATCTCCTCAAAACCATCTGCCCCATCCCTGAATTTTATGTCCCTGGTCATCGATCCCTCCGTTGATGATAATGTTTCTTCCTGTCCACTCTATCGATGGCCTTCCACTATATCCATCTCAATCGTGTTCCCTTTTAATCTGCTCTGCTTTGAGGAAAACAACTCCAGTCTATCCAATCTCTCCTCATAACTGAAGCTCTCAGCCCAGGCAATAGCCTGATAAAACTCCTCTGTACACTCTCCAGCGCTATCACATCCTTTCAGTAATGTGGATTCCAGAACTGCGCACTCTAGCTGTGGCCAGACCAATATTTTGCACAGTTCAAACGTCATATACCTGGTCTTGAACTCTACACCTTGGCTAAAAAAGACAAGTATTCCATTGGCCTTCTTAACCACATTATTCACTTGTCCTGATACCTTAAGGGATCAGTCTCCACCAAGATCTTTCTACTCCTTGGTACTTCCCAGAGTCCTACTGTTTATCATTATCATTGGCCCTGATGTCATGGTGTGACTGCTCTATTTTCGATTTAGGGCAGTATTCTGAACGTCGAGTCAAAACAATGTTATTGCAAACAGCAAATGATGTTGTTCATTTCTCCATATACTTTGAATGCTTATCATCTCAAAGCTTTGCACCAATACCATAAGGACACCCTTATGGCTTGCAACTTGTTCAGCTTTTAGCCTTCCTCTTGAAACAAGACATATCACTATCTACTGCTCCAACTTATTCATTTTAAAGAATTCAAAGTCTGGACTATTTATTTGCCTCAGTATCGCTTTCACATTCTCATAGAGTCATAGAGATGTACAGCACGGAAACAGACCCTTCAGCCCAATTCGTCCATGTCGACCAGATATCCTAACCTAATCTAGTCCCATTTGTCAGCACTTCGCCCATATCCCTCTCAACCCTTCCTATTTACATACCCATTGAGATTCCTTTTAAATGTTGCAATTGTACCAGCCTCCATCACTTCCTCTGGCAGCCCATTCCACACACACCACCCTCTGCGTGAAAATGTTGCCCCTTAGTTCTCTTTTATATCTTTACCCTTTCACCTTAAACCTATGCCCTCTAGTTTTGGACACCCCGACCCCAGGGAAAAGACTTTGTCTATTTATCCTATCTATGCCCCTCATGATTTTTTAAATGGTCACCCCTCAGCCTCCAACACTCCAGAGAAAACAGCCCCAGCCTATTCAGCCTCTCCCTGTAGCTCAAATCCTCCAACCCTGGCAACATCCTTGTAAATCTTTTCTGAATCCTTTCAAGTTTCACAACGTCCTTCCGATAGGAAGGAGACCAGAATTGCACGCAATATTCAAAAAGTGGCCTAATCAATGTCTTGTACAGCCCCAACATGACCTCCTAACACGTATACTCAGTGCTCTGACCAATAAAAAAAACATACCAAACACTTTCTTCACCATCCTATCTACCACACATTTATTTAAAATAAAATCTATCTGCCACTCCTCGGCCCATTGGCCACCTGATCAAGATCCTGTCATACTCTGAGGTATCCTCCTACGCTGTCCACTATACCTCTAATTTTGATGGCATCTGCAAACTTACAAACTTTGCCTCCTATGTTCACATCCAATTCATTTATATAAATGACGAAAAGCACAGGACCCAGCACCAATCCTTGTGGCACACCACTCATCACATGCCTCCAGTCTGAAAAACAACCCTCCACCACCACCCTCAGTCTTCTACTTTCGAGCCAGTTTTATATCGAAATGACTAGTTCTCCCTGTATTCCATAAGATCTAACCTTGCTAATCAGTCTCCCATTGGGAACCTTGTTGGATGCCTTACTGAAGTCTATATAGATCATGTCCTCCACTCTGCCCACATCAATCTTCTTTGTTCCTTCTTCAAAAAACTCAATCAAGTCTGTGAGACATGATTTCCCATGCACAAAGCCATGCTGACTACCCCTATCAGTCCTTGCCTTTCCAAATACATCTTCATCCTATCCCTCAGCATTCCCTCCAACAACTTGCCCACCACCGATGTCAAACTCACTGGTGTATAGTTCCCTGTCTTTTCTTCTTTTTAAATTGTCTTGGCTGTTCACCCAAAGTAAACAACAAAGCATTAACAAAGGCAATGCCCACACTTGTGCATTGAATGAGTTGGGTAGTGCCCAGTGAATGAGAACCCTGCCTTCCCATCCCTTACACTGTAGGCCAGGCAGGTAAAAAGGTTGGCCTTCTCAGTGGAAGGTCATGGAGTCATACAGCACGGAAACAGACCCTTTGATCCAACCAGTCCATGCCAAATATAATCCAAAGCTAAACTAGTCCCACCTGCCTGCTCCTGGCCCATATCCCTCCAATCCTTTCTCATTCATGTATCTATCCAAATGTCTTTTAAATGTTGTAATTGTGCCCATATCCACCACTTCCTCAGAAAGTTCATTTCACATGCGAATCACCCTCTGTATAAAAAATATGCCTCTCGTAGCTTCTTAAATCTCTGTGTTCTCTCCTTAAAAATGTGCCCCCTCGTCTTGAAAGCCCCCATCCTTGGGAAAAGACACCCACTATTGACCCTCTTCACACTCCTAATGATTTTTATAAACTTCTATAACATGACCTCTCCATCCTGTGCTCCATTCTGGTACAGCTTTGAAGCAGTCCAGTCCCTAGCAAGAGAAAACTGGCATCATAGCTAGCAATGACTGGCAAGGGAGAAAATTTGCATTTTCCATAGTACGGGCTCAGAGATATCAGTCTGTTCACAGATAATTAACCTTTTTAGCATCAAAGAGCCTTCCGGATATCAAAATGTGTGCTTTCATTCCACCACTTAAAGCAAAAAATTATACTCAAAGGCATCCTGGATTTTTCATTTCTCACTGAGGAAAATGTGTGGTGCTGAAAATCGATTGTAACCTTTTACAATGTGTCTGGAGGCTTTGATGATTAAACGTGCATTGCAATTACCACTGACACCCCTGGTGTTGCCCTAATGGTGTGAAAAACCTGCTTATTGTACTGAGACGGCTCTCCCAAGCCTGACAGCTAGGTGCCACTTTGATGACTCAGTTTGCAACCCCTGATGTAACTGCCTTCAGCTGGTTTTTACAATCAGCCGAGGAAGATGGGGGCATTTCGGTTTGTAATCTTGGCTTTCTAGGTGATACCTCATCGCAGCTCTCATCTCGACCCCTGACAATTTCAGAATACAATCCCAATCAATTAAACCTCTGCAGATTAAATGAACAGCCAAACAATCCAGTCCAAACGTACAGAGAACATACGTGTACACAGACATGCAGGTACAAGGCAGTAACATGGACAGCTGCATATATACACAGAGAAAACCCAAAGACTGGACAAATACACAATACAGACAAATATTCACACAGGTATTCACACAGACATAAACACATAACCCTAATCCTAACTCATACAGCAGCAAAATAAACACAAAAATGCTGTAAATGTAAAGCAGAAACAGAAAGTCGGTAATTCTGGGAAGCCTGCATTGAGAATAACAGAGTTAATGTTCACGTCCTGTGACACCTCATCAGAAGTCACTCATTTACTCATTAACGTCCAGGAAAATGCCCAAATATGGACATTTTTCTTTTACTGGATGGGTCATCAATGTAGGTTCAATTTACTTCACAGACAAACAATGATGCCACATGACTGTACAGCAACTCAGATGGTCCATGCTGCCTCTCAGAGGTTCTGCGCACACCAATCATATGATGTAGGAGTAGAATTAGACCAATCGGCCCATCAGGGTTTGTTTCACCATTCAATCATGGCTGATATGTTTCTCCATCCCATTCTCTTGCCTTTGCCCCATAACCTTTAATCCCCTTACTAATCAAGAACCTTTCTACCTCTGTCATAAACACACTCAATGACTTGGCTTCCACAGCAGCAGTGAGTTCAACAGAACCCCCACACCCTGGCTGAAGAAACTCCTCCTCTTCTCAGTTCAACCCCTCACTCTGAGGCTGTGCGCTTGGATCCAAGTCTCTCCTACTAGTGGAGACATCTTCTCCATGTCCACTCTATCCAGACCTCTCAATATTCTGTTTCAATGAGATCCCACCCCCCTCCACCCCCCCATCATCCTTCGAAACTCCATCGAGTACAGACCCAATTGGAGGGTCCACAACAACACTTGGAGGGTCTGCACATGAGATTGGTGAGTCCACACACGCCGACTAGAGGGTCCACAACCACTGATTGACATATGAACACATTGACCACAACGCATGGACCTGTGCAGTGACAGGAGAAAATAGTGAGAGTGTGGCAGACAAACCGATAATCTCCAATTACAGAGCAGTGCATGTCCCCAGTCTAGCATGGGGCTACTGTCAGTGAGAAAAGATTACAGATTGGAATCCCATTAAAAGTTCACCCTGGGGAATAGCAAATGTAACCCAGAATTCTCAAAACCATGAAGCATAAACACACATTACTTTTATAATCACAGCAATTTTCTGAGAGTATGTTTGAGCATTAGTCTGGGTGTAGTTGGGAATATCTGGGTGTTGAACAATAAATATTTATTTTTTTTGAAAAATAACAAAGATCTGTCATTTGTCTTTTCCTGACGATGAGATCACTGAAAATCACCCTGAAGAAGGGCTCATGCCCGAAACGTCGATTCTCCTGCTCCTTGGATGCTGCCTGACCTGCTGCGCTTTTCCAGCAACACATTTTCAGCTCTGATCTCCAGCATCTGCAGTCCTCACTTTCTCCGGTGAAATCACTGAGGCAGTAATATGCCTTTTATTTAAAACCCACTCTCCTTATTCAGTGGAGAGGTGAGAAAGGAAAGGGACACATAGTGATCATTTCTCCCCTGACTGTAACATGAAACATGGCATCCAGCGTGTCGCTGTTTTAAAGAGGGAAGGGGGATTACTATTTTCAGACTCATGTTGGCAGCTGTCTCTCTGCTTCTTGACCTCGATGTTTTTGGAGCCCATTTCCATTCGAATTAATCTGCATTGCTGTCTCAAGCACATTGTTAGCATCTGCCACCACACCTATTGCTTCCTAAATGCTGATGGAATCTGTTCCTGACCATTCAGTTAAAGAAAGTCATGGGCAAGCTGCCAGCGGGAAAGAAAGCAGTTTGTATTCTGGCCTTAACATTATCATTATGGCAAACTGCAGTCCAACAGGATCCAGAAAACAGGACTGTGTTTCACTGGTACATGGGAGATTCCTAATATGACCTGAAACCGATTCCTGCTTTAAATACGCAATGTAGAATCGTACCTTATCGTACCTAAATATGAAAAATTCGGATAAGAAATTCATAATGTTTTTCAGGTCATCAGACTCAAAACATAAACTCTGTTTCTCTCCCTACAGATGGTGCCAGACCTGTTGAGTTTCCTAAGCAGTTTTAGCTTTTGTTTCAGATTTCCAGCGTCCACAGTAAGTTATTTTTCTTATAAGATTGATAACAGCATGGAATCAAAGTATTGTTTTGCTGATGAGAATGTATTAAAATCATAACAACTGTGATGTTGCTGCTCCTTTAACAATGTTATGTTGTCCTTGGCTTTTTTCAGGAGATCGTAAAAGACACAAGTTCCGATAGATCTGGAGTTTCAGGGCCAATTTAATTATAGCTAACAAAGAATGCCTCAGGAAAAGGCATTTAAGTTTTTAAAAAAAAACTTGTACAATGAAAAGGGAGTGGCCAGTTCTCCCAGCTCAGTGTTTCTCTGGTTTGGTTTGGCCTAGCTGCTCACTGAAAGCAGGCAGTTGTGAAGCTGCTGCACCCTAAGAAACAGGTCCAGGCTGACCCTCCCAACTCTCTGACAATTCTCATGTAAGAGCCTGTGTTTGATTTTTCTTTTTGTGCAAGGGGCGTTTATGGGAATTGTTGCACATATTGGGAGCAGAATCATTAAGTTAGGATAATCTGTTGGGTTTTCGAATAGGTTAAATTATTCGGTATTTTGTTCTCTGTTATTTGTGTTTCATTTGATAATCTTGTAAATAAGTTCTGTTTAGTTTAGAACTAAGTTGTTTGACCAGCTGCATCTCTCCTGGAATATCCACTGTACATCTGCTTAACACAACTAGCAAAGTTAGGGTCTGGGCTACTTTCTTGAAATGCTTTAAGGGCTCTGTTTTGGTCCATAACAGATTGGGAGCTCATGCAGGATTTGTTCTGTAGTTCCAAATTGGGATTTGGCTTGTTCGACCTGAAGGCAGTGAAAGGTAGGTGTTAGTGTTTTTTTGTCCTGGGTGTTGAGCTCGGTTGGTTTAAACATTGCTTGGGACAGCAACGGCTCTTTCAGTCACCAAGAGTTTTCTGGGGGGGTGGAAGAAGTAACTTTGGGGGTTTTGCAAAAAATGAATAAGGGCAAGCTGCTGGAATTATCTCTCCTTTCCTCACGGAAAGAGGCAGCTCCAACTCCAGCTTGTCTGCTAATTCCAGCAATAACTCAGCATTCACATTTGCTGAGAACATCATCAGGATCTTTAGAGATGACAAAAATTCAATTGAAAATGAAACAGCTTGAGTTAGAGGCAAAAAGAGCAGAGAGTTAAAACAGGAAGATTCACAGCTGAAATGGCTGATGATGGCTTATGAATTGGTCCTTAAATCAAAGTTTGGCTTCAAAAATCAATTTCAGTGCATGAGGGATAGAAATTGGGGAATAGAGAAACCCTTACGTGGAAAGGGAAAGTGAAGATCGTAACGATAACTTACTACAGGGTAAAAAGGAAACACTTGAAAGGGAAAGAGAAGTTAAAAAGCTCTGGTGTTTTCACTGCAAACAGGAAATCACAGTGTTGGTTGGTTAGAAAAAGCACAGGGAAGCCAGATGTAGGAAAACAGGATAAGCCAGTGACTTTTATTGGAGTGGTAACAGAAAGCACGGTGGAAGCGAGAAAGCTGCATCAGAATGCACAAGCTGGTTGGAAGTTGATTAAGGAGGAAGTGCCAAATCTTCTTAAACCACAAACCAGTGAAGGTAAAGTTTGCACGCATAGGCCAGGAGCAGCAGGTAAAAAAGTTACAGTATTAAGAGACACAGGATCCTCTCAGTCTGTGATTTTGAAAGCTGAGGAGATGTGTACCTCTGAAGGACTATTGCTTGAAAAGGCACTAGTAACAGAAATTCACAGTGAGACAAGAAGCACTCAATTATGTAAAGTGAGGTTAGAGTGTCCAGTAAAGAGTGGAGAAGCCATGGTAGGAGTACTGGACAAACTCTCAGCTCCAGGAACACAACTTGCCTTTGCTATTGATATGAATTCCTGAAGAAGGGCTCATGCCCGAAACGTCGATTCTCCTGCTTCTTGGATGCTGCCTGACCTGCTGCGCTTTTCCAGCAGCACATTTTCAGCTCTGATCTCCAGCATCTGCAGTCCTCACTTTCTCCTTTGCTATTGATATAGCTGGTTCACAGGTAGGAGTGCTGCCTACTGTGGTTGAAAAGCCAGTGGAAACCCAGGCAACTGAACTATTGCAGGACACATATCCTGGGATTTTTCCTGACTGTGTGGTAATGAGTCACCAGTTGAAACAAGAGAGATCAAAGAGGCCAAATAAGAAAGTCGGAGTGGAATTAGCAGAGACACTGTTTGATCTGATGGTGGAGACAATCCAGGAGCAGATAGATGACACAGCAGGCATCTTTAGCTCAGATAAATTAACTGAGTTACAGCAGAAAAATGAAACTTTAAAGCATTTGTAGCAAAAGGCATGCACAGAAAAAGAATCCGAATGTATACCTGAATGTTATTATGTTAAAAGTGATGTCTTAATGAGGAAATGGAGACTATCACATATTCAGGCAAATGAGCAGAAGTTCATCAAGTTGTATTACCAATGGGTGATAGAAAGCAAGTGTTGCAAGTGGTGCATGAGCTACCACTAGGTGGTTATTTAGGAATGAGAAAAACTCAAACTAAAATACAAAAGCAGTTTTACTGCCCTGGACTGGACAAGGATGTAGGTGAATCTTGCTAGACATGTCATACGCATCAGGTAATTGGAAAGCCACAGGCCTCGAATACCTATTCCTGCATTTGAGGTGGAACCTTATACGAGAGTCTTAATTGATTGTGTAGGATCCCCCACCTCAAACAAACAGTAGGGATTGGGATTTGTTAACAATAATGGATATGTCCATCAGATTTCCAGAGGCCATTCCATTATACAATATTGCAGCTAAAAGGATTGTAGAGGAATTAGTCCCAGATACAGACTACCCACAGAGATGCAATTTGATCAAGGATCAAACTTCAATCAAAATTATTTAAGGAAGTTATGGATAGCTTAGGAGTAAAACAATTGAAATCTACTACATACCATCCAGAGTTGCAGGGAGCGCTAGAAAAGTGGCATCAGACATTAAAGACTATGTCGAGGGCTTATAGTCAAGACTATCCAGATGATTGGGATCTGGGGATTTCATTTGTAGTTTTTGTGATCAGAGATGCACCAAATAAATCGACCAAATTCAGTCAATTTGAATTAATTTTTCGGCATGAAATGAGAGGACCATTAAAATTGATTAGGGAGAAATTAATAAGTTGGAATTTAGAGACCACACATTTGGACCCTGTGTCAAATTTTCAGGAATGATTAAATAGAGCAGGGGTCTTGGCATGACAACATTTAAAAGTATTGCAGTATACGATAAAACAGGAAGCAGACAAGAAATCAAAAACATGCAATTTTGCTAGCAGGGATGAAATGTCAGTGTTACTTCCAGTGATAGGTTAACCTTTAAAAGCAAGGTTTAGTAGACCTTATCAAGTTGAAAGGAATTTGAGTGAAGTGAACTATTTGATAAGGACTCCAGATAGAAATAAATCTCACAGAGTGTGTCATGTGAAAATGCTCAAAAGGTCTTTTGACAGGGAAGGAAAGCAAAAGGAGACTGTGTTATTGGTTACAACATAGAGGGAAGAACCAAGTTTCGACGATCCTGAGTGGGACATTCCTCAAATCAAATTGGACAATGAGGAAGTTGTCAAAATTGGGACAAATTATTGAGTTACCTTCCAGAGGAAAATCAAAATGACCTGAAAGGGTTATTACTATCACATGGGGAGATATATGGAAATTAGCTGGGAAATGCAAAGCTAAATATGCATGATGTAGTTATAGGAGATGCTGTTCCAATTAAGCAACATCCTTATAGGCATAATCCTCTAAATTTAAGAGAGGTCCAAAAGGAGATTGAATGCATGCTCCAAGATGACATAATTGAAGTGAGTTACAGTGACTGGAGCTCACCCATAGTCATGGTGCCAAAGCCAGATGGTACCCAATGGTTAAGTGTGGACTATCGCAAAGTCAATACAGTTACAAAGACTGATGCATATCTGATTCTGTGTTTGGAAGACTGTGTTGAAAAGATGGGACAAGCAATTTATATTTCTAAGTTGGGCTTGCTCCGAGGATACTGGCAGGTACCTTTGCCAGAAAGAGTGAAGGCCATTTTGGCTTTCGTTATTCTGAATGGACTGTATCAGTTTAAAGTCATGCTGTTTAGTATGAAATATGTGCCAGCCACATTTCAGAGACTAACCGGTATAGTCATTGCCAAAGTATCCAACTGTGCCATCTATATTGATAACCTGGTGATTTTTTAGTCACTCATGGAAGGAACATTTGCAACATTTATCAGACTTATTCTTTCGACCTTGGAAGACAGGCTTGGTGATAAACCTGGCTAAAAGTGAATTTGCCAAAGCCCAAGTGACCTTCCTGGACCATGTTATTGGACATGGACAAATGACCCCACGGAATGCAGAAACAAAGGTAACTGGGGAGTTTGCCATACCATCGACAAGGAGGACAGTACGACAGTTCCTGGGATTGAGTGCATTTTATTGAAAATGCATACCACATTTTACCAGTATGGCTGCTCCACTCACTGAATTGCTAAAGAAAGACAAGAGGTTTCAGTGGACAGCAGACTGTCAGAAGGCATTTGACAGCCTGAAAGTTGTGTTCATCACTGCCCCAGTATTAGTCACACCTAATTACATAAAGCCATTCGAGGTGCCTAGTGATGCAAGTAATGTTTCGGTGCTGTGCTCCTGCAGGAAGATGACGAGAAGATAGAAAGACTTATCGGGTACTTCTCCAGTTGAGAAGGAAACTTTGAGCTTGGTGTTGGCATTACAACATTTCAATGTTTATGTTACCAGTAACGTAAGGCAATCATATACACTGAACATAACCCATTGAGGTTTGCGGAGAAATTTAAGGACAAAAATGCCAGACTGTTTAGATGAAATTTGTTGTTGCAGCCATTCAATTTGGAAATTGTGTAGGTGGCAGAACGAGAGACTGTGATTGCCAACGCGTTGTCAAGATTTGAATGAGAATCTGAGGCATTCGGTAGTAGAAGTAAAACAGACTGAAACAGAGTGCAGTTGTGCATGTTTACATGTTTATAGGCAATGTAATTGTGTGGTATAGGGTACTAACAATTTAAGATTAAGGGGTTTTAAAATGAAGCCATCTTTGGATATTGATTTTTTTTAAATGGGGGAGGTGAGATGATGCTGCTCCTTTAACAAGGTTGGGTTATCCTTGTTTTTTTTCATGACATCCTACAGGACACAGGTTCCAAAAAGTCTGGGGTTGCAGGGTCTTAGGGCCAATTTGATTATAGCTAACAAATACTACCTCAGACAAAGGCTTTGAAGTTAAAAATAATCTTGTACAATGAAAAGGGAGTAGCCAGTTCTCCCAGCTCAGAGTTTCTCTGGTTTGGTTTGGTCTGGCTCTTCGCTGAAAGCAGGCAGGCAGTTGTGAAGCTGCTGGACCCTAAGAGGAAGGTCACGGCTGACCCTCCCACTCTCTGACATCTCTCCTATAACAGCCTGTGTGTGATTTTACCTTTTGTGCCAAAGAATGTTTATGGGGATTGTTGTAAGTATTTGGAACAGCATCATTAAGTTAGGATAATCTGTTGGGTTTTCACATAGGTTAAGTTATTTGATATTCTGTTCACACTTGTTTGTGTTTCATTCAGTAATCTTGTAAATAAATTCTATCCTGTTTAGAACTAAGTGGTTGGGCCAGCTGCATCACTCCTGGAATATCCACTGTACACCTGCATAACGCAACTAGCAAAGTTAGGGTCTGGGCTACTTTCTTGAAATGTTTTGAGGGGGGGTCTGGCCTAGTCCATGACACAATGAACATCCTCTCTCCACAAGGCACGGATCCTGATGGGAACACTTTACGAATTGAGTCAATGTGAACTCACTGGTTGGAGACAGCAAGTGTGCAAAGGCTGAGGTGCTGCCTTTGAGAGGCCAAGGGAACCAGCTGTAGGCATTTGGATTGGTTCCTGTCCTGAGGTATAACAGACAGCTGTCGAAGGCAGTTCTGAAAGGGGGGAGGGGTGGTGTGTCCACAATTTGTAAACCGTGTAACTCGGGGTTCAGGGTAGAAATCTGACCCACCTGATTGCATCTTGCTAATCCATCTGACCAGGTTGTGGAGTAACAAAAATAAATGTGAAAATGAAGGTTAGGTCCGGAGAAGGAACAATAAGGTTTACTGTCACCACCCTAGTTATTGTGAAAGTAAGTGGTCGAGCCAACCTTACAGTGAACAGGAATGTTACTGATGCTTCAGTATCAGTGTTTCAGCTGGAACTACATCATGGGAGTAGTGGGAATGAGGCTGGAGACAGTCACCAGCACCTTAAGGAGTGAGAGAAAGAAAGGATCATAAGACCATAAGCCATAGGAGCAGAATTAGGCCATTCAGCCCATCTAGTCTGCTCTGCCAATTGTTCTAGCTGATACGTTTCTTAATATCATTCTCCTGCCTTTTCCCCATAACTCCTGATCTCTCCTGGATCACATCCACTGGCCCTCCTTTGTCTAACTTGCTTGTAACCTCCTCAAAGAATTTGAATAGGTTTGTCAGGCATGACCTCCCCATAATGAACCAGTGCTGACTCTGCCTTATTTTACCATGCACTTCCAAGTACTTCACAATCTCATCCTTAATAATGGACTCGAAAGTCCTGCCAACAACGAATAATATAATTTCCTTATTTCTGCCTCCCTCACTTCTTATATTAACTATTCTCCTGGGAGCTTTCATGAGAATGATGTTTAGAAACATATCAAGAACAAATGGCAGAGCAGACGAGGTGAGCTGAATGGCCTAATTCTGCTCCTGTGGAAAGAAGAAGGCTAAGAGGGGATTCGATAGAGACACACAAAATGATCAGAGGATTAGATAAGGTAGACAGTGAAAGTCTTTTTCCTAGGATGATGACGTCAGCTTATACGAGAGGGCAGAACTACAAATTGAGGGGTGATAGATTTAAGACAGATGTCAGAGGCAGGTTCTTTACTCAGGGAGTGGTAAGGGTGTGGAATGCCCTACTTGCCAATGTAGTTAACTCAGCCACATTAAGGAGATTTAAACAATCCTTAGATAAGCACATGGATGATTTTGCAATAGTGTAGGGGGGCGAGCTGAGAATAGTTCACAGGTCAACGCAACATCGAGGGCCGAAGGGCCTGATATGTGCTATATTGTTCTATGTTCTATGACTCTAGATGATTCCTGAAAGATCACTACCAATGCCTCCACAATCTCCTTAGCTAGCCCCTTTAGTACTTTGGGGTATAGACCATCCGATCCAGGTGATTATCCACCTTCATAACTTTAGTCTCCCTATCACCTTCTCCTTAGGATGGTCACTACACCTACCTCTGCCCCTGATTCTGGTATGTTACTGATGTCTTCCACCGTGAAAAGTATATATTCAGTGCCTCTGCCATTTCTCTGTTCCCCATTACTATTTCTCCAGCCTCATTTTCCAGTGGTCCAATTCTTGCCTCTATCCTAACTCTAGATATCTCAAAATGTGTATGCAAGCTTCTATTATCGTTCTCGCTAACTTAGAGTTACATTTCATCTTCTTCCCTCTTATTGCTTTTATCATTATCGTCTGCTGGTTTTTAAAGGCTTCTTAATCGTCGGGCTGGGAGAGGGAGGAACACCCCAGGCGCTGGAACTGGGAGGATGGTTGGAGACCAGGCACCTGCTCAGCCCCTCAGGAGAGGAGTCTGTGGGGTCAGCAGTCAGGGACCTCATCCACATACACAGGGAGGGACAGGAGCAGCAAGCAGCAATGTGGGAGGCAATGGCCCTCACTGGTCAGAGGCTGCAACAGTGCAGCGGGATATGTGACTGTCTGTCTGTCTCCATGACAGGTTGGCATCTGCCTTGAACAGCCAGGACTAGCACCCAAGGAGTCTTCTAAAGAGGTTCACATACCCCCACTGCATTGCCCTAGCCACGTGTTCCTTAGGAGCGAAGTCATGGTGAAACAGGGGCAAGAAACATTGCCTAGGTGCCCTTTCTGCATAAGGAGATATGGCAGTGCCAGGACGTACACAGCTGGAGGAAGAACTCACACAGGCTGAAAAGACCATAAGATGTGGGAGCAGAAAGAGGCCATTCAGCCCATTGAATCTGCTCCACCATTCCATGAGATCATGACCGACCTCACAATCTTCAAATTCATTTTCCTGCCATTTCCTCACAAACCTTCATTCCATTACTGATTAAATATTTTAGCCTTGAATATACTTAATGATCCAACCTCAATTCTGAATTCCACATATTCATTATGTCTCTGAGAGAACCAACATCTCCATATCTCTGTCTTAAATGTCCTTACTCTAACGTCTCTGAGATTATGCTCTTTGATCCAAGATTCTCCACAAGGAGGAATACCTCTCTGCATCGAGCTTGTCAATGCCCCGAAGAATCTTGTTTCAAGGTTGTCTCTCATTTTTCGAAACTCCAATGGGTTTCCTAACCTCTCTCAATCTCTCCTCTTAAGGCAATCTCTCCCTACCCAGGATCAACTGAGTGAACCTTCCCTGAATTGCCTCCAAGGTATACCTCACACTGTGGTTAGATTGATGTCTTGTGTAATTTTATGAAGACTTCCATGTTTTTATGCAACATTCTCTTTGTCATAGAGTTATTGGGCTGTGCAACATGGAAACAGACCCTTCAGTCCAACTTATCCATGCCAACCAGATATCATAGAATCATAGAATCCTGACAGTGTGGGAACGGGCCATTTGCCCCAACAAGTCCACACTGACCCTCTGATGAGTATACCATCCAGACTCATTCCCCTACTCTATCACTTTACATTTCCCTGACTAATGCACCTAACCTACACATCCCTAAACACTATGGGTCATTTTAGCATGGTCAGTTCACCAACCTGCACCTCTTTGGATTGTGAGAAGAAACCAAAGCACCTGGAGGAAACCCACGCAGACACAGGGAGAATGTGCAAACTCCACACAGATAGTTGCCCGAGGCGGGAATTAAACCCAGATTACTGGTGCTGTGGGGCAGCAGTGCGAACCACTGAACCACCATGCCACCCCTCTGAGCTACTGTACCACCCCTCTACTGAGCCTAAACTGATCTAGTCCCATTTGCTAGTATTTGGCCTCTTTCCCTCCAAACTCTTCCTATTCATATACCTATCCATTCCCAGCCGCATACTTCAGGCTGATGGTTTTTCTGTCCATCGTGTGGACCGCACAGCATCCTTGGGTAAAACAAAGGGTGGAGGTGTTTGCTTTTTAATCAACAACTTGTGGTGCATGGACATTGCAACCCTGGGCAGCCATTCCTCCCCACACCTTGAATTCCTCACCATCAAATGTCGCCCCTTCTAGATACCACAGGAATTTACCGCTGCTACACTAACTGCTGTGTACATATCACCACAAGCAAAGGTTGAGGAAGCTCTGGATGTGCTGTACTCCGCCACTAACACCTGGAGATGGAACACCCCATATCCTGTTTATTGTAACTGGCCCCTTCAATCAAGCCAATCTAAGGAAGGTGTTGCCCAAGTACCACCAGAACATTACCTGTCCCACTAGGGGCCCAAGTATTTTAGACCACTGCTGCACCACTGTGAAAGATGCCTACCGCTCCATCCCCTGCCCTCATTTCGGGAACTCCGACCACAATGCCGTGTTTCTTCTCCCAGTTTACAGGCAAAAGCTCAAACAGGAGACCCCCCTCATGGATACTGATCCCGTGCTAATCGGACGAGGCAGAGGATCAACTCTGGTGCTGTCTGGAATCTGCTGATTGGGCCATGTTCAAACAGCCCGCAGGTACCTTGGACAAGTACGCCACCACCATCACAGACTCTATCAGCAAGTGTGCAGAGGACTGCATACAGAGGCAGTCAGTCCGGGTGTTCCCCAACAGGAAACCCTGGATGAATCAGGACATACAAAACCTGATAAAAACCAGGCGTGAGGCCTTCAGATCAGGAGACCCACTCAAATGTAAGGATTCCAAATTTGACCTTCACAGAGTCATTTAGAAAGCCAAGGACCAATACCGATCCAAACTAGAGACCCAGACTGACATGCGGCGACTATGGCAAGGTCTGAACGACATCACAGGTTCTAAAAAGAGACAGTGCAAGATAGCAGACAATGACATATCACTCCCAGATCGTCTCAATGCCTTCTATGCTAGCTTTGAGCAGAATTTCAGCGGAGAGATAACACCTATTACGACAAGATCTGATTAACCTATCCCAACGGTTACTGCATCAGAGGTCAAATCAGTTTTCCATTGTGTGAATCCAAGGAAAGTGATGGGACCAGACAGAGTACCAGGCCGTGCACTCAGAACATGCACAGATCAACTGGCAGAGGTCTTCTTAGATATCTTCAACCTCTCCCTGCAGCAGGCCAATGTCTCTGCCTGTTTCAAGACGGCCAACATCATCCTTGTATGTAAATAGTCTCATGCAGCATGTCTCAATGACTACCGCCCAGTGGCCCTAACCTAGGTGGTCATGAAGTGCTTTGAAAGGTTGGTTATGGCATTAATCAACTCCAGCCTCCCCACTATTCTTGACCCACTCCAATTTGGCGAAAGTGAGGACTGCAGTTGCTGAAGATTAGAGTCAAGAGTAGAGTGGTGCTGGAAAAGCACAGCAGGTCAGGCAGCATCCGAGGAGCAGGAAAATCGACGTTTCAGGCAGGAGCCCTGATCCCTGCTTCTCATTCCTGATGAAGGGCTCCTGCCTTAACATCATTTTTCCTGTTCCTCGGATGCTGGCTGACCTTATAAAGCTTTTCCAGCACTCTAATTTTGACCCACTCCAATTTGCCTATCGGACCAACAGTTCCACGTCAGATGCCATATCACTTGCCCTTCACTCCTCCCTAGAACATCTTGACACCAAGAACAGCTACGTAAGAATTCAACACTATTATCCCCACGAGACTAATTACTGAATGTAGCAGTCTCAGACTAAGCCCCACTCTCTGCAACTGGATCCTCAGTTTCCTGATCCACAGGCCACAATCAGTGAAGACTGTGGACAATATTTTATCATCACTAGCACCCAACACTGGAGACCCCCTAGGTGCGTACTCAGCCCCCTACTGTACTCACTGTATACCCATGACTGTGTCGCCAAATACCAGACTAATGCCATTTGCAAGTTTGCTGATGACACCACCATAGTTGGTCGAATCTCAGATGGCAACGATACAGACTACAGACGGGAGGTGGAAGACCTGGAAAAATGGTGCACTGAGAATAACCTACCTCTCATTGCCGTCAAAACCAAGCAACTCATTACTGACATTTGGCGGGATATTACTCATGCCCCCCCTACACATTAACAGCACAGAGGTGGAATGAGTAGAGAGTGTCAAGCTCCTGGGAATGGTCATCCACAACAAGCTTTCTTGGACTCTTCATGTGGACGCACTGGTTACAAAGGCCCAACAACATCTCTTCTTCCTCAGGCAGCTGAGGAGATTTGGCATGACGGCGAATACCCTTACCAACTTTTGTAGGTGCGCCATTGAGAGCATTCTGTCTGGGTGTATCACTACCTGGTATGGTAACCGTACCCTTCAAGATCAGAGATGGATAGAGAGAGATTGTTGGTCCGGACAATCACAAAGGCCAACCTCCCATCTATAGAATCCATCTACCAGGCCCACTGTCAAGGGAAGGCCACCAGCATTCTCAAAGATCCATCCATCCTGGCAATGTTTTTCTACAACCTCTACCATCGGGGAGAAGGTACAGAAGCCTGAATACACACCGGTTTCAAAACAGTTTCTACCCTACTGTTGTTAGAATACTGAATGGACTCACAAACTCTTAGCAATCGCCTGTACCTGTGTTTTTGTTTTTGCTGCTGTTTACCTATCATTTACTTATCTATGCTACTTAACTCTGTGATCTGCCTGTATTGCTCGCAAGACAAAGCTTTCACTGCACCTCGGTACATGTTACAATAAATTCAATTCAATTCAATTCAATTCAATTCTTCAAATGTCTTTTAAATGTTGTAATTGTACCCACCTTCACCACGTCCTTTGGCAGCTCATTCCACACACACCACCCTCTTTATGAAAAGGTTGCCCCTTAGGGCAACATTCCATTTGCCTTCCCATTTACCCACTGAACTTGGATGCTAGCATTTTTTGATTCATGGATGAGGACTCCCAAGTCCTCTGTGTTGCAGCTTTCTGTAGCCTTTTTCCATTTAAATAACATTTAGCTCCGCTTATTCCTCCTGCCACAATGCCAATATTTGCCCACATAATGTCTCATCTGCCAAGATTTTGACCACTTATACTCACTGTCTATATCCCTCTGCAGACCCTTGGCATTACTCTCAACCCTTGCTTTCACACCTTTTTTTGTTATCTGCCAACTTGACAATAGTCAATTCATTTTCTACATCCAAATCATTAAGATATATTAAAGATAATTTTGGTCCTTCTGGGACTCCACTACTTATAGGCTACAATCCAGAAAACATTCCCTTATTGAAACTCATTCATTAGCCAATCACCTATTCATGCTAATACCACCATGGACTGTTATCTTACTAAGTAACCTATTGTATGGTATCTTATTGAACACTGTCTGTAAAGCCAAATATATTACGCCCACTCTATCCTCTTTACCTATCTTGCTTGTTATTTCGAATCAGACAGAGAAATAGGGTCATACAGTAAGAAGCAGGCCCTTTGGCCTACTATGTCTATGCTGACCAACAAACACCAAACTCCACTAATCCCATTTCCCTGTACTTGGTCCATTAACTATTCCCTGGCACTTTGAGTCCTCATCCAGTTGCTTCTTAAATATTATGAGAGTACCTGCCTCCTCCACACTCTCAGGCAGGGTATTCCCTATTTCGACCACCCTCTGAGTAAAAACAAATTCCTCAAATCTTCTCTAAACTACTTACTCCTCATCTTTACCTCGTAACATCTGTTCCTAGACATGCCTGCCATGGGGCATAATCTAGGGACATGATTAGCATGGTTGTCATGATCTACTCTGTCTCTGCCTGTCATGCTTTTGCATACCTCTATCAGATCCTCCCTCTCCCCTTCAGCCTCCTCTGATCCAAGAAAAACAAATCCAGCCAATCCATTTTCTCCTCATATCTGAGACATTCCATCCCAGGCAAAATCCTGATGAATCTCCTCTGCTGTTTCTCCAGTGCAATCATGTCCTTCTTTTGGTGACCAGAGCTGCACACAGTACTCCATCTGTGCCTAACCAATGCTCTTTAAAGTTGCATCAAGACTTTCTTGCTCCTTTAGTCTATGCCCCATCTGATGAAGGAAAACATCTGTATGCCTTCTTCAGCAACCGGTCTACCTGTGCTGACACCTTCAGGGATATATGGATTTGTACACCAAGGTCCTTTTGTTTCCTATGGGCCTATCATTCATTGTCATGTACTTCCTTTATTAGACCTCCCAAACTACGTTGTGCTGCACTGATCAGGATTACATTCCAACTGCCATTACTCTGCCTAATTTACCAGCTTATCTATATCGGCTTGTAGCCTGAGGCAATCCTCCTCACTATCAACAACAAAACCAATTTTCATGTTATCTGCAGATATACTAATGATGTCTTCTACATTAATGTCTAAGTTGTTAATGTACATAACAAATAGCAAGGTCCCCTCACTGAATGTTGTGCCACATGCTGATAATCACAAAAACACACCTCCACCATCGCCCTTTGCCTCCTATTTGTCAGCCAATTTTGGATCCAGTTTGTCAGTTTGCCTTGGATCTCATGGGCTCTTACTCTTTTGACCAGCCTTCCTTGTCGAAGGCCTTACTGAAGTCCATGTAAACCACTTCAACTGCACTACCTCATCAATATATTTAGTCACCTTTTTTAAAAAAAACTTGATTTAATCAGGATCTCCCTCAAACAAGTCCACAGTGACTACCTCTGATCAATCCCTACCTTTCCAGGTGTTGATTGATTCTATTTCACAGATGTTTTTCCAATAATTTCCCTCCCACTGATGCCAGCCTAACTAGTCTGTAATTATCTGGCCTATCCCTACTGCCTGTTTTGAACAAATGAACCACATTAGCTATTCTAATTATGTCTCCAAAGAATTCAAGTACATTTGTCAGGCCTATAGTTTTGTGCCTCCTTCCCTATTTTAAATAAAGGCATCATTTTGGGAATTCTCTGGGACTTTTCCCGAATCTAAGCTTCTTAGAGAATTATGAATGCATCCCCTATCTCTGAGCTACTTTTAATATCCAAGGATGCATCTGTTCGAGTCCAGCAGACTAGTCCTTTGAATTCCCTAGAATTTTTCTCAAGTGAGAGTTATTGTATTTATTTCCTCTCCTCCTTCTGCCCCTTAGTAATTTTGGAATGTTATTAGCATCTTCGACTGTAAAGACTGATGCAAAGTTTTTATACAAAGATCAGAGAGCTGGCAGCTTCTGCTCAGCAGTGGCACTATCAGCAACGGTGGGGTCAAGACCAGGCCCCTGAGCTCTCCCAGAGAGTGGAGTAAGTGGAAGACTTGTCAAAGACTGTTGAACTTTTATTCTTTTATTTTCCTAGTTTAAATTAAGAAAGACTTTAATGTTATCTATTACCTTATTTCTTTATTTTTCTACTTATTCTGTGAAGTAATGCTTAACTTTTTAACTCATACAACTTTGTACCGATGTTTCTTGTACCTAAATACCTTGGTACCTGAGATGGCACCTCGTGTGGTGACATTATGCACTTTTCACTGTACCCCTGAACTTCTGTACATGAGTACATGGGACAACAAAATCTAAAATCTAAATCTCCTCTGCCATTTCTTATTTCCCCATTATTATTTCCCCAGCCTTATTCTTCAAAGCACATATGTTTATTTGACATCTCTCTCTGCCTTTTATCCTATTTTAACAAAGATCCAGCTGTCCATCTTGACATTACTTTCAAGTTTACCCTCAAAGTTTATCTTCTCCCTCTATTATTTTTTGTTTGTTTTTTTTAAAATTTTCCCAAATCTCTGACTTTTTACTGATCTTTCCATATTGTACATTTTTCTTCTTTCAATTTGATGCTATTCTCAACTTCTCTGGTTTACCACAGGTTGGCTCACTCCTTCCCTGGAATCCTTCTTTTTCACTGGGACACTCTCAACACACTCCAAAGGTGACAAGTCCATCCAGCCAACCTTGCCTGGTCTTCTCCAACCCTTGGAAGTTGAAGTCTCCAGCAAGAAGACCTTCAGGAGTTCGGGGCCGTCCAGACACTAATATCCCTCGGCTCGGCTGACCAAATCTCCAAGGCCAATGACCTTCACTTCTGAGGGGGTTTCTTTCACTATGGTTGCAGAGCCATGAGCAACACGAAGAGGCAAAGAATAAAATAAACCTTTTAAAGACAGTTATGGTCCCGGGGAGTGTTATTGAACAAAGAGACCTCGGAGTGCAAGTTCCTAATTCCTTGAAAGTAGAATCCCAGGTAGATAGGATAGTGAAGAAGGTGTTTGAAATGCTTGCCTTTATTGGTCAGCGCATTGAGTATAGGATTTGGGAGGTCATGTTGTGGCTGTACACGACATTGGTTAGGCCACTTTTAGAATACTGTGTGCATTTCTGGTCTCCCTGCTACAGGAAAGATGTTGTTAAACTCGAAAAGGTTCAAAAAAGATTGACAAGAATATTGCCCGGGTTGGCTGAATAGGCTGGGCTATCTTACCTAGTGCATTGGAAGCTGAGGGGTGACCTTATAAAGGTTTATAAAATCATGAGGTGCATGGATAGTGTTAAATAAACAAGGTCTTTTCCCTAGAGTGGGGGAGTCAAAAACTAGAGGGTATAGTTTTAAGGTGAGAGGGGAAAGAGTTAAAATAGGCTGAAGGGACAACTTTTTCAGGCAGAGAATGGTGCACGTGTGGAATGAGCTGCCAGAGGAAGTAATGGAGGCTGGTGCAATTACAACATTTAAAACGCATCTGGATGGGTATGTGGATAGGAAGGGTTTAGAGGGTTATGAGCCAAATGCTGGCAATTGGGACTAAACGTATTTAGGATTTCCAGTTAGTGCAGACAAGTTGGACTAAAAGGTCTGTTTCTGTGCTGTACATCTCTGTGACTCTGATGACATGAGTGGCTGCAGACTGGTTACAGAAGTTCACATGTTACAAATTTGATTCGTTTTGCATCATGTCTTTGTGACATCCCAAATGAGGTCCCTAACCTCATGCCCATCCACCATGTACCGTAGAGAACACGCTGCAGTATTGGGAACCAAGAATAACAGGGTTAATACAGTTCTGGTGACACTTTAACCCTCTTGGTCAAACATCACTATTCTTACTAAAAAAAAAGCAAGTGAAAGAATTGCAGATGCTGGAAATCAAAAACAAAAACATGAAATTGCTGGAAAAACTCAAAAGATCTGGCAAAATCAGTGGAGAGAAGTCAGAGTTAATGTTTCATGTCCAATGACCCTTCCTTAGAGGTGTTCTGAAGAGGGTCACTGGACCCAAATCACTTGCTATGATTTCTCTGCACAGATGCTGCCAGACATGCTGAGTCTTCCCAGCAATTTCTGCTTTTGTTATTCCTATTGTGGCCCTGGTCTCTTTGTGCAAAGGTGGTGATGTGAAATGAATTGGTCAGGAATGTATGGGGCAGGAATCCAGTGCATTAGAAATGTCAGGGATTAGGGACACCATAGGTCCTTGTCCTGTAACTGTACATGGGTCTGTGTGTAATGTCATTGCCCTCCGAAGGTACTCACATTACTGGGTCTTGAAGCCCCTTCCTTAACAGATTAAGATACTTACTCTACCTACTCCTGGTGTGGTCTCAGCCATTTTCTTCTTCACTGTATACATTAAGTCACCAGCACGATGGAAGGTTACAATCAAATCTCTTTGCGGAGTGGCTTCCAACCTCCTGTTTCTACATGTCTGCAAGGTCCCAGACATCTTCTTCTTGAAATGACTTGCCATGAACTCCAAAAACATCCTACCCCTCAGGTTCCCATCTACCTGAGCCTGCCCTGACTGACTGATCTTGAAATCAGGGTGCACATGAATGTGAAAGAGCCCCCTCTCCCACCTTTGCCCATTCTCCTCCATATCACTCTACAAAGATGGTTACCCTCTTCCTCGGTTGTCATTCCCTTTACCATCCCTAACCTGCAGCCTCATTCCTCAAACAGATTCCAAGACAGTTTCCCACTGTAGCAGCTCCCTTGTCCTCCACCAGACCCCTTTCTCCTTAATTTCTCTGGACGGATCTGACTGACTGACTGTGGCCCGTTCCAGTGACTGATCTGACTGGACAACTCCGGACCTTGAAATGCCGAGACCCCAGACTAATTCCTGTATTTCTCCCCACTCACACTTTGTTCGACCCTCTGACTAGCCACCATGGAGCCATAGGATTGACAATCATCCAATTCTGAGATTGCAGAGGTACAGACCTCTCCCCCCCTGCAAAGGATCAAGAACACCCTGACTGTATCCATGACCATGGTCAACCCATGGGTTGGTCTCAGAGCATACCCTTGACTGACTGCCAGGAGCCCTGCCATCACTGAGGACCACTGCCCTCAGACTCTGAGAGACCATAGTGATGCAGTGTGTTGGCTGTCATAGAGTCAGAAAGTCAGAGAGATGCACAGCACAGAAACAGACCCTTCAGTCCAACTCATCCATGCTGACCAGATATCCCAACCCAATCTAGTCCCACCTACCAGCACCCTGCCCATATCCCTCCAAACACTTCCTATTCATATACCCATCCAGATGCCTTTTAAGTGTTGCAATTGTACCAGCCTCCACCACTTCCTCTGGTAGCTCATTCCATACACATACCACCCTCTGCGTGGAAAAGTTGCCCCTTAGGTCTCTTTTATATCTTTCCCCTCTCACCCTAAACCTATGTCCTTTAGTTCTGGACTCCCCTAGCTATGGAAGAGACTTTGTCTATTTATCCTATCCATGCCCCTCATAATTTTGTAAACCTCTATAAGGTCACCCCTCAGCCTCCAACACTCCAGGGAAAACAGCCCCAGCCTGTTCAGCCTCTCCCTGTAGCACAAATCCTCCAACCCTATCAACATCCTTGTAAATCTTTTCTGAACCCTTTCAAGTTTCACAACATCTTTCCGATAGGAAGGAGACCAGAATTGCATGCAATATTCCAACAGTGGCCAAAGCAATGTCCTGTACAGCCACAACATGACCTCCCAACTCCTGTACTCAATACTCTGACCAATAAAGGAAAGCATACCAAACGCCTTCTTCACTATCCTATCTACCTGCGACTCCACTTTCAAGGAGCTATGAACCTGCACTCCAAGGTCTCTTTGTTCAGCAACACTTCCTAGGACATTACCATTAAGTACTAAGGGCGGCACAGTGGCACATTGGTTAGCACTGCTGCCTCACAAAACCAGAGACCCGGGTTCAATTCCCGCCTCAGGCAACTGACTGTGTGGAATTTGCACATTCTCCCCGTGTCTGCGTGGGTTTCCTCCGGGTGCTCCAGTTTCCTTCCACAGTCCAAAAAAAATGTGCAGGTTAGGTAAATTGGCCATGCTAAATTGCCCGTAGCGGTAGGTGAAGTGGTGAAATGTAGGGGAATGGGTCTGGGTGGGTTGCACTTTAATGGATTGGTGTGGGCTTGTTGGGCCGAATGGCCTGTTTCCACGTAATCTAATCTAAAAAAGCCCTGCTAAGATTTGCTTTCCCAAAATGCAGCACCTCATATTTATCTGAATTAAACTCCATCTGCCACTTCTCAGCCCATTGGCCTATCTGATCAAGATCCTATTGTAATCTGAGGTAACTTTCTTCCCTGTCCACTGTACATTCAATTTTGGTGTCATCTGCAAACTTACTAACTGTACCTCTTATGCTCGCATCCAAATCATTTTATACAAATGATGAAAAGTAGTGGACCCAGCACTGATCCTTGTGGCACTCCACTGGTCACAGGCCTCCAGTCTGAAAAACAACCCTCCACTACCACCCTCTGTCTTCTACCTTTGAGACAGTTCTGTATCCAAATGGCTAGTTCTCCCTGTATTCCATGAGATTGAACCTTGCTAACCAGTCTCCCATGAGGAACCTTGTCAAACACCTTACTGAAATCCATATGGATCACGTTCACCACTCTGCCCTCATCAATCCTCTTTGTTACTTATTTAAAAAACTCAATCACGTTTGTGAGACATGATTTCCCACGTACAAAGCCATGTTGACTATCCCTAATCAGTCCTTGCTTTTCCAAATACATGTACATCCTGTCCCTCAGGATTCCCTCCAACAACTTTCTCACCACTGATGTCAGGCTCACCGGTCTATAGTTCCCTGGCATGTCCTTAACACCCTTCTTAAACAGTGGCAGCACGTTAGCCAACCTCCAGTTTTCCAGCATCTCACCTGTGACTAGCGATGATACAACTATCTCAGCAAGAGGCCCAGCAATAACTTCCCTAGCTTCCCATTGCTGACACATAGAGCGGATGGGCAGGAGGAGATTGACATAACACACTATCACCCAGCAAGATGCCATCCCCTAGAGTGAGGACTGCTGAGCAGTCAGGCAAGCTGCCTGGTCGTGTGGCTACAGCAAGGTGAGACAGGGATTCTGTGAGCATGTGGGTAGGACACAGGGGAGTGAACACTAAGAGAGCAAGAGAGCAGCCCTGAGGTAAAGCCTGGTCCACAGTCTGTGAGCTGGGTACCTGTTCCTGTGTGTACAAAGTATCCCTGCTGCAACTTATCAACATGATTTATCAATACTTCTTGCTTTACAGCTCTGTGCTCCTTTAGTATCCAGGTCAGAGAGGGACCATGGGGATCATGAGGGGCTGGTGGTTATTGGATGCCAATGTCCGTGGATAGGGTCAGAAGTCACATGACACCAGGTTATAGTCCAACAGGTTTATTTGGAATCATAAGCTTTCAGAGCACAGCTCCTTCGTCACGTGAAGTGAAGGGAAGTACACATTCACAGAATTTATACACAGACAGATCAAAAAATTGAGGAAATGATGTGAGTGGAGTGGCAAACAGGATGAATAATAAGTCTCTGCAGGTGATCAAAAGTGTCAGACGGTGTGAATAAAGTGTCAACAGCTGAATACCAAGTGAAGGGATGACCTATAATCTGATTAATTAAGGCAGAAATATAATTATAAAAAAATAAAAATAAGGTGGTGCTGGAGACAAACCAAATGATTGGAATAACATGATGGGTGTAAGATTTGCATGTTGAGGGTCTAACCAAAGTAATGAGTAATCCAAAACTGAGCAGACTAATTAAGATAGAGAGATCATAACAAGTTAGCAGTGTGATAGTGTCAAAACAGGACAAGAAGAAAGATTTTACAAATACTGAACAGTATGGTGAGGTTACACATAGCATGACCTGGACTTAAGATCATGATTGATGCCATCTTCATGGGTACAGAACTTGGCTATCAGTTTTTGCTCAACAATTCTGCGTTATGGTGTATCTCGAAGGCTGCCTTGGAGGACGCTTACCCGAAGATCAGAGGCTGAATGTCCTTGACCGCTGAGGTGTACCTCCGCTGGGAGGGAATTGACTGGATAGGCATACTTGCACCAATGTCCACAGTTCATTTTGATTAGATTCCCTACAGTGTGGAAACAGGCCCTTCGGCCCAGCAAGTCCACACCGACCCTCCGAAGATTAACCCGCCCGTATCCATTTCCCTCTGATTAATGCACCTAACACTATGGGCAATTTAGAATTGCCAATTCACTCGACCTGCACATCTTTGGACAGTGGGAGGAAATCGGATCAGACACAGGGAGAATGTGCAAACTCCACACAGACAAGCGCCCAAGGCTGGAATCGAACCTGGGTCTCTGGCGCTGTGAGGCAGCAATGCTAACCACTGAGCCATCATGTCACCTGAGCTGCTGTTAGTGGTGAGGAGTATGGAAGGTCTTCACAACTAGCAGTGAGCTGAAGCCACCAAATAGTCACTCTGACTTCTATGTCAAAAATCCTCAATGTCTAATTTGTCCGGTGTGTTTGGTAAGAAGCAGGATATTAATGAGGTGAGATATGCAGTTAATAATAAGCTCTGAATAGGGAACTTAAGCCGAGCAAGAATCGTGTCCTGATGCTTGGCAAAATCATAAACGATACAGCACGTTTCTCCCAATGTTGAAATAGGCCTCACAGGAATTCTCATACCAATCTGCCACAAATCTCACCATAGCCCACCCCTTTTAGGCTCCAGATAGGTTCTGCAAAAGGTTTGTAGGAAAAGGCAGAAATTTGGCACAAAGTCAACCAGTTTAGAGAATTGGCATAGTCACAATGTGCTACAGGGACACTTGCACCTTAACAAGTCCGTGATTCTTAACTCAGGTTGATAGGGAGGTGCTGTTGGATGAGAATCATTGACAAAATCCTCAAAGTGAAGGAAATGGAATTCTACCAGAAAAAGCGGAGTTTTGAAATCTGCTGGGGGCGAAATGAGTATTTTAAGTGTTAATGGTGGTGTCCACTAAATCTGTGAGAAACGTCATTGCATGTATCAACAATTCAGTGCGTAATTTATACTTTAGACTTACCACCATTTTCCTCTTGATGCACATTTAATTTATCTTGAAGTTGATTTTATTGGTAAAGCAGAAGTTATAAAATGTTAAATCTTGTTCTCTTCGAGATCATTCATTTCAATTAATTTGGGATATCATGTCAATTAAAATTCAGACCTTTTACTCTGATTGATAGTTTTCAGAGAACACAAGCAAAATTGAGACTGATCTGTCCAAAATTGAGCAGGGACCACCCTGGGCTTGTCTGTAAATGTAGTGATGAATTAACAGACTGAATCCAGTATGTGAAGAGAATCATTCACAACAGGTATTCCAATATATCAACCACTTTAATGGATTAAAAACTGCAATTTATCCAATTACAAGTAACAATCTCCACTTCAAAAAGAAAAAAACAAACTCATTCTGAAACCATTTTGGTATATAATTTCCTGCTCAAGAAAAAAAATGTGTGCACCTCCAACACAGTCCCACACCTGTTCCCATTTGAAGTTTGAATGCCTTACACAGCACACGTCCTCAGCATCCATTGATAACTCACTAAGCATGACATGAAAAAAGTAATGATTAAATATTGATACACTGTGTTACTTTGCAACATACTCTTCCAGTTTTAAATTTTGCATTGCTCTAAAAATATCAACTTTGTAATGCGTTCCATTTTCCATATTATAAAGTGGCATGGTGCTGCTGTAGCTGGAGAGGCAGGAATTGAGAGCAAATACGTTTAACTCCCTGTACGATGGCTCAATGAGACATTGGGGTTAGATGTTTGCCTGGTCGAGCATGCGGGCCTGTAATTTCTTGTCGACGCTGAGAGGGATGTAGCAAACAGTAGGTTAGATCACTACTTCCAGGTAATATCTCAGTCACTAACAACTCAAGACCAACTGAATTAAAACTATAAACTGTAAGGCTGACTCTGTAGTGGACCATCCTTTTTATTAAAGTGCTCACTGACATCACTCAACAACAGAAAAACAAATCTCAGGGATTTTCACAGAGGCGTACAGTGTTTCCTTTGTCCCAGTGTCACTTTTATTGTATGTTAAAGAAGTAAATTAGGAAAAGGGAGAGAAAGAGAGGTGAAAATTTGGAGAAGTTTAGGGAGTGTCTGACCAGTTAAAAACATGGTGAATGTACAAATGCATGAATTCTGCTCAGGAGTAGGCCACTCGCCACCTCAAGCCAGTCAGTGTTCCGCCTTTCAATAAGATAATCACTGACCTGATTACCCCATATTCCTGCCTATCCCTGATATCCTTTCACCCTCTTGCTTATCAAAAGTCTATCTTCCACTGCCTTAAATATATTTTGCTCTCACCACCTTTTAAAAGTTTCAAAGACTCCCGACCCTCTGAGAGAATAGGATGCTCCTTATTTGTGTCTAGATTTAAACGGTGGGCTATAGCTCTGAAGTCACCCACGAAAGGAAATACCTTTTCCATATTCACCCTGTCAAGAGTCTTGCTTCAATCAAGTCACCTTTGACTCTTCCACACTCTAGCAGACACTAGCCTGGTCTCTCCAAACACCCTCATAAGACATCTCGGATATTAATCCAGTAAACCTTCTCTGAACTGTTTGCAATGTCTTCACGTCCTTCCTTGAGTAATTAAAACAATATTGTACAAGGACTCCAGATCTCATCAAAGTATAACTGAAGCATAAGTGACGAGATGTGCCTTTAAGAGAAATTTCTTTTGTCCTGGTTCTCCTGAAGAGGGGTGCTGTAAACCTGGTGCTGAGGTGGCTGCTGCATGGAAAGCAGTGTAATAGCTTGGGTTATTATAAATTAGACAAAAAAAGCATGAGTGGGTGGAATCAGGCTCTCACAGATCCAGAGTTTTAGTTGTTGAAGTTGGGAGGTTTGGAGTTGAAGCTGCCAAAACAGTTGTCTCTCTGCTGCTGGATTCACTCGGTCAGTGTTTCTTCTCCTGGACTGGAGGAGACAGCAAGTGAGGGAAATCTGTTTTGCTGAATTTGCCTTTGCCAAGGTGTGTTCATGGATTGATGCTATATTGGAACAGTTAATTAGTAGTAGTAGTTCAGTAATATATTACTTTGTTAATTTTTTTTAATAGAGTTAAAGTTATGCCGATTCTTTCATTGTTTGTATTTTAACTTGTTACGACATGGGGTAAACCTTCCTGCTTAATTTAAAACCAGCAACACAGAAAATATTTGTCCCATGCAGTAATATGTAAAACTTCAAGTGGCCAAGGACTATTTAAAGTAAAAATGAACAACTTAATTTCTTAAAGTATAACATAGAATAATTAACTAACAACTGTTTACTATTCCTTACTCTAACCTATCTGTTATCTTCCATTCTATAATACTAGTTCTAGCGAGTTTTGAGTGGATTTGTAGCTCAGGGTGAGTTTCTGGATGTAGGTTTGCTCACTAAGCTGGAAGGTTCATTTCTAGACATTTCATCACCTGACTAAGTAACATCTACAGTGGGCCTCCGGGCAAAGCACTGTTGATAATTCTTGCTTTCTATTTATATGTTTGGGTTTATTTGGTGATGTCATTTCCTGTGGTGATATCATTTCCTGTTGTGGCATCATTTCATGTGGTGATGACATTTCCTGTGGTGATGTCATTTCCTGTTCTTTTTCTCAGGGGAGTGGTAGATGGGGCCTAACTTGATGTGTTTGTTGATAGAGTTCTGGTTAGAATGTCATGTTTCTGGGAATTCTCATGCGTGTTTCTGTTTGGCTTGTCCTGGGATGGCTGTGTTGTCCCAGTCGAAGTGGTGTCCTTCCTCACCCGTAATGAAGGATACTAGTGAGAGAGGGTCATATGGTTTTCTGGTTAGTTAATGTTCATGTATCCTGGTGGCTAGTTTTCTGCCTCTTTGTCCAATGTAGCGTTTGTTACAGTCCTTGCACAGTATTAGTCTGATAAAACTCCCAATTAAGATTTACAAAACCACACTTCTTATCTCAAAACCAGGAAGCTTTCTATTCGGATCTTCCTATGTCTTCTTGGGAATTTCTTCATCCCAGGTTACTGATCGAAAAAGTATTTTTAGGAGAGCTATTTTTCAGGGAGTCTGTTTACATGCTGGGCTTGTCAGTTCACCTCTCAACTGTTCAAGTTTTGCTCGATCTTATACCCCAGTGCATTGGATTATGTTATTGGCTTTTAAGATTGTCAATATACTCAATTCAAGCTGGATTGGAGTTTGATATTTTTAGGGGTATAATTTAAACTGATTGGCTGAATTTGAATTTGTTTTTGTCACTGGGAAATGAGCTAATCGAATTGTTCGACCATGTGTTACATTGTTGCCTTCTTGAGAACACTTGGTGCTGTGTCCAATAGTTCTGTTGCTTTTAACTTTCTTAAAGTGCACCCACATCTTCATGACAAACTGTACTGTAACAATAAAGTGTGTTTTGCTTAAAGCCTAATAGTTTGACCAGTTAAGCCATATCTGGAATGCAACACCTTACACTTGCCTTTTAACAAAATAAAAGCGAGAGTCTAGGTGACTTTATAAATATGTTTTGAGGGGGTTTGATCTGGTCCATTACACATTGTATACCTGCTTTTGTATTCATTTCTCTCTTCATTCATGGAATGGGGGCATTACTAACCAGGCCAACATTTATTGCCCATTCCGGATTGCCCAGAGGGCTGTTGAGCCAACCACAATGCTGTGGGTCTGGTGTTCCAAGTAGGGGTAAGGGTGACAATTTCCTTCCCTAAAGGACTTTAGTGAACCAGATGGGTTTTTCTGACAATTGACAATGGACACAGTCGTCATCAGACTCTTAATTCTAGATTGTAAATAAAAATTAAATTCCAATTTCACCATCTGCTCATTCAGGATTTGAACCCAGGACCCCAGCTCATCACCTAGGTCTCTGGACTCATCAGCCATTGACTCCCCCTAAATTCAATTTCCTCACAATAAACAATAATATTCCATTAGGTTTCCTAATTACTTGCTGTATCTGCATAACAATGTTTTGTGATCCATGCATCCAAACACCAGATCCTTCGACATCTCAGAGCTCTGCAATCTCTGACCATCTAGGTAATCTGCGTTATTCTTATGAGGGAACTGTGGATGTAACAGAGGCCAGAGCTGAATGAATGCCAGAGTTTCCAGAGGGTTGGAAAATTGCTGTGAGTTACAGGGAAAGAGAAGAGCCCAGACCACATATTTTGAGCTTTTCAAGGGATCACATTGCTGTCTCAAGACAATGTGGATCAGCAATCATGTGCATTGTGGGTTAAAAGGAGACAGTGAGGACTACAGATGCTGGAGCTTAGAGTTGAGAGTGTAGTGCTGGAAAAGCACAGCAAGTCAGGCAGCATCCAAGGAGCAGGAGAATCGATGTTTCGGGCATAAGCCCTTCATCCAATTCCTGCTCCTCGGATGCTGCCTGACCTGCTGTGCTTTTCCAGCACTACACTCTCGACTTATGGGTTAATGGGATTTGGTGCCTTAGAGTGTGAAGAGTGGCAGGTTCTCTGATTGGAAAAACATACACTGCGAGTCCATGGCTTATTCATGAACACCCTCTACATTCTGCACAGTTGGTGAAATCCAAATATGGAGTCAGTACTCATGCCTCAACTACATGTGAACTGAGCTTGACCCTGGAGAATAAGGTAGCAAGAATACATCCCAGACTGATTTTTGACCTACCACCCCTCCATTACACCCCAGCAGGCAAGTTCAGTTGCTGCATAATATGGCAGATGATATTGTTTCAGAAAGCATTTGGTGTGATTTCAGGGGAATGTAACACTACATTACTTTGTGATATGACAGGTAATTTTTTCAGATCAACGTCTTTCTCCGACATTGCAATTTGAATTTTGTAGTGAGATAGTCGGTAGCAGATACAGCTAAATATAACAGAGAAATATTTACATAGCATGTTCAAATTTGCACAAATTACAGAAGATCATAACATAAATATTTCCAAACCCCTTGGTGAGATTACAACTTGTAATTCATTCCTATGCATCCATAATCTGCCTTTGTACATTTCAAAATCCTGGGCTGAACTCCAGTTTATATTCACTCTATTATTCTAGAGATAAATTATCAAAACCCTGCGATTAGATTCTAGCTTGTAAACCAGTCCAGGGAAGCTGTATCTATCAGACATTATTAAGACACTGGATATAAAGGAGCAGAGATGTGGATTAATGCAACATAAGTTAAGCTCACTCATTCACCGAATTGATAAATGCAAGTGTATTTCTAGCTGTTATGAGGCAGGTTAGGATTTACGGAATGAATGAGTTCCAGCTCTCGGCAGTAGCATTTGTCCAGCTGTGTAATTATTCCATTGCCATCAGGGAATGTGATTCAGTATAATACAGATTTCTAATTTACTGACTGATTTGGGAGAATCGGATTCTGAGAGGCTCAGTGTAATCCCACAGGAGTGATGGCAAGTGTGGAACATTTGTATGCAAGGGACACTTAGTTGTGTAGATTTCTCCCACGTTGCCTTTTTACTTCTGACAAACCATTGTCAATAAATTTAAAATAATTACTATGTGTGGAACGCTACCTCTGGAAGAGATACGCCTTCCATTTTACCCAGGTGTGTAGCAAATGCATTTTTGCGGCTTTCTTTTTCCATCCCAGGCGAGTGTGTGGTTAGTGCGGTCCAGAGGATTTTCTGCTCTTAACTTTCAACACCTGCTTCCCTGAGGTTGTAAACTAGTCGCTAACACATTTCCTTATTGCTTTGAATCATTTGCAGCATCCACTCAGCAAACAACTGCGGTTGAGGGAGCTTTGCTGGAAATTCAATGAAGTGACAGGAACTCACTGTCAAATTGCAAGCCTGTTGCGAGATGCTGTTGCCAAAAAAACACTCAGTAAAACCATGTTACCGATGGTGGGTCACTGCACATGGTCAAACCCGTTATCCTCTTTTGGAGTTTTTAATGTTCTGAGCAGAGTGGATTTCAAAAATAATTAACAGTCATCGATCCTCATTAACATACATGAGCAGAGGGATACAAATGCTTAGGAATTGACCGACAGGGTTAAACAGTACATTTGGATCGGCTCAGGCTTGGAGGGCCGAAGGGCCTGTTCCTGGGCTGTAAATTTTCTTTGTTCTTTGATGCAGAGCTGCTTTATGCATGTTTAAAGAGAGCATGGAAAAGAAAATATTGAAATCATTGCAGGCAGATTACATTTCAGGTCAACTTGGAATGATTGGTGGGAACTATGTTCAGCAACTTTCTCGAGTGGAGTGTTTCAAGTGGAGAATAAAAAAGGATTTTTTTAAAAGACTTGATGTTTGATGAGCCAAAAGGTATTATAGAATCATAGAACCCCTATAGTGTGGAAGCAGGCCCTTCGACCTAATAAGTCCGCACCGACCCTCTGAAGAGTAACCCACCCAAACCCATTCCCCATTACTCTAAAGTACGCCAGACTGATGCACTTAACCTACACATCTCTGAACACTACGGGCAATTTAGCATGGCCAATCCATCTGACCTGCACAGCTTTGGACTGTGGGAGAGAACCAGAGCACCCAGAAGAAACCCACACAGACAAAGGGAGAATGGGCAAACTCCACACAGACAGTCGCCAAGGGTGGAATTGAACCCAGGTCCCTGGTGCAGTGAGGCAGCAGGCAATGAATTTAAAGCTCAGCTCTGCGCTCTGCTACAACTGAGACTGAATATTTCTGAGACACTGTCATTCAACAAATGTGAACCCAAGCTATGTTTACACTTCCTTCTCTCCAATAATCCTCCTCTCTCCTGTCCCACGGTAGGGAAGAGACAAATGGCCGCAGTTCTCTCTCTGCCTCAGATCTGCCAGCAACCTTAACAAGAAGTGATCATTTTAGCTGTTTGCTCATCAACCCACAATCATTATTACACCTCTCTAAGTTAATTGAGACTTGAATGCAGGCCTCCCGGCTCAGAAGTAGGGACACTATCATTACCCCACCAAGAGTCCCCAGCAAGGTGATTATTTTAGACTCACTCGCCAGCCCTTCACCACCTTTCGCCTCGGACTAGGGACCAGTATCAATCAAACATGTGCCTGTCAGCCTGGATCAATCACTTGGTTAGTCATGGCAGGCAGTGAGGGAATTGGTTATAATAAAGCAGTAAACCTTGAAATGAACGTATTGGAGAGTCAACTGGATAAACTGGATAAGGTTGACCAGTTTAGGATCATTTCTGAGATATGCTAGTTTCTCTTCTGGGTGATTTTGTGTTCGAGAGTTTGGCGGGGTGGGGGGAGCGGTCGGGATCAGAAGGCCTGACTGGTTGATCCCACCTTCCTTCAGAGGTGTATTGACTGATGGCGATAGCATCCCTGTCACCATCAACTCACACCACACCATCTCTTTCCTGTTCTCAAGATCTTAGGATGCTTCAAAACACCTTTGAACAAATGAAACCATGTTCAGAATTGTTCTCACTGTTTGTACATAATCAACATGCAGCCGGACAGCACCCAGTAAGATAGGCCTGGATCTTCCTGTTCTGTGTAGTTGCAGAATGGGTAAACTCTGGAATATGTGTGTCGGGAGATTGTGGAAGTTGGGATACATTGACATTCATTTGGCAATTGCTTACCATCTGGACTGATTAAAAAAAACACATTTCTGAATTACAGCCTGAGGCACTGAAAGGTTCTATTACTATTCTCAGTCTGCTTCACCACAACGTTGACAAAAGGACACTCTTCCCAGTGAATTTCACCGTGAAACTGTCTGAAGGACGCACTTCCCGGTGTGTTTCACCGTGATGATGTCTGTAGGATACTCTTCCTAGTGTGCTTCACCACGATACTGACTGTAGAACACTCCTCCTGGTGTGTTTCACCATGATACTGTCTGTAGGACACTCTTCCTGGTGTGTTTCACCACGATACTGTCTGTAGAGCACTCTTCCTGGTGTGTTTCACCACGATACTGTCTGTAGAGCACTCTTCCTGGTGTGTTTCACCATGATACTGTCTGTAGAGCACTCTTCCTGGTGTGTTTCACCACGATACTGTCTGTAGAGCACTCTTCCTGGTGTGTTTCACCATGATACTGACTATAGGACACTCTTCCTGGTGTGTTTCACCACGATACTGTCTGTAGAGCACTCTTCCTGGTGTGTTTCACCACGATACTGTCTGTAGAGCACTCTTCCTGGTGTGTTTCACCACGATACTGTCTGTAGAGCACTCTTCCTGGTGTGTTTCACCATGATACTGTCTGTAGAGCACTCTTCCTGGTGTGTTTCACCATGATACTGACTATAGGACACTCTTCCTGGTGTGTTTCACCACGATACTGTCTGTAGAGCACTCTTCCTGGTGTGTTTCACCATGATACTGTCTGTAGGACACTCTTCCTGGTGTGTTTCACCATGATACTGTCTGTAGAGCACTCTTCCTGGTGTGTTTCACCATGATACTGTCTGTAGAGCACTCTTCCTGGTGTGTTTCACCATGATACTGACTATAGGACACTCTTCCTGGTGTGTTTCACCATGATACTGTCTGTAGAGCACTCTTCCTGGTGTGTTTCACCATGATGCTGACTGTAGGACACTCTTCCTGGTGTGTTTCACCATGATGCTGTCTGTAGGACACTCTTCCGCATTGTGTTTCACAATGATTCTGACAGTAGGACAGTCTTCCCGGTGTGTTTCACCATGATACTGACTGTTGGACACTCTTCCCGGTGTGTTTCACCATGGTACTGCCTGCAGGACACTCTTCCTGGTGTGTTTCACCATGGTACTGCCTGCAGGACACTCTTCCTGGTGTGTTTCACCATGATACTGACTGTAGGACATTCTTCCCGGTGTGTTTCACCATGATACTGTCTGTAGGACACTCTTCCTGGTGTGTTTCACCATGATGCTGAGTGTTGGACACTCTTCCCGGTGTGATTCACCACGATACTTTCTGTATGACACTCTTCCTGGAGTGTTTCACCGTGATACTGACTGTAGGACACTCTTCCCGGTGTGATTCACCACGATACTTTCTGTATGACACTCTTCCTGGAGTGTTTCACCACTATCCAGCCTTTAGGACTCCCTCTCCCAGTGTGTTTCACCATGATACTGACTGTAGGACACCCTTCCTTCTGTGTTTCACCATGATACTGTCTGTAGGACAGTCTTCCCTGTGTCTTTCACTGTGATACTGACTGTAGGACACCCTTCCGGGTGTGTTACACCACGGTACTGTCAGTAGGACACTCTTCCCAGTGTGTTTCACGGTCATACTGTCTGTCGGACACTCCCCCCGGTGTGTTTCACCGTGATACTGTCTGTCGGACACTCCTCTCGGTGTGTTTCACCGTGATACTGACTGTAGGATACTCTTCCCGGTGAGTTTCACCATGATACTGACTGTAGGACAGTCTTCCCGGTGTGTTTCCCCGTGATACTGTCTGTAGGACACTCTTCCCGGTGTGTTTCACCATGATACTGACTGTAGGATACTCTTCCCGGTGAGTTTCACCATGATACTGACTGTAGGACAGTCTTCCCGGTGTGTTTCCCCGTGATACTGTCTGTAGGACACTCTGCCCGGTGTGTTTCACCATGATACTGACTGTAGGATACTCTTCCCGGTGAGTTTCACCATGATACTGACTGTAGGACAGTCTTCCCGGTGTGTTTCCCCGTGATACTGTCTGTAGGACACTCTTCCCGGTGTGTTTCACCATGATACTGACTGTAGGACACTCTTCCCGGTGAGTTTCACCATGATACTGACTGTAGGACAGTCTTCCCGGTGTGTTTCCCCGTGATACTGTCTGTAGGACACTCTGCCCGGTGTGTTTCACCATGATACTGACTGTAGGATACTCTTCCCGGTGAGTTTCACCATGATACTGACTGTAGGACAGTCTTCCCGGTGTGTTTCCCCGTGATACTGTCTGTAGGACACTCTTCCCGGTGTGTTTCACCATGATACTGACTGTAGGACACTCTTCCCGGTGAGTTTCACCATGATACTGACTGTAGGACACTCTTCCCGGTGTGTTTCACCATGATACTGACTGTAGGAGACTCTTCCCGGTGAGTTTCACCATGATACTGTCAGTAGGACACTCTTCCCGGTGTGTTTCACCATGGTACTGACTGTAGACAACTCATCCTGCTGTGGTTCAACATGATATTGACTGTTGGACACTCATCCCAGTGTGTTTCACCACGATAATGTCTGTAGGATCAAACTCCCCGGTGAATTTCACCACGATACTGACTGTAGGACACTCTTCCCGGTGTGTTTCACCATGATAATGTCTGTAGGACACTCTTCCCGGTGTGTTTTACCATGATAATGTCTGTAGGACACTCTTCCTGGTGTGTTTCACCATGATACTGCCTGCAGGACATTCATCCTGGTGTGTTTCACCGTGATACTGTCTGTATGACACTCTTCCCGGAGTGTTTCGCCACTATCCAGCCTTTAGGACTCTCTCTCCCAGTGTGTTTCACCATGATACTGCCTGTAGGACAGTCTTCCCGGTGTTTTTCACTGTGATACTGACTGTAGGACACTCTTCCCGGTGTGTTTCACCATGATACTGCCTGTAGGACAGTCTTCCTGGTGTGTTTCACCATGATACTGTCTGTAGGACACTCTTCCTGGTGTGTTTCACCATGATGCTGACTGTAGGACACTCTTCCCGGTTTGTTTCACCATGATACTGAGTGTTGGACAATCTTCCTGGTGTGTTTCACCATGATGCTGACTGTAGGACACTCTTCCTGGTGTGTTTCACCAATATATTGTCTGTAGAACACCCTTCCCGTTGTGTTTCACCGTGATACTGACTGTAGGACACTCTTCCTGGTGTGTTTCACCAATATATTGTCTGTAGAACACCCTTCCCGTTGTGTTTCACCGTGATACTGACTGTAGGACACTCTTCCTGGTGTGTTTCACCAATATATTGTCTGTAGAACACCCTTCCCGTTGTGTTTCACCGTGATACTGACTGTAGGACACTCTTCCTGGTGTGTTTCACCAATATATTGTCTGTAGAACACCCTTCCCGTTGTGTTTCACCGTGATACTGTCTGTAGAGCACTCTTCCTGGTGTGTTTCACCATGATACTGACTATAGGACACTCTTCCTGGTGTGTTTCACCATGATACTGTCTGTAGAGCACTCTTCCTGGTGTGTTTCACCATGATACTGTCTGTAGAGCACTCTTCCTGGTGTGTTTCACCATGATGCTGACTGTAGGACACTCTTCCTGGTGTGTTTCACCATGATGCTGTCTGTAGGACACTCTTCCGCATTGTGTTTCACAATGATTCTGACAGTAGGACAGTCTTCCCGGTGTGTTTCACCATGATACTGACTGTTGGACACTCTTCCCGGTGTGTTTCACCATGGTACTGCCTGCAGGACACTCTTCCTGGTGTGTTTCACCATGGTACTGCCTGCAGGACACTCTTCCTGGTGTGTTTCACCATGGTACTGCCTGCAGGACACTCTTCCTGGTGTGTTTCACCATGATACTGACTGTAGGACATTCTTCCCGGTGTGTTTCACCATGATACTGTCTGTAGGACACTCTTCATGGTGTGTTTCACCATGATGCTGAGTGTTGGACACTCTTCCCGGTGTGATTCACCACGATACTTTCTGTATGACACTCTTCCTGGAGTGTTTCACCGTGATACTGACTGTAGGACACTCTTCCCGGTGTGATTCACCACGATACTTTCTGTATGACACTCTTCCTGGAGTGTTTCACCACTATCCAGCCTTTAGGACTCCCCCTCCCAGTGTGTTTCACCATGATACTGACTGTAGGACACCCTTCCTTCTGTGTTTCACCATGATACTGTCTGTAGGACAGTCTTCCCTGTGTCTTTCACCATGATACTGTCTGTAGGACACTCTTCCTGGTGTGTTTCACCATGATGCTGAGTGTTGGACACTCTTCCCGGTGTGATTCACCACGATACTTTCTGTATGACACTCTTCCTGGAGTGTTTCACCGTGATACTGACTGTAGGACACTCTTCCCGGTGTGATTCACCACGATACTTTCTGTATGACACTCTTCCTGGAGTGTTTCACCACTATCCAGCCTTTAGGACTCCCTCTACCAGTGTGTTTCACCATGATACTGACTGTAGGACACCCTTCCTTCTGTGTTTCACCATGATACTGTCTGTAGGACAGTCTTCCCTGTGTCTTTCACTGTGACACTGACTGTAGGACACCCTTCCGGGTGTGTTACACCACGGTACTGTCAGTAGGACACTCTTCCCAGTGTGTTTCACGGTCATACTGTCTGTCGGACACTCCCCCCGGTGTGTTTCACCGTGATACTGTCTGTCGGACACTCCTCTCGGTGTGTTTCACCGTGATACTGACTGTAGGATACTCTTCCCGGTGAGTTTCACCATGATACTGACTGTAGGACAGTCTTCCCGGTGTGTTTCCCCGTGATACTGTCTGTCGGACACTCTTCCCGGTGTGTTTCACCATGATACTGACTGTAGGAGACTCTTCCCGGTGTGTTTCACCGTGATACTGACTGTAGGACACTCTTCCCGGTGTGTTTCACCATGATACTGACTGTAGGAGACTCTTCCCGGTGAGTTTCACCATGATACTGACTGTAGGACAGTCTTCCCGGTGTGTTTCCCCGTGATACTGTCAGTAGGACACTCTTCCCGGTGTGTTTCACCATGATACTGACTGTAGACAACTCATCCTGCTGTGGTTCAACATGATATTGACTGTTGGACACTCATCCCAGTGTGTTTCACCACGATAATGTCTGTAGGATCAAACTCCCCGGTGAATTTCACCACGATACTGACTGTAGGACACTCTTCCCGGTGTGTTTCACCATGATAATGTCTGTAGGACACTCTTCCCGGTGTGTTTTACCATGATAATGTCTGTAGGACACTCTTCCCGATGTGTTTCACCGTGATCCTGACTGTAGGACACTCTTCCCGGTGTGTTTCACCATGATAATGTCTGTAGGACACTCTTCCTGGTGTGTTTCACCATGATACTGCCTGCAGGACATTCATCCTGGTGTGTTTCACCGTGATACTGTCTGTATGACACTCTTCCCGGAGTGTTTCGCCACTATCCAGCCTTTAGGACTCTCTCTCCCAGTGTGTTTCACCATGATACTGCCTGTAGGACAGTCTTCCCGGTGTTTTTCACTGTGATACTGACTGTAGGACACTCTTCCCGGTGTGTTTCACCATGATACTGCCTGTAGGACAGTCTTCCTGGTGTGTTTCACCATGATACTGTCTGTAGGACACTCTTCCTGGTGTGTTTCACCATGATGCTGACTGTAGGACACTCTTCCCGGTTTGTTTCACCATGATACTGAGTGTTGGACAATCTTCCTGGTGTGTTTCACCATGATGCTGACTGTAGGACACTCTTCCTGGTGTGTTTCACCAATATATTGTCTGTAGAACACCCTTCCCGTTGTGTTTCACCGTGATACTGACTGTAGGACACTCTTCCTGGTGTGTTTCACCAATATATTGTCTGTAGAACACCCTTCCCGTTGTGTTTCACCGTGATACTGACTGTAGGACACTCTTCCTGGTGTGTTTCACCAATATATTGTCTGTAGAACACCCTTCCCGTTGTGTTTCACCGTGATACTGACTGTAGGACACTCATCCTGGTGTGTTTCACCAATATATTGTCTGTAGAACACCCTTCCCGGTGTGTTTCACCATGATACTGCCTGCAGGACACACTTCCTGTTGTGTTTCACCAATATATTGTCTGTAGAACACCCTTCCCGTTGTGTTTCACCGTGGTACTGACTGTAGGACACTCTTCCTGGTGTGTTTCACCAATATATTGTCTGTAGAACACCCTTCCCGGTGTGTTTCACCATGATACTGCCTGCAGGACACACTTCCTGTTGTGTTTCACCGTGATACTGACTGTAGGACACTCTTCCCGGTGTGATTCACCATGATACTTTCTGTATGACACTCTTCCTGGAGTGTTTCACCACTATCCAGCCTTTAGGACTCCCTCTCCAAGTGTGTTTCACCATGATACTGACTGTAGGACACCCTTCCCTCTGTGTTTCACCGTGATACTGTCTGTAGGACAGTCTTCCCTGTGTCTTTCACTGTGATACTGAATGTAGGACACCCTTCCGGGTGTGTTACACCACGGTACTGTCAGTAGGACACCCTTCCCAGTGTGTTTCACGGTCATACTGTCTGTCGGACACTCCCCCCGGTGTGTTTCACTGTGATACTGACTGTAGGACACTGTTCCCGGTGAGTTTCACCATGAAACAGACTGTAGGACACTCTTCCCGGTGAGTTTCACCATGATACTGACTGTAGGACAGTCTTCCTGGTGTGTTTCCCTGTGATACTGTCTGTAGGACACTCTTCCCGGTGAGTTTCACCATGATACTGACTGTAGGACTGTCTTCCCAGTGTGTTTCCCCGTGATGCTGCCTGTCGGACACTCCTCTCGGTGTGTTTCACCGTGATACTGACTGTAGGACACTCTTCCCGGTGAGTTTCACCATGATACTGACTGTAGGACAGTCTTCCCGGTGTGTTTCCCCGTGATACTGTCTGTAGGACACTCTTCCCGGTGTGTTTCACCATGATACTGACTGTAGGAGACTCTTCCCGGTGTGTTTCACCATGATACTGTCTGTAGGACACTCTTCCTGGTGTGTTTCACCATGATGCTGACTGTAGGACACTCTTCCCGGTTTGTTTCACCATGATACTGAGTGTTGGACAATCTTCCTGGTGTGTTTCACCATGATGCTGACTGTAGGACACTCTTCCTGGTGTGTTTCACCAATATATTGTCTGTAGAACACCCTTCCCGTTGTGTTTCACCGTGATACTGACTGTAGGACACTCTTCCTGGTGTGTTTCACCAATATATTGTCTGTAGAACACCCTTCCCGTTGTGTTTCACCGTGATACTGACTGTAGGACACTCTTCCTGGTGTGTTTCACCAATATATTGTCTGTAGAACACCCTTCCCGTTGTGTTTCACCGTGATACTGACTGTAGGACACTCTTCCTGGTGTGTTTCACCAATATATTGTCTGTAGAACACCCTTCCCGTTGTGTTTCACCGTGATACTGTCTGTAGAGCACTCTTCCTGGTGTGTTTCACCATGATACTGACTATAGGACACTCTTCCTGGTGTGTTTCACCATGATACTGTCTGTAGAGCACTCTTCCTGGTGTGTTTCACCATGATACTGTCTGTAGAGCACTCTTCCTGGTGTGTTTCACCATGATGCTGACTGGAGGACACTCTTCCTGGTGTGTTTCACCATGATGCTGTCTGTAGGACACTCTTCCGCATTGTGTTTCACAATGATTCTGACAGTAGGACACTCTTCCCGGTGTGTTTCACCATGGTACTGCCTGCAGGACACTCTTCCTGGTGTGTTTCACCATGGTACTGCCTGCAGGACACTCTTCCTGGTGTGTTTCACCATGATACTGACTGTAGGACATTCTTCCCGGTGTGTTTCACCATGATACTGTCTGTAGGACACTCTTCCTGGTGTGTTTCACCATGATGCTGAGTGTTGGACACTCTTCCCGGTGTGATTCACCACGATACTTTCTGTATGACACTCTTCCTGGAGTGTTTCACCGTGATACTGACTGTAGGACACTCTTCCCGGTGTGATTCACCACGATACTTTCTGTATGACACTCTTCCTGGAGTGTTTCACCACTATCCAGCCTTTAGGACTCCCTCTCCCAGTGTGTTTCACCATGATACTGACTGTAGGACACCCTTCCTTCTGTGTTTCACCATGATACTGTCTGTAGGACAGTCTTCCCTGTGTCTTTCACCATGATACTGTCTGTAGGACACTCTTCCTGGTGTGTTTCACCATGATGCTGAGTGTTGGACACTCTTCCCGGTGTGATTCACCACGATACTTTCTGTATGACACTCTTCCTGGAGTGTTTCACCGTGATACTGACTGTAGGACACTCTTCCCGGTGTGATTCACCACGATACTTTCTGTATGACACTCTTCCTGGAGTGTTTCACCACTATCCAGCCTTTAGGACTCCCTCTCCCAGTGTGTTTCACCATGATACTGACTGTAGGACACCCTTCCTTCTGTGTTTCACCATGATACTGTCTGTAGGACAGTCTTCCCTGTGTCTTTCACTGTGATACTGACTGTAGGACACCCTTCCGGGTGTGTTACACCACGGTACTGTCAGTAGGACACTCTTCCCAGTGTGTTTCACGGTCATACTGTCTGTCGGACACTCCCCCCGGTGTGTTTCACCGTGATACTGTCTGTCGGACACTCCTCTCGGTGTGTTTCACCGTGATACTGACTGTAGGATACTCTTCCCGGTGAGTTTCACCATGATACTGACTGTAGGACAGTCTTCCCGGTGTGTTTCCCCGTGATACTGTCTGTAGGACACTCTTCCCGGTGTGTTTCACCATGATACTGACTGTAGGAGACTCTTCCCGGTGTGTTTCACCATGATACTGACTGTAGGACACTCTTCCAAGTGTGTTTCACCATGATACTGACTGTAGGAGACTCTTCCCGGTGTGTTTCACCATGATACTGACTGTAGGACACTCTTCCAAGTGTGTTTCACCATGATACTGACTGTAGGAGACTCTTCCCGGTGTGTTTCACCGTGATACTGACTGTAGGACACTCTTCCAAGTGTGTTTCACCATGATACTGACTGTAGGAGACTCTTCCCGGTGTGTTTCACCATGATACTGACTGTCGGACACTCTTCCCGGTGTGTTTCACCATGATACTGACTGTAGGAGACTCTTCCCGGTGAGTTTCACCATGATACTGTCAGTAGGACACTCTTCCCGGTATGTTTCACCATGGTACTGACTGTAGACAACTCATCCTGCTGTGGTTCAACATGATATTGACTGTTGGACACTCATCCCAGTGTGTTTCACCACGATAATGTCTGTAGGATCAAACTCCCCGGTGAATTTCACCACGATACTGACTGTAGGACACTCTTCCCGGTGTGTTTCACCATGATAATGTCTGTAGGACACTCTTCCCGGTGTGTTTCACCACGATGATGTCTGTAGGACACTCTTCCCGGTGTGTTTTACCATGATAATGTCTGTAGGACACTCTTCCCGATGTGTTTCACCATGATAATGTCTGTAGGACACTCTTCCTGGTGTGTTTCACCATGATACTGCCTGCAGGACATTCATCCTGGTGTGTTTCACCATGATAATGTCTGTAGGACACTCTTCCCGGTGTGTTTCACCGTGATACTGCCTGCAGGACATTCATCCTGGTGTGTTTCACCGTGATACTGTCTGTATGACACTCTTCCCGGAGTGTTTCGCCACTATCCAGCCTTTAGGACTCTCTCTCCCAGTGTGTTTCACCATGATACTGCCTGTAGGACAGTCTTCCCGGTGTTTTTCACTGTGATACTGACTGTAGGACACTCTTCCCGGTGTGTTTCACCATGATACTGCCTGTAGGACAGTCTTCCTGGTGTTTTTCACTGTGATACTGACTGTAGGACACCCTTCCTTCTGTGTTTCACTGTGATACTGTCAGTAGGACACTCTTCACAGTGTGTTTCACCACGATGCCTTCTGTAAGACACTCTTCCCGGTGTGTTTCACTGTGATACTGGCTGTGGGAAACTCTTCCCGGTTTGTTTCACTACGATACTGACTGTAGGACACTCTTCCTGGTGTGTTTCACCACGATACTAACTGTAGGACACTCTTCCCGGTGTGTTTCACTGTGATACTGTCAGTAGGACACTCTTCCTGGTGTGTTTCACCACGATACTGACTGTAGGACACTCTTCCTGGTGTGTATCACCATGGCACTGATTGTAGGACAATCTTCCCAGTGTGTTTCACCATGGCACTGATTGTAGGACAAACTCCCCGGTGAGTTTCACAATGATACTGACTGTGGGCCACTCTTCCCGGTGTGTTTCACTGTGATACTGTCTGTAGTTCACTCTTCCCAGTGTGTTTCAAAGTGACCCTGACTGCAGGACACGCTTCCCGCTGTGTTTCATCGTGTTACTGACTGTAGGACACTGTTCACAGTGTGTTTCACCATCGTAATGACTGTAGGACACTCTTCCCAGTGTGTTTCAACGTGATACTGACTCCAGGACACACTTCCCAGTGTGTTTCGCTGTGATACTGTCTGTAGGATACCCTTCGCAGTGTGTTTCACCGTCATACTGACTATAGCACACTCTTCCTGGTGTGTTTCACCATGATACTGTCTGTAGGACACTCCTCCTGGTGTGTTTCACCATGATGCTGACTGTAGAACACTCTTCCTGGTGTGTTTCACCATGATGCTGACTGTAGGACACTCTTCCCCATTGTGTTTCACCATGACACTGAGTGTTGGACACTCTTCACTGTGTGATTCACCACAATACTGTCTGTAGGACACCCTTCCTTCTGTGTTTCACTGTGATACTGTCAGTAGGACACTCTTCACAGTGTGTTTCACCACGATGCATTCTGTAAGACACTCTTCCCGGTGTGTTTCACTGTGATACTGGCTGTGGGAAACTCTTCCCGGTGTGTTTCACCACGATACTGACTGTAGGACACTCTTCCTGGTGTGTTTCACCACGATACTGACTGTAGGACACTCTTCCTGGTGTGTATCACCATGGCACTGATTGTAGGACAATCTTCCCAGTGTGTTTCACCATGGCACTGATTGTAGGACAAACTCCCCGGTGAGTTTCACAATGATACTGACTGTAGGACACTCTTCCCGGTGTGTTTCACTGTGATACTGTCTGTAGTTCACTCTTCCCAGTGTGTTTCAAAGTGACCCTGACTGCAGGACACGCTTCCCGGTGTGTTTCATCGTGTTACTGACTGTAGGACACTGTCCCCAGTGTGTTTCACCATGGTAATGACTGTAGGACACTCTTCCCAGTGTGTTTCAACGTGATACTGACTCCAGGACACACTTCCCAGTGTGTTTCGCTGTGATACTGTCTGGAGGATACTCTTCGCAGTGTGTTTCACCGTCATACTGACAATAGCACACTCTTCCTGGTGTGTTTCACCATGATACTGTCTGTAGGACACTCCTCCTGGTGTGTTTCACCATGATGCTGACTGTAGGACACTCTTCCCCATTGTGTTTCACCATGATACTGAGTGTTGGACACTCTTCCTGGTGTGTTTCACCATGATGCTGACTGTAGGACACTCTTCCCCATTGTGTTTCACCATGACACTGAGTGTTGGACACTCTTCACTGTGTGATTCACCACGATAATGTCTGTAGGACACGCTTCCCGGTGTGTTTCATCGTGTTACTGACTGTAGGACACTGTTCCCAGTGTGTTTTACCATGATGCTGACTGTAGGACACTCTTCCCCATTGTGCTTCACAATGATTATGACAGTAGGACATTCTTCCCGTTGTGTTTCACCATGATACTGACTGTAGGACACTCTTCCTGGTGTGTTTCCTCATGGTTCTGTCTGTAGGACACTCTTCCCGGTGTGTTTCACAATGATACTGCCTGCAGGACACTCTTCCTGGTGTGTTTCACCGTGATACTGACTGTAGGACACTCTTCCCGATGTGTTTCACCATGATACTGACTGTTGGACACTCTTCACTGTGTGATTCACCACGATACTGTCTGTAGGACACTCATCCCAGTGTGTTTCACCACGATAATGTCTGTAGGACACTCATCCTGCTGTGGTTCAACATGATATTGACTGTTGGACACTCTTCCCGGTGTGTTTCACCATGATAATGTCTGTAGGACACTCTTCCTGGTGTGTGTCACCGTGATACTGCCTGCAGGACATTCATCCTGGTGTGTTTCACCGTGATACTGTCTGTATGACACTCTTCCCGGAGTGTTTCACCACTATCCAGCCTTTAGGACTCTCTCTCCCAGTGTGTTTCACCATGATACTGCCTGTAGGACAGTCTTCCCGTTGTTTTTCACTGTGATACTGCCTGTAGGACAGTCTTCCTGGTGTTTTTCACTGTGATACTGACTGTAGGACACCCTTCCTGCTGTGTTTCACTGTGATACTGTCAGTAGGACACTCTTCACAGTGTGTTTCACCACGATGGCTTCTGTCAGACACTCTTCCCGGTGTGTTTCACTGTGATACTGGCTGTAGGAAACTCTTCCCGGTGTGTTTCACTACGATACTGACTGTCGGACACTCTTCCTGGTGTGTTTCACCACGATACTAACTGTAGGACACTCTTCCTGGTGTGTTTCACCGTGATACTGACTGTAGAACACTCTTCCTGGTGTGTTTCACCACGATACTGTCTGTAGGACACTCCTCCTGGTGTGTTTCACCATGATGCTGACTGTCGAACACTCTTCCTGGTGTGTTTCACCATGATGCTGACTGTAGGACACTCTTCCCAATGTGTTTCACCATGATACTGTCTGTAGGACACTCTTCCTGGTGTGTTTCACCATGATGCTGACTGTAGGACACTCTTCCCAATGTGTTTCACCATGATACTGTCTGTAGGACACTCCTCCTGGTGTGTTTCACCATGATACTGAGTGTTGGACACTCTTCCTGGTGTGTTTCACCATGATGCTGACTGTAGGACACTCTTCCCCATTGTGTTTCACAATGATTCTGACAGTAGGACATTCTTCCCGTTGTGTTTCACCGTGATACTGACTGTAGGACACTCTTCCTGGTGTGTTTCCTCATGGTTCTGCCTGCAGGACACTCTTCCTGGTGTGTTTCACCGTGATACTGACTGTAGGACACTCTTCCCGGTGTGATTCACCACGATACGTTCTGTATGACACTCTTCCTGGAGTGTTTCACAACTATCCAACCTTTAGGACTCCCTCTCCCAGTGTGTTTCACCATGATACTGACTGTAGGACACTCCTCCTGGTGTGTTTCACCATGATACTGAGTGTTGGACACTCTTCCTGGTGTGTTTCACCATGATGCTGACTGTAGGACACTCTTCCCCATTGTGTTTCACCATGATACTGAGTGTTGGACACTCTTCCTGGTATTTTTCACCATGATGCTGACTGTAGGACACTCTTCCCCATTGTGTTTCACAATGATTCTGACAGTAGGACATTCTTCCCGTTGTATTTCACCGTGATACTGACTGTAGGACACTCTTCCCGATGTGTTTCACCATGATACTGACTGTTGGACACTCTTCACTGTGTGATTCACCACGATACTGTCTGTAGGACACTCATCCCAGTGTGTTTCACCACGATACTGACTGTAGGACACTCTTCCCGGTGTGTTTCACCATGATAATGTCTGTAGGACACTCTTCCCGGTGTGTTTCACCATGATAATGTCTGTAGGACACTCTTCCCGGTGTGTTTCACCACGATAATGTCTGTAGGACACTCTTCCCGGTGTGTTTCACCATGATAATGTCTGTAGGACACTCTTCCCGGTGTGTTTCACCATGATAATGTCTGTAGGACACTCTTCCCGGTGTGTTTCACCGTGATACTGCCTGCAGGACATTCATCCTGGTGTGTTTCACCGTGATACTGTCTGTATGACACTCTTCCCGGAGTGTTTCACCACTATCCAGCCTTTAGGACTCTCTCTCCCAGTGTGTTTCACCATGATACTGCCTGTAGGACAGTCTTCCCGGTGTTTTTCACCGTGATACTGACTGTAGGACACTCTTCCCGGTGTGTTTCACCATGATACTGCCTGTAGGACAGTCCTCCTGGTGTTTTTCACTGTGATACTGACTGTAGGACACCCTTCCTTCTGTGTTTCACTGTGATACTGTCAGTAGGACACTCTTCACAGTGTGTTTCACCACGATGCATTCTGTAAGACACTCTTCCCGGTGTGTTTCACTGTGATACTGGCTGTGGGAAACTCTTCCCGGTGTGTTTCACCACGATACTGACTGTAGGACACTCTTCCTGGTGTGTTTCACCACGATACTGACTGTAGGACACTCTTCCTGGTGTGTATCACCATGGCACTGATTGTAGGACAATCCTCCCAGTGTGTTTCACCATGGCACTGATTGTAGGACAAACTCCCCGGTGAGTTTCACAATGATACTGACTGTGGGACACTCTTCCCAGTGTGTTTCAAAGTGACCCTGACTGCAGGACACGCTTCCCGGTGTGTTTCATCGTGTTACTGACTGTAGGACACTGTCCCCAGTGTGTTTCACCATGGTAATGACTGTAGGACACTCTTCCCAGTGTGTTTCAACGTGATACTGACTCCAGGACACACTTCCCAGTGTGTTTCGCTGTGATACTGTCTGTAGGATACTCTTCGCAGTGTGTTTCACCGTCATACTGACTATAGCACACTCTTCCCGGTGTGTTTCACCATGATACTGTCTGTAGGACACTCCTCCTGGTGTGTTTCACCATGATGCTGACTGTAGAACACTCTTCCCGGTTTGTTTCACCATGATACTGAGTGTTGGACACTCTTCCTGGTGTGTTTCACCATGATGCAGACTGTAGGACACTCTTCCCCATTGTGTTTCACCATGACACTGAGTGTTGGACACTTTTCCTGGTTTGTTTCCTCATGGTTCTGCCTGCAGGACACTCTTCCTGGTGTGTTTCACCGTGATACTGACTGTAGGACACTCTTCCCGATGTGTTTCACCATGATACTGACTGTTGGACACTCTTCACTGTGTGATTCACCACGATACTGTCTGTAGGACACTCTTCCTGGTGTGTTTCCTCATGGTTCTGTCTGTAGGACACTCTTCCTGGTGTGTTTCCTCATGGTTCTGCCTGCAGGACACTCTTCCTGGAGTGTTTCACAACTATCCAACCTTTAGGACTCCCTCTCCCAGTGTGTTTCACCATGATACTGACTGTAGGACACCCTTCCCTCTGTGTTTCACCATGATACTGTCTGTAGGACACTCCTCCCGGTGTGTTTCACCATGATGCTGACTGTAGGACACCCTTCCCTCTGTGTTTCACCATGATACTGTCTGTAGGACACTCCTCCCAGTGTGTTTCACCATGATGCTGACTGTAGGACACTCTTCCCCATTGTGTTTCACCATGATACTGAGTGTTGGACACTCTTCCTGGTGTGTTTCACCACGATGCTGACTGTAGGACACTCTTCCCCATTGTGTTTCACAATGATTCTGACAGTAGGACATTCTTCCCGTTGTGTTTCACCATGATACTGACTGTAGGACACTCTTCTTGGTGTGTTTCCTCATGGTTCTCTCTGTAGGACACTCTTCCCGGTGTGTTTCACCATGATACTGCCTGCAGGACACTCTTCCTGGTGTGTTTCACCGTGATACTGACTGTAGGACACTCTTCCCGATGTGTTTCACCATGATACTGACTGTAGGACACTCCTCCTGGTGTGTTTCACCATGATACTGAGTGTTGGACACTCTTCCTGGTATTTTTCACCATGATGCTGACTGTAGGACACTCTTCCCCATTGTGTTTCACAATGATTCTGACAGTAGGACATTCTTCCCGTTGTGTTTCACCATGATACTGACTGTAGGACACTCTTCTTGGTGTGTTTCCTCATGGTTCTCTCTGTAGGACACTCTTCCCGGTGTGTTTCACCGTGATACTGCCTGCAGGACACTCTTCCTGGTGTGTTTCACCATGATACTGACTGTAGGACACTCTTCCCGATGTGTTTCACCATGATACTGACTGTTGGACACTCTTCACTGTGTGATTCACCACGATACTGTCTGTAGGACACTCATCCCAGTGTGTTTCACCACGATAATGTCTGTAGGACACTCATCCTGCTGTTGTTCAACATGATATTGACTGTTGGACACTCATCCCGGTGTGTTTCACCACGATAATGTCTGTAGGATCAAACTCCCCGGTGAATTTCACCACGATACTGACTGTAGGACACTCTTCCCGGTGTGTTTCACCGTGATACTGCCTGCAGGACATTCATCCTGGTGTGTTTCACCGTGATACTGTCTGTATGACACTCTTCCCGGAGTGTTTCACCACTATCCAGCCTTTAGGACTCTCTCTCCCAGTGTGTTTCACCATGATACTGCCTGTAGGACAGTCGTCCCGGTGTTTTTCACTGTGATACTGACTGTAGGACACTCTTCCCGGTGTGTTTCACCATGATACTGCCTGTAGGACAGTCTTCCTGGTGTTTTTCACTGTGATACTGACTATAGGACACCCTTCCTTCTGTGTTTCACTGTGATACTGTCAGTAGGACACTCTTCACAGTGTGTTTCACCACGATGCATTCTGTAAGACACTCTTCCCGGTGTGTTTCACTGTGATACTGGCTGTGGGAAACTCTTCCCGGTGTGTTTCACCACGATACTGACTGTAGGACACTCTTCCTGGTGTGTTTCACCACGATACTGACTGTAGGACACTCTTCCTGGTGTGTTTCACCATGGCACTGATTGTAGGACAAACTCCCCGGTGAGTTTCACAATGATACTGACTGTGGGACACTCTTCCCGGTGTGTTTCAATGTGATACTGTCTGTAGTTCACTCTTCCCAGTGTGTTTCAAAGTGACCCTGACTGCAGGACACGCTTCCCGGTGTGTTTCATCGTGTTACTGACTGTAGGACACTGTTCCCAGTGTGTTTCACCATGGTAATGACTGTAGGACACTCTTCCCAGTGTGTTTCAACGTGATACTGACTCCAGGACACACTTCCCAGTGTGTTTCGCTGTGATACTGTCTGTAGGATACACTTCGCAGTGTGTTTCACCGTCATACTGACTATAGCACACTCTTCCCGGTGTGTTTCACCATGATGCTGACTGTAGAACACTCTTCCCGGTGTGTTTCACCATGATACTGTCTGTAGGACACTCCTCCTGGTGTGTTTCACCATGATGCTGACTGTAGAACACTCTTCCCGGTTTGTTTCACCATGATACTGAGTGTTGGACACTCTTCCTGGTGTGTTTCACCATGATGCAGACTGTAGGACACTCTTCCCCATTGTGTTTCACCATGACACTGAGTGTTGGACACTTTTCCTGGTTTGTTTCCTCATGGTTCTGCCTGCAGGACACTCTTCCTGGTGTGTTTCACCGTGATACTGACTGTAGGACACTCTTCCCGATGTGTTTCACCATGATACTGACTGTTGGACACTCTTCACTGTGTGATTCACCACGATACTGTCTGTAGGACACTCTTCCTGGTGTGTTTCCTCATGGTTCTGTCTGTAGGACACTCTTCCCGGTGTGTTTCACCATGATACTGCCTGCAGGACACTCTTCCTGGTGTGTTTCACCGTGATACTGACTGTAGGACACTCTTCCCGGTGTGTTTCACCATGTTACTGCCTGCAGGACACTCTTCCTGGTGTGTTTCACCGTGATACTGACTGTAGAACACTCTTCCTGGTGTGTTTCACCGTGATACTGACTGTAGGACACTCTTCCCGGTGTGTTTCACCATGATACTGCCTGCAGGACACTCTTCCTGGTGTGTTTCACCGTGATACTGACTGTAGGACACTCTTCCCGGTGTGTTTCACCATGATACTGCCTGCAGGACACTCTTCCTGGTGTGTTTCACCGTGATACTGACTGTAGGACACTCTTCCTGGTGTGTTTCACCGTGATACTGACTGTAGGACACTCTTCACTGTGTGATTCACCACGATACTGTCTGTAGGACACTCATCCCAGTGTGTTTCACCACGATAATGTCTGTAGGACACTCATCCTGCTGTGGTTCAACATGATATTGACTGTTGGACACTCATCCCGGTGTGTTTCACCACGATAATGTCTGTAGGATCAAACTCCCCGGTGAATTTCACCACAATACTGACTGTAGGACACTCTTCCCGGTGTGTTTCACCGTGATACTGCCTGCAGGACATTCATCCCGGTGTGTTTCACCGTGATACTGTCTGTATGACACTCTTCCCGGAGTGTTTCACCACTATCCAGCCTTTAGGACTCTCTCTCCCAGTGTGTTTCACCATGATACTGCCTGTAGGACAGTCTTCCTGGTGTTTTTCACTGTGATACTGCCTGTAGGACAGTCTTCCTGGTGTTTTTCACTGTGATACTGACTGTAGGACACCCTTCCTTCTGTGTTTCACTGTGATACTGTCAGTAGGACACTCTTCACAGTGTGTTTCACCACGATGGCTTCTGTCAGACACTCTTCCCGGTGTGTTTCACTGTGATACTGGCTGTAGGAAACTCTTCCCGGTGTGTTTCACTACGATACTGACTGTAGGACACTCTTCCTGGTGTGTTTCACCACGATACTAACTGTAGGACACTCTTCCTGGTGTGTTTCACCATGATACTGTCTGTAGGACACTCTTCCCGGTGTGTTTCACCATGATGCTGACTGTAGAGCACTCTTCCTGGTGTGTTTCACCATGATGCTGACTGTAGGACACTCTTCCCAATGTGTTTCACCATGATACTGTCTGTAGGACACTCCTCCTGGTGTGTTTCACCATGATACTGAGTGTTGGACACTCTTCCTGGTATGTTTCACCATGATGCTGACTGTAGGACACTCTTCCCCATTGTGTTTCACAATGATTCTGACAGTAGGACATTCTTCCCGTTGTGTTTCACCGTGATACTGACTGTAGGACACTCTTCCTGGTGTGTTTCCTCATGGTTCTGCCTGCAGGACACTCTTCCTGGTGTGTTTCCTCATGGTTCTGCCTGCAGGACACTCTTCCTGGAGTGTTTCACAACTATCCAACCTTTAGGACTCCCTCTCCCAGTGTGTTTCACCATGATACTGACTGTAGGACACCCTTCCCTCTGTGTTTCACCATGATACTGTCAGTAGGACACTCCTCCCGGTGTGTTTCACCATGATGCTGACTGTAGGACACCCTTCCCTCTGTGTTTCACCATGATACTGTCTGTAGGACACTCCTCCCAGTGTGTTTCACCATGATGCTGACTGTAGGACACTCTTCCCCATTGTGTTTCACCATGATACTGAGTGTTGGACACTCTTCCTGGTGTGTTTCACCACGATGCTGACTGTAGGACACTCTTCCCCATTGTGTTTCACAATGATTCTGACAGTAGGACATTCTTCCCGTTGTGTTTCACCATGATACTGACTGTAGGACACTCTTCTCGGTGTGTTTCCTCATGGTTCTCTCTGTAGGACACTCTTCCCGGTGTGTTTCACCATGATACTGCCTGCAGGACACTCTTCCTGGTGTGTTTCACCATGATACTGACTGTAGGACACTTTTCCCGATGTGTTTCACCATGATACTGACTGTTGGACACTCTTCACTGTGTGATTCACCACGATACTGTCTGTAGGACACTCATCCCAGTGTGTTTCACCACGATAATGTCTGTAGGACACTCATCCTGCTGTGGTTCAACATGATATTGACTGTTGGACACTCATCCCGGTGTGTTTCACCACGATAATGTCTGTAGGATCAAACGCCCCGGTGAATTTCACCACGATACTGACTGTAGGACACTCTTCCCGGTGTGTTTCACCGTGATACTGCCTGCAGGACATTCATCCTGGTGTGTTTCACCGTGATACTGTCTGTATGACACTCTTCCCGGAGTGTTTCACCACTATCCAGACTTTAGGACTCTCTCTCCCAGTGTGTTTCACCATGATACTGCCTGTAGGACAGTCGTCCCGGTGTTTTTCACTGTGATACTGACTGTAGGACACTCTTCCCGGTGTGTTTCACCATGATACTGCCTGTAGGACAGTCTTCCTGGTGTTTTTCACTGTGATACTGACTATAGGACACCCTTCCTTCTGTGTTTCACTGTGATACTGTCAGTAGGACACTCTTCACAGTGTGTTTCACCACGATGCATTCTGTCAGACACTCTTCCCGGTGTGTTTCACCATGGCACTGATTGTAGGACAATCTTCCCAGTGTGTTTCACCATGGCACTGATTGTAGGACAAACTCCCCGGTGAGTTTCACAATGATACTGACTGTGGGACACTCTTCCCGGTGTGTTTCACTGTGATACTGTCTGTAGTTCACTCTTCCCAGTGTGTTTCAAAGTGACCCTGACTGCAGGACACGCTTCCCGGTGTGTTTCATCGTGTTACTGACTGTAGGACACTGTTCCCAGTGTGTTTCACCATGGTAATGACTGTAGGACACTCTTCCCAGTGTGTTTCAACGTGATACTGACTCCAGGACACACTTCCCAGTGTGTTTCGCTGTGATACTGTCTGTAGGATACTCTTCGCAGTGTGTTTCACCGTCATACTGACAATAGCACACTCTTCCTGGTGTGTTTCACCATGATACTGTCTATAGGACACTCCTCCTGGTGTGTTTCACCATGATGCTGACTGTAGGACACTCTTCCCCATTGTGTTTCACCATGATACTGAGTGTTGGACACTCTTCCTGGTGTGTTTCACCATGATGCTGACTGTAGGATACTCTTCCCCATTGTGTTTCACAATGATTCTGACAGTAGGACATTCTTCCCGTTGTGTTTCACCGTGATACTGACTGTAGGACACTCTTCCTGGTGTGTTTCCTCATGGTTCTGTCTGTAGGACACTCTTCCCGGTGTGTTTCACCATGATACTGACTGTAGGACACTCTTCCTGGTGTGTTTCACCGTGATACTGACTGTAGGACACTCTTCCCGATGTGTTTCACCATGATACTGACTGTTGGACACTCTTCACTGTGTGATTCACCACGATACTGTCTGTAGGACACTCATCCCAGTGTGTTTCACCACGATAATGTCTGTAGGACACTCATCCTGCTGTGGTTCAACATGATATTGACTGTTGGACACTCATCCTGGTGTGTTTCACCACGATAATGTCTGTAGGATCAAACTCCCCGGTGAATTTCACCACAATACTGACTGTAGGACACTCTTCCCGGTGTGTTTCACCATGATAATGTCTGTAGGACACTCCTCCTGGTGTGTTTCACCATGATGCTGACTGTAGAACACTCTTCCCGGTGTGTTTCACCATGATGCTGACTGTTGGACACTCATCCTGCTGTGGTTCAACATGATATTGACTGTTGGACACTCATCCCGGTGTGTTTCACCGTGGTACTGACTGTAGGACACTCATCCTGCTGTGGTTCAACATGATACTGACTGTTGGAGACTCATCCCGGTGTGTTTCACCACGATAATGTCTGTAGGATCAAACTCCCCGGTGAATTTCACCACAATACTGACTGTAGGACACTCTTCCCGGTGTGTTTCACCGTGATACTGCCTGCAGGACATTCATCCTGGTGTGTTTCACCATGATAATGTCTGTATGACACTCTTCCCGGACTGTTTCACCACTATCCAGCCTTTAGGACTCTCTCTCCCAGTGTGTTTCACCATGATACTGCCTGTAGGACAGTCTTCCCGGTGTTTTTCACTGTGATACTGCCTGTAGGACAGTCTTCCTGGTGTTTTTCACTGTGATACTGACTGTAGGACACCCTTCCTTCTGTGTTTCACTGTGATACTGTCAGTAGGACACTCTTCACAGTGTGTTTCACCACGATGGCTTCTGTCAGACACTCTTCCCGGTGTGTTTCACTGTGATACTGGCTGTAGGAAACTCTTCCCGGTGTGTTTCACTACGATACTAACTGTAGGACACTCTTCCTGGTGTGTTTCACCATGATAATGTCTGTAGGACACTCTTCCCGATGTGTTTCACCACGATACTGTCTGCAGGACACTCTTCCCGGTGTGTTTCACCATGATACTGTCTGTAGGACACTCCTCCTGGTGTGTTTCACCATGATGCTGACTGTAGAACACTCTTCCTGGTGTGTTTCACCATGATGCTGACTGTAGGACACTCTTCCCAATGTGTTTCACCATGATACTGTCTGTAGGACACTCCTCCTGGTGTGTTTCACCATGATACTGAGTGTTGGACACTCTTCCTGGTGTGTTTCACCATGATGCTGACTGTAGGACACTCTTCCCCATTGTGTTTCACAATGATTCTGACAGTAGGACATTCTTCCCGTTGTGTTTCACCGTGATACTGACTGTAGGACACTCTTCCTGGTGTGTTTCCTCATGGTTCTGCCTGCAGGACACTCTTCCTGGTATGTTTCACCGTGATACTGACTGTAGGACACTCTTCCCGGTGTGATTCACCACGATACTTTCTGTATGACACTCTTCCTGGAGTGTTTCACAACTATCCAACCTTTAGGACTCCCTCTCCCAGTGTGTTTCACCATGATACTGACTGTAGGACACTCCTCCTGGTGTGTTTCACCATGATACTGAGTGTTGGACACTCTTCCTGGTGTGTTTCACCATGATGCTGACTGTAGGATACTCTTCCCCATTGTGTTTCACAATGATTCTGACAGTAGGACATTCTTCCCGTTGTGTTTCACCATGATACTGACTGTAGGACACTCTTCCTGGTGTGTTTCCTCATGGTTCTCTCTGTAGGACACTCTTCCCGGTGTGTTTCACCATGATACTGCCTGCAGGACACTCTTCCTGGTGTGTTTCACCGTGATACTGACTGTAGGACACTCTTCCCGATGTGTTTCACCATGATACTGACTGTTGGACACTCTTCACTGTGTGATTCACCACGATACTGTCTGTAGGACACTCATCCCAGTGTGTTTCACCACGATAATGTCTGTAGGACACTCATCCTGCTGTGGTTCAACATGATATTGACTGTTGGACACTCATCCCGGTGTGTTTCACCATGATAATGTCTGTAGGATCAAACTCCCCGGTGAATTTCACCACAATACTGACTGTAGGACACTCTTCCCGGTGTGTTTCACCGTGATACTGCCTGCAGGACATTCATCCTGGTGTGTTTCACCATGATAATGTCTGTATGACACTCTTCCCGGAGTGTTTCTCCACTATCCAGCCTTTAGGACTCTCTCTCCCAGTGTGTTTCACCATGATACTGCCTGTAGGACAGTCTTCCCGGTGTTTTTCACTGTGATACTGCCTGTAGGACAGTCTTCCTGGTGTTTTTCACTGTGATACTGACTGTAGGACACCCTTCCTTCTGTGTTTCACTGTGATACTGTCAGTAGGACACTCTTCACAGTGTGTTTCACCACGATGGCTTCTGTCAGACACTCATCCCGGTGTGTTTCACTGTGATACTGGCTGTAGGAAACTCTTCCCGGTGTGTTTCACTACGATACTAACTGTAGGACACTCCTCCTGGTGTGTTTCACCATGATACTGAGTGTTGGACACTCTTCCTGGTGTGTTTCACCATGATGCTGACTGTAGGACACTCTTCCCCATTGTGTTTCACAATGATTCTGACAGTAGGACATTCTTCCCGTTGTGTTTCACCGTGATACTGACTGTAGGACACTCTTCCTGGTGTGTTTCCTCATGGTTCTGCCTGCAGGACACTCTTCCTGGTGTGTTTCACCGTGATACTGACTGTAGGACACTCTTCCCGGTGTGATTCACCACGATACTTTTTGTATGACACTCTTCCTGGAGTGTTTCACAACTATCCAACCTTTAGGACTCCCTCTCCCAGTGTGTTTCACCATGATACTGTCTGTAGGACACTCCTCCCGGTGTGTTTCACCATGATGCTGACTGTAGGACACCCTTCCCTCTGTGTTTCACCATGATACTGTCTGTAGGACACTCCTCCCAGTGTGTTTCACCATGATGCTGACTGTAGGACACTCTTCCCCATTGTGTTTCACCATGATACTGAGTGTTGGACACTCTTCCTGGTGTGTTTCACCACGATGCTGACTGTAGGACACTCTTCCCCATTGTGTTTCACAATGATTCTGACAGTAGGACATTCTTCCCGTTGTGTTTCACCATGATACTGACTGTAGGACACTCTTCCTGGTGTGTTTCCTCATGGTTCTCTCTGTAGGACACTCTTCCCGGTGTGTTTCACCATGATACTGCCTGCAGGACACTCTTCCTGGTGTGTTTCACCGTGATACTGACTGTAGGACACTCTTCCCGATGTGTTTCACCATGATACTGACTGTTGGACACTCTTCACTGTGTGATTCACCACGATACTGTCTGTAGGACACTCATCCCAGTGTGTTTCACCACGATAATGTCTGTAGGACACTCATCCTGCTGTGGTTCAACATGATATTGACTGTTGGACACTCATCCCGGTGTGTTTCACCACGATAATGTCTGTAGGATCAAACTCCCCGGTGAATTTCACCACGATACTGACTGTAGGACACTCTTCCCGGTGTGTTTCACCACTATCCAGCCTTTAGGACTCTCTCTCCCAGTGTGTTTCACCATGATACTGCCTGTAGGACAGTCTTCCCGGTGTTTTTCACTGTGATACTGCCTGTAGGACAGTCTTCCTGGTGTTTTTCACTGTGATACTGCCTGTAGGACACCCTTCCTTCTGTGTTTCACTGTGATACTGTCAGTAGGACACTCTTCACCGTGTGTTTCACCACGATGGCTTCTGTAAGACACTCTTCCCGGTGTGTTTCACTATGATACTGACTGTAGGACACTCTTCCTGGTGTGTTTCACCACGATACTAACTGTAGGACACTCTTCCTGGTGTGTTTCACCATGATAATGTCTGTAGGACACTCTTCCCGATGTGTTTCACCACGATACTGTCTGCAGGACACTCTTCCCGGTGTGTTTCACCATGATACTGTCTGTAGGACACTCCTCCTGGTGTGTTTCACCATGATGCTGACTGTAGAACACTCTTCCTGGTGTGTTTCATCATGATACTGTCTGTAGGACACTCCTCCTGGTGTGTTTCACCATGATGCTGACTGTAGGACACTCTTCCCAATGTGTTTCACCATGATACTGTCTGTAGGACACTCTTCCTGGTGTTTTTCCTCATGGTTCTGTCTGTAGGACACTCTTCCCGGTGTGTTTCACCATGATACTGCCTGCAGGACACTCTTCCTGGTGTGTTTCACCGTGATACTGACTGTTGGACACTCTTCCCGGTGTGATTCACCACAATACTTTCTGTATGACACTCTTCCTGGAGTGTTTCACAACTATCCAACCTTTAGGACTCCCTCTCCCAGTGTGTTTCACCATGATATTGACTGTAGGACACCCTTCCCTTTGTGTTTCACCGTGATACTGTCTGTAGGACAGTCTTCCCTGTGTCTTTCACTGTGATACTGACTGTAGGACACCCTTCCGGGTGTGTTACACCACGGTACTGTCAGTAGGACACTCTTCGTGGTGAGTTTCACCATGATACAGACTGTAGGACACTCTTCCCGGTGAGGTTCACCATGATACTGACTGTAGGACAGTCTTCCTGGTGTGTTTCACCGTGATACTGTCTGTCGGACACTCCTCCCGGTGTGTTTCACCGTGATACTGACTGTAGGACACTCTTCCCGGTGAGTTTCACCATGATACTGACTGTAGGACAGTCTTCCCGGTGTGTTTCCCCGTGATACTGTCAGTAGGACACTCTTCCCGGTGTGTTTCACCATGGTACTGACTGTAGGACACTCATCCTGCTGTGGTTCAACATGATATTGACTGTTGGACACTCATCCCGGTGTGTTTCACCACTATCCAGCCTTTAGGACTCTCTCTCCCAGTGTGTTTCACCATGATACTGCCTGTAGGACAGTCTTCCCGGTGTTTTTCACTGTGATACTGCCTGTAGGACAGTCTTCCTGGTGTTTTTCACTGTGATACTGCCTGTAGGACACCCTTCCTTCTGTGTTTCACTGTGATACTGTCAGTAGGACACTCTTCACCGTGTGTTTCACCACGATGGCTTCTGTAAGACACTCTTCCCGGTGTGTTTCACTATGATACTGGCTGTAGGAAACTCTTCCCGGTGTGTTTCACTACGATACTGACTGTAGGACACTCTTCCTGGTGTGTTTCACCGTGATACTGACTGTAGGACACTCTTCCCGGTGAGTTTCACCATGATACTGACTGTCGGACACTCCTCCCGGTGTGTTTCACCGTGATACTGACTGTAGGACACTCTTCCCGGTGAGTTTCACCATGATACTGACTGTAGGACAGTCTTCCCGGTGTGTTTCCCCGTGATACTGTCAGTAGGACACTCTTCCCGGTGTGTTTCACCATGGTACTGACTGTAGGACACTCATCCTGCTGTGGTTCAACATGATATTGACTGTTGGACACTCATCCCGGTGTGTTTCACCACGATAATATCTGTAGGAACAAACTCCCCGGTGAATTTCACCACGATACTGACTGTAGGACACTCTTCCCGGTGTGTTTCACCATGATAATGTCTGTAGGACACTCTTCCCGATGTGTTTCACCGTGACCCTGACTGTAGGACACTCTTCCCGGTGTGTTTCACCGTGATACTGCCTGCAGGACATTCTTCCCAGTGTGTTTCACCATGATAATGTCTGTAGGACACTCTTCCTGGTGTGTTTCACCGTGATACTGTCTGTATGACACTCTTGCCGGAGTGTTTCACCACTATCCAGCCTTTAGGACTCTCTCTCCCAGTGTGTTTCACCGTGATACTGACTGTAGGACACTCTTCCCGGTGAGCTTCACCATGATACTGACTGTAGGACACTCTGCCCGGTGTGTTTCACCACGATACTGACTGTAGGACACTCATCCTGCTGTGGTTCAACATGATATTGACTGTTGGACACTCATCCCGGTGTGTTTCACCATGATAATGTCTGTAGGATCAAACTCCCCGGTGAATTTCACCACGATACTGACTGTAGGACACTCTCCCCGGTGTGTTTCACCATGATAATGTCTGTAGGACACTCTTCCCGATGTGTTTCACCGTGATCCTGACTGTAGGACACTCTTCCCGGTGTGTTTCACCATGATAATGTCTGTAGGACACTCTTCCCGATGTGTTTCACCGTGATCCTGACTGTAGGACACTCTTCCCGGTGTGTTTCACCATGATAATGTCTGTAGGACACTCTTCCTGGTGTGTTTCACTGTGATACTGTCTGTATGACACTCTTCCCGGAGTGTTTCACCACTATCCAGCCTTTAGGACTCTCTCTCCCAGTGTGTTTCACCATGATACTGCCTGTAGGACAGTCTTCCTGGTGTTTTTCACTGTGATACTGACTGTAGGACACCCTTCCTTCTGTGTTTCACTGTGATAATGTCAGTAGGACACTCTTCACAGTGTGTTTCACCACGATGCCTTCTGTAAGACACTCTTCCCGGTGTGTTTCACTGTGATACTGGCTGTGGGAAACTCTTCCCGGTGTGTTTCACCACGATACTGACTGTAGGACACTCTTCCTGGTGTGTTTCACCACGATACTGACTGTAGGACACTCTTCCTGGTGTGTTTCACCATGGCACTGATTGTAGGACAAACTCCCCGGTGAGTTTCACAATGATACTGACTGTGGGACACTCTTCCCGGTGTGTTTCACTGTGATACTGTCTGTAGTTCACTCTTCCCAGTGTGTTTCAAAGTGACCCTGACTGCAGGACACGCTTCCCGGTGTGTTTCATCGTGTTACTGACTGTAGGACACTGTTCCCAGTGTGTTTCACCATGATACGGTCTGTAGGACACTCTTCCTGGTGTGATTAACCATGATGCTGGCTCTAGGACACTCTTCCCAGTGTGTTTCAACGTGATACTGACTCCAGGACACACTTCCCAGTGTGTTTCGCTGTGATACTGTCTGTAGGATACTCTTCACAGTGTGTTTCACCGTCATACTGACTATAGCACACACTTCCCGGTGTGTTTCACCATGATACTGTCTGTAGGACACTCCTCCTGGTGTGTTTCACCATGATGCTGACTGTAGGACACTCTTCCTGGTGTGTTTCACCATGATACTGTCTGTAGGACACTCCTCCTGGTGTGTTTCACCATGATGCTGACTGTAGGACACTCTTCCTGGCGTGTTTCACCATGATGCTGACTGTTGGACACTCTTCACTGTGTGATTCACCACGATACTGTCTGTAGGACACTCATCCCAGTGTGTTTCACCACGATAATGTCTGTAGGACACTCATCCTGCTGTGGTTCAACATGATATTGACTGTTGGACACTCATCCCGGTGTGTTTCACCACGATAATGTCTGTAGGATCAAACTCCCCGGTGAATTTCACCACAATACTGACTGTAGGACACTCTTCCCGGTGTGTTTCACCATGATAATGTCTGTAGGACACTCCTCCTGGTGTGTTTCACCATGATGCTGACTGTAGAACACTCTTCCTGGTGTGTTTCACCATGATGCTGACTGTAGAACACTCTTCCCGGTGTGTTTCACCATGATGCTGACTGTTGGACACTCTTCCCGGTGTGTTTCACCACGATAATGTCTGTAGGACACTCATCCTGCTGTGGTTCAACATGATACTGACTGTTGGAGACTCATCCCGGTGTGTTTCACCACGATAATGTCTGTAGGATCAAACTCCCCGGTGAATTTCACCACAATACTGACTGTAGGACACTCTTCCCGGTGTGTTTCACCGTGATACTGCCTGCAGGACATTCATCCTGGTGTGTTTCACCATGATAATGTCTGTATGACACTCTTCCCGGAGTGTTTCACCACTATCCAGCCTTTAGGACTCTCTCTCCCAGTGTGTTTCACCATGATACTGCCTGTAGGACAGTCTTCCCGGTGTTTTTCACTGTGATACTGCCTGTAGGACAGTCTTCCTGGTGTTTTTCACTGTGATACTGACTGTAGGACACCCTTCCTTCTGTGTTTCACTGTGATACTGTCAGTAGGACACTCTTCACAGTGTGTTTCACCACGATGGCTTCTGTCAGACACTCTTCCCGGTGTGTTTCACTGTGATACTGGCTGTAGGAAACTCTTCCCGGTGTGTTTCACTACGATACTAACTGTAGGACACTCTTCCTGGTGTGTTTCACCATGATAATGTCTGTAGGACACTCTTCCCGATGTGTTTCACCACGATACTGTCTGCAGGACACTCTTCCCGGTGTGTTTCACCATGATACTGTCTGTAGGACACTCCTCCTGGTGTGTTTCACCATGATGCTGACTGTAGAACACTCTTCCTGGTGTGTTTCACCATGATGCTGACTGTAGGACACTCTTCCCAATGTGTTTCACCATGATACTGTCTGTAGGACACTCCTCCTGGTGTGTTTCACCATGATACTGAGTGTTGGACACTCTTCCTGGTGTGTTTCACCATGATGCTGACTGTAGGACACTCTTCCCCATTGTGTTTCACAATGATTCTGACAGTAGGACATTCTTCCCGTTGTGTTTCACCGTGATACTGACTGTAGGACACTCTTCCTGGTGTGTTTCCTCATGGTTCTGCCTGCAGGACACTCTTCCTGGTATGTTTCACCGTGATACTGACTGTAGGACACTCTTCCCGGTGTGATTCACCACGATACTTTCTGTATGACACTCTTCCTGGAGTGTTTCACAACTATCCAACCTTTAGGACTCCCTCTCCCAGTGTGTTTCACCATGATACTGACTGTAGGACACTCCTCCTGGTGTGTTTCACCATGATACTGAGTGTTGGACACTCTTCCTGGTGTGTTTCACCATGATGCTGACTGTAGGATACTCTTCCCCATTGTGTTTCACAATGATTCTGACAGTAGGACATTCTTCCCGTTGTGTTTCACCATGATACTGACTGTAGGACACTCTTCCTGGTGTGTTTCCTCATGGTTCTCTCTGTAGGACACTCTTCCCGGTGTGTTTCACCATGATACTGCCTGCAGGACACTCTTCCTGGTGTGTTTCACCGTGATACTGACTGTAGGACACTCTTCCCGATGTGTTTCACCATGATACTGACTGTTGGACACTCTTCACTGTGTGATTCACCACGATACTGTCTGTAGGACACTCATCCCAGTGTGTTTCACCACGATAATGTCTGTAGGACACTCATCCTGCTGTGGTTCAACATGATATTGACTGTTGGACACTCATCCCGGTGTGTTTCACCATGATAATGTCTGTAGGATCAAACTCCCCGGTGAATTTCACCACAATACTGACTGTAGGACACTCTTCCCGGTGTGTTTCACCGTGATACTGCCTGCAGGACATTCATCCTGGTGTGTTTCACCATGATAATGTCTGTATGACACTCTTCCCGGAGTGTTTCTCCACTATCCAGCCTTTAGGACTCTCTCTCCCAGTGTGTTTCACCATGATACTGCCTGTAGGACAGTCTTCCCGGTGTTTTTCACTGTGATACTGCTTGTAGGACAGTCTTCCTGGTGTTTTTCACTGTGATACTGACTGTAGGACACCCTTCCTTCTGTGTTTCACTGTGATACTGTCAGTAGGACACTCTTCACAGTGTGTTTCACCACGATGGCTTCTGTCAGACACTCATCCCGGTGTGTTTCACTGTGATACTGGCTGTAGGAAACTCTTCCCGGTGTGTTTCACTACGATACTAACTGTAGGACACTCCTCCTGGTGTGTTTCACCATGATACTGAGTGTTGGACACTCTTCCTGGTGTGTTTCACCATGATGCTGACTGTAGGACACTCTTCCCCATTGTGTTTCACCATGATTCTGACAGTAGGACATTCGTCCCGTTGTGTTTCACCATGATACTGACTGTAGGACACTCTTCCTGGTGTGTTTCCTCATGGTTCTGCCTGCAGGACACTCTTCCTGGTGTGTTTCACCGTGATACTGACTGTAGGACACTCTTCCCGGTGTGATTCACCACGATACTTTTTGTATGACACTCTTCCTGGAGTGTTTCACAACTATCCAACCTTTAGGACTCCCTCTCCCAGTGTGTTTCACCATGATACTGTCTGTAGGACACTCCTCCCGGTGTGTTTCACCATGATGCTGACTGTAGGACACCCTTCCCTCTGTGTTTCACCATGATACTGTCTGTAGGACACTCCTCCCAGTGTGTTTCACCATGATGCTGACTGTAGGACACTCTTCCCCATTGTGTTTCACCATGATACTGAGTGTTGGACACTCTTCCTGGTGTGTTTCACCACGATGCTGACTGTAGGACACTCTTCCCCATTGTGTTTCACAATGATTCTGACAGTAGGACATTCTTCCCGTTGTGTTTCACCATGATACTGACTGTAGGACACTCTTCCTGGTGTGTTTCCTCATGGTTCTCTCTGTAGGACACTCTTCCCGGTGTGTTTCACCATGATACTGCCTGCAGGACACTCTTCCTGGTGTGTTTCACCGTGATACTGACTGTAGGACACTCTTCCCGATGTGTTTCACCATGATACTGACTGTTGGACACTCTTCACTGTGTGATTCACCACGATACTGTCTGTAGGACACTCATCCCAGTGTGTTTCACCACGATAATGTCTGTAGGACACTCATCCTGCTGTGGTTCAACATGATATTGACTGTTGGACACTCATCCCGGTGTGTTTCACCACGATAATGTCTGTAGGATCAAACTCCCCGGTGAATTTCACCACGATACTGACTGTAGGACACTCTTCCCGGTGTGTTTCACCACTATCCAGCCTTTAGGACTCTCTCTCCCAGTGTGTTTCACCATGATACTGCCTGTAGGACAGTCTTCCCGGTGTTTTTCACTGTGATACTGCCTGTAGGACAGTCTTCCTGGTGTTTTTCACTGTGATACTGCCTGTAGGACACCCTTCCTTCTGTGTTTCACTGTGATACTGTCAGTAGGACACTCTTCACCGTGTGTTTCACCACGATGGCTTCTGTAAGACACTCTTCCCGGTGTGTTTCACTATGATACTGGCTGTAGGAAACTCTTCCCGGTGTGTTTCACTACGATACTGTCTGCAGGACACTCTTCCCGGTGTGTTTCACCATGATACTGTCTGTAGGACACTCCTCCTGGTGTGTTTCACCATGATGCTGACTGTAGAACACTCTTCCTGGTGTGTTTCATCATGATACTGTCTGTAGGACACTCCTCCTGGTGTGTTTCACCATGATGCTGACTGTAGGACACTCTTCCCAATGTGTTTCACCATGATACTGTCTGTAGGACACTCTTCCTGGTGTTTTTCCTCATGGTTCTGTCTGTAGGACACTCTTCCCGGTGTGTTTCACCATGATACTGCCTGCAGGACACTCTTCCTGGTGTGTTTCACCGTGATACTGACTGTTGGACACTCTTCCCGGTGTGATTCACCACAATACTTTCTGTATGACACTCTTCCTGGAGTGTTTCACAACTATCCAACCTTTAGGACTCCCTCTCCCAGTGTGTTTCACCATGATATTGACTGTAGGACACCCTTCCCTTTGTGTTTCACCGTGATACTGTCTGTAGGACAGTCTTCCCTGTGTCTTTCACTGTGATACTGACTGTAGGACACCCTTCCGGGTGTGTTACACCACGGTACTGTCAGTAGGACACTCTTCCCGGTGTGTTTCACGGTCATACTGTCTGTCGGACACTCCACCCGGTGTGTTTCACCGTGATACTGACTGTAGGACACTCTTCGTGGTGAGTTTCACCATGATACAGACTGTAGGACACTCTTCCCGGTGAGTTTCACCATAATACTGACTGTAGGACAGTCTTCCTGGTGTGTTTCCCCGTGATACTGTCTGTCGGACACTCCGCCCGGTGTGTTTCACCGTGATACTGACTGTAGGACACTCTTCCCGGTGAGTTTCACCATGATACTGACTGTAGGACAGTCTTCCCGGTGTGTTTCCCCGTGATACTGTCTGTAGGACACTCTTCCCGGTGTGTTTCCCCGTGATACTGACTGTTGGACACTCATCCCGGTGTGTTTCACCACGATAATGTCTGTAGGAACAAACTCCCCGGTGAATTTCACCACGATACTGACTGTAGGACACTCTTCCCGGTGTGTTTCACCATGATACTGCCTGTAGGACAGTCTTCCCAGTGTGTTTCACCGTGATCCTGACTGTAGGACACTCTTCCCGGTGTGTTTCACCATGATACTGCCAGTAGGACACTCTTCCCGGTGTGTTTCACCATGATACTGCCTGTAGGACACCCTTCCCTCTGTGTTTCACCATGATACTGCCTGTAGGACAGTCTTCCCGGTGTTTTTCACCATGATACTGACTGTAGGACACTCTTCCCGGTGTGTTTCACCATGATACTGTCAATAGGACAGTCTTCCCGGTGTTTTTCACCATGATACTGACTGTAGGACACTCTTCCCGGTGTGTTTCACCACGATGCCTTCTGTAAGACCCTCTTCCCGGAGTGTTTCACTGTGACACTGACTGTCGGAAACTCTACCCGGTGTGTTTCACCATGATATTGACTGTAGGACACTCTTCCTGGTGTGTTTCACCACGATACTGACTGTAGGACACTCTTCCTGATGTGTTTCGCCATGGCACTGATTGTAGGACAATCTCCCCGGTGAGTTTCACAACGATACTGACTGTGGGACACTCTTTCCGGTGTGTTTCACTGTAATACCGTCTGTAGTTCACTCTTCCCAGTGTGTTTCACCGTGACCCTGACTGCAGGACACGCTTCCCGGTGTGTTTCACCATGATACCGACTATAGGACACTCTTCCAAGTGTGGTTCACCACGATACTGACTGTAGGACACTCTTCCCGGTGTGTTTCACCGTGATGCTGACTGTAGGACACTCTTCCAAGTGTGTTTCACCACGATACTGACTGTAGGACACTCTTCCCGGTGTGTTTCACCATGATACTGTCTGTAGGACACTCTTCCAAGTGTGTTTCACCACGATACTGACTGTAGGACACTCTTCCCGCTGTGTTTCACCGTGACCCTGTCTGCAGGACACGCTTCCCGGTGTGTTTCACCATGATACTGACTATAGGACACTCTTCCCGGTGTGTTTCACCGTGATACTGACTGTAGGACACTCTTCCCGGTGTGTTTCACTGTGATACTGACTATAGGACACTCTTCCCGGTGTGTTTCACCGTGATACTGACTGTAGGACACTCTTCCCGGTGTGTTTCACCGTGATACTGACTATAGGACACTCTTCCTGGTGTGTTTCACCATGATACTGACTGTAGGACACTCTTCCCGGTGTGTTTCACCGTGATACTGACTGTAGGACACTCTTCCCGGTGTGTTTCACTGTGATACTGACTATAGGACACTCTTCCCGGTGTGTTTCACCGTGATACTGACTATAGGACACTCCTCCCGATGTGTTTCACCATGATACTGACTATAGGACACTCTTCCCGGTGTGTTTTACCGTGATACTGACTATAGGACCATCTTCCTGGTGTGTTTCACCATGATACTGACTGTAGGACACTCTTCCCAATGTGTTTCACGATGATACTGACTATAGGACACTCTTCCCAATGTGTTTCACCATGATACTGACTGTAGGACACACTTCCCGGTGAGTTTCACCGTGAGACTGACTGTAGGACACTCTTCCCGGTGTGTTTCACCGTGATACTGACTATAGGACACTCGTCCCGGTGTGTTTCACCATGATACTGACTGTAGGACACTCGTCCCGGTGTGTTTCACCATGATACTGACTGTAGGACACTCGTCCCGGTGTGTTTCACCGTGATACTGACTATCGGACACTCTTCCCGGTGTGTTTCACCGTGATACTACCTGTAGGACACTCTTCCAAGTGTGTTTCACCATGATACTGACTGTAGGACACTCTTCCCGGTGTGTTTCACCGTGATACTGCCTGCAGGACATTCTTCCTCGTGTGTTTCACCGTGATACTGTCTGTATGACACTCTTCCCGGAGTGTTTCACCACTATCCAGCCTTTAGGACTCTCTCTCCCAGTGTGTTTCACCATGATACTGACTGTAGGACACCCTTCCCTCTGTGTTTCACCATGATACTGACTGTAGGACACTCTTCCCGGTGTGTTTCACCGTGATCCTGACTGTAGGACACTCTTCCCGGTGTGTTTCACCATGATACTGACTGTAGGACCGCCTTCCCGGTGTTTTTCACCGTGATACTGCCTGTAGGACACTCTTCCCGGTGTGTTTCACCATGATACTGCCTGTAGGAAACCCTTCCCTCTGTGTTTCACCATGATACTGCCTGTAGGACAGTCTTCCCGGTGTTTTTCACCATGATACTGACTGTAGGACACTCTTCCCGGTGTGTTTCACCATGATACTGCCTGTAGGACAGTCTTCCTGGTGTTTTTCACTGTGATACTGTCAGTAGGACACTCTTCCCGGTGTGTTTCACTGTGACACTGACTGTAGGAAACTCTTCCCGGTGTGTTTCACCATGATATTGACTGTAGGACACTCTTCCTGGTGTGGTTCACCATGATACTGACTGTAGGACACTCTTTCTGGTGTGTTTCACCATGGCACTGATTGTAGGACAAACTCCCCGGTGAGTTTCACAACGATACTGACTGTGGGACACTCTTCCTGGTGTGTTTCACTGTGATACTGTCTGTAGTTCACTCTTCCTAGTGTGTTTCACCGTGACCCTGACTGCAGGACACGCTTCCCGGTGTGTTTCACCACGATACTGACTATAGGACACTCCTCCCGATGTGTTTCACCATGATACTGACTATAGGACACTCCTCCTGGTGTGTTTCACCACGATACTGACTGTAGGACACTCTTCCCGGTGTGTTTCACCATGATACTGACTGTAGGACACTCTTCCTGGTGTGTTTCACCACGACACTGACTGTAGGACACTCTTCCCGGTGTGTTTCACTGTGATACTGACTGTAGGACACTCTTCCGCATTGTGTTTCACCATGATACTGACTGTAGGACACTCTTCCCGGTGTGTTTCACCATGATACTGACTGTAGGACACTCTTCCCGGTGTGTTTCACCGTGATACTGACTGTAGGACACTCTTCCCGGTGTGTTTCACCGTGATACTGACTGTAGGACACTTTTCCTGGTGTGTTTCACCGTGATACTGACTGTAGGACACGCTTCCCGGTGTGTTTCACCGTGATACTGACTATAGGACACTCTTCCCGGTGTGTTTCACCATGATACTGACTATAGGACACTCTTCCCGGTGTGTTTCACCGTGATACTGACTATAGGACACTCTTCCCGGTGTGTTTCACCGTGATACTGACTATAGGACACTCTTCCCGGTGTGTTTCACCATGATACTGACTGTAGGACACTCTTCCCGGTGTGTTTCACTGTGATACTGACTGTAGGACACTTTGCCTGGTGTGTTTCACCATGATACTGACTGTAGGACACTCTTCCCGGTGTGTTTCACCGTGATACTGACTGTAGGACACTCTTCCCGGTGTGTTTCACCGTGATACTGACTGTAGGACACTCTTCCCGGTGTGTTTCACTGTGATACTGACTGTAGGACACTTTTCCTGGTGTGTTTCACCATGATACTGACTGTAGGACTCTCTTCCCGGTGTGTTTCACCGTGATACTGACTGTAGGACACTCTTCCCGGTGTGTTTCACTGTGATACTGACTGTAGGACACTTTTCCTGGTGTGTTTCACCGTGATACTGACTGTAGGACACTTTTCCTGGTGTGTTTCACCATGATACTGACTGTAGGACACTCTTCCCGGTGTGTTTCACTGTGATACTGACTGTAGGACACTTTTCCTGGTGTGTTTCACCGTGATACTGACTGTAGGACACGCTTCCCGGTGTGTTTCACCGTGATACTGACTATAGGACACTCTTCCCGGTGTGTTTCACCACGTTACTGGCCTTTTTTCCCTGAAGAGAAAAATCTATTTGTCCTCATTCTATCTAATCGACATGTCATTGATGTGTATGACTGTATTAATATCAGTAGGAGTGATATCCATCTCTTGTGGAGATAATGTGCCATAACCTAACTTTAGTCATGTCGCATTGCACTCAGACTGAGCTAAGTGAGACGGAGCAGATTAATCTTAACTTCTCATTATTGGGCATGCATGAAGTATTGTGGGCTATGAGCAACAGTAAAATTGAGTTTAACTATAGTTAGCACTGCTGTCTCACAATGCCAGGAACACCGGTTCAATTCCCCCATCACTGACTGATTGTGTGGAGTTTGCACATTCATCCCGGTGTCTGCGTGGGATTCCCCTGGGTGCTCTGGTTTCCTCCCACAATCCAAAGGTATGCATGTTCGGGTGAATTGGCCATGGAAAAGACAGATTACAGGGATAGGGTGAAGTGGTGGGAGTGGCTCTGATTGGGATGATCTTTGAAGGATTGGTGTCGACTTGATGGACTGAATGGTCTGCTTCCACACTGTAGTGATTCAATGATACAACCTGTATCCTCTTGGCCTGGCATATCCCACACTCTCCTCTTACCATCCAGTCAAAGAATTGATGTTGGTTCAATGAGGAGTTTAGAATGAAATGCCAGAAACTGCCTGAGGTCTATCTAAGAATGAGGTGTCAACCTAGTGAAGATATAACACACTAATATACTGTGCGCACATGTGTGTGTGTCTGTGTGTCTGTGTGTGTGAGACTGAGAGAGAGTGTTGTGTCTGAGTGTGAGTGTGAGAGAGTGGGTGTGTGAGTGAGAGATAGAGTGTGTGTCTGCGTGTTTGTGTGAGTGAGAGAGTGTTGTGTGTCTGTGTGTGTGAGAGAGTGTGTGTGCGTGTGTGTATGTCTGTGTGTGAGTGAGAGAGAGAGTGTGTGTGCGTGTATGTCTGTGTGTGTGTGAGTGAGAGATAGAGTGTGTGTGTCTGAGTGTGTGTGAGTGAGAGAGAGAGTGTGTGTGTCTGAGTGTGTGTGAGTGAGAGAGAGAGTGTGTGTGCGCGTGTGTGTGTGCGTGTGTGTATGTCTGTGTGTGCGTCTGTGTGTGTGCATGTGCATGCGTGTGTCTGGGTGCATGTGTGTGTGCTTGTGCTTGTGTGTGTGTCTGTGTGTGTTTGTGTGCATCTGTTTGTGTGCGTGTGTGTGTGTGCATGTGTGTCTGTGTGTGTGGGTGTGTGTGTGGATGTGTGTGCGTCCGTCTGTGTGTGTTTGTGTGTGTGTGTTGGTGTGTGTCTGTGCACGAGTGTGTGCCTGTGTGTCTGTGTGTGTGTCTGTGCATGTGTGTGTCTGTGTGTGTTTGTGTGTCTGTGTGTGCGTGCATTTGTGTGTGTCTGTGTGTGCATGTGTGTGTTTGCACGTGTGTGCGTCTGCATCAGGAATGAGGCTTGTAGGCCAGGGGATGCTGAGAGATAAATGGGAGGGGAGTGGGGTTGAGGGAAGGTAGCTGGGAATGTGGTGGGTAGATGAAAGTGCCGGTGGAAGTGATAAATCATAGGGAGGGTGGAGCAGATGGGTGGGAAGGAAGGAAGATGGACGGGTAGGACAGGTCAAGGGGGCGGTGCTGAGTTGGAGGGTTGGGACTGGGATAAGGTAGGGGGAGGGGGAATGAGGAAACTGTTGAAATCCACATTGATCCCATATGGTTGCAGGGTCCCAAGGTGGAAGATGAGGGTTTTTTCCTCAAGGCATCAGGTTGCAAGGGTTTGGCGATGGAGGTGGCCCACATCCTGCATATCCTTGGTGGAGTGGGAGGGGGAGTTAAAATGTTCAGCCATGGGGGCGGTGGGGTTGGTGGGTGCAGGTATCCCAGAGATGTTCTCTGAAAACATCCGCAAGTTGACGTCCTGTCTCCTCGATGTAGAGGAGACCACATCGAGTGCAACATATACAGTAGATAACGTGCGTGGAAGTACAGGTAAATTTCTGTCAGATGTGAAAAGATCCTTTGGGGTCTTGGACAGAGGTGGGGAGGGGGGTGGGGCTGTGGGTGCAGATTTTTTAATTCTTGTGGTGGCAGGGGATAGTGCAGGGTGTGGGGGAGGCATGGATCTGAGAAAGGAGTCGTGGAGGGTACATTCTCTCTGAAATGCTGATAAGGGTCGGGAGGGAAATATATCCCTGGTGGTGGGGTCTGTTTGCAGGTGGCGGAAGTGGCGGAGGATGATGCGATATATGTGGAGGTTGGTGGGGTGCAAGGTGAGGAACAGGGGGGCTCTGTCCCTGTTGTGATTGGAGGGGTAGGGTTCAAGGGCAGAGGAGCGGGAAGTAGAGGAGATGCACTGGAGGGCATCATCGGCCACGTGGGAGGGGAATTTGCAGTCTTTGATGTTCTATGGTGGAATTGGTCCTCTTGGGAACAAATGCAGTGGCGATAGAGCAATTGGGAATAAGTGATGGCGTTTTTACAGGAGGTCGGGTGGGAGGATGAGTAGCCCAGGTAGCTGTGGGAGATGGTGGGCTTGTAGTAAATGTCCATGTTCAGTCAGTCACCAGAGATGGAGATGGAAGGGGAGGAAGGTTTCCGAGATGGTCCAGGTGAATTTGAGATCAGGGTAGAAGGTGTTTGTGAAGTTGATGAACTGTTCAACCCCTCGTGGGAGCACAAGGTAGCATCGATACAGTCATCGATGTAGTGGAGGGAAAGGTGGGGAATGGTGCCTGTGCAGCTGCAGAAGATGGACTGTTCCACGTACCGGAAGAGACAGGCATAGATGGGGGTCCATGCAGGTGCCCATGGCCACCCCGTTGGTTTGGAGGAAGTGGGAAATTGGAAGGAGAAGTTGTTGAGCGTGAGGACCAGTTCAGACAGGCGAATGAGAATGTCAGTGGAAGGGTACTGGTTGGGTCAGGGTGAGAGGAAAAAGATTGAGAGCTTGGAGGCCTTTGTCATGGCAGAGCGATGTGTACAGGGACTGGATGTCCATGGTGAAGATGAGGCGTTGGAAGCCAGGGAAACAAAAAGCTTGGAGGAGGTAGAGGGCGTGTGTGGTGTCCCGAATGTAGGTGGGGAACTTTCTCTTGTGGAGGAGAGTAGAAACCTGGACACAGCTAAAAATAAGAAGTCCCTGGTAGCATGGAGATGAGGAGATTTTGTTTCCCTCCGTGATTCATTATGGACAGTGAGATTCACAGTGCAGGCTGGGCCATTAAATTTATAGAGTTACTGTCGGTATTTGACAGACAACTGAGTCTCAGTCTGGTTGGGCAGACAGGAAATTGGAGACAAGACCACACCCTGGTTAGACATGGTTTTATCAAATACCAGAGCAGACTCAAGGCGCTGAATGACCTGCTATTTCTCTGGAGTCTTTTGTCATTACGTTCCAAAGCTTTTGGTTTTTATTTAACACTTTCAGCATCTGCTGAAGTTTGCCTGTATTTGAGTGCCCCCATTCACAGGCTTCCTCTGGAATATAGATCACCCAAGTACAAAATAATTGTCCTTTTGAGGGCATGACTGTGTCCTGTATGTCATCCTCACTGGCAGCACACCTATCCAGGCCTTGATCCAGTATATTCTGTTCCTCAGAATCTTTGTCAAAAACAGGAACATTTTAGATGCATGATGCCTTATATCCTTCTTTCAGCTGGAGTTTGGAATGAATTCAGATTAATTGCAACAATTTAATCATGTAACAGTTTATTACTGTGTTTGACAATGTTATGGTCCCTGTGGAAACCAGAACACTAAATGAGTTAAACTCACTAAATGACCCCAATTAGAAAAGCAATGGACAAAGTTTTACTTTTATAACCTTTACCTCAGTCCATTATCATGAATTAACAGCTAAATGGCCACATTAAATCGCAGCTATGAAGACAGGTCAAACAGATTTACTCTGTACAACAACAGCAAATACTGGAAAAGCTCAGTCGATCTGGCAGCATCTCTGGAGAGAAAGCAGAGTTAACATTTCAGTTCAGTGACTGTTCTGAAACATTAATTCTGCTTTTTGTCAACAGATGTTGTCAGACCTGCTGAGGTTTTCCAGCAATTTTTATTTTTGTTTCCAATTTCCAGTATCTATTTACTTTCTTAAGGGCAGCACGGTGGCTCAGTGGTTAGCACTGCTGCCTCACAGCGCCAGGGTCCCAGGTTCTATTCCAGCCTTGAGTGACTATCTGTGTGGAGTTTGCACATTCTCCCCGTGTCTGCGTGCGTTTCCTCCCACAGTCTAAAGATGTGCAGGTCAGGTGAATTGGCCATGCTAAATTGCTCATAATGTTAGGTACATCAGTCAGAGGGAGATGGGTCTGGGAGGTTACTCTTCAGAGGGTTGGTATGGACTGGTTGGGCCGAAGGGCCTGTTTCCACACTGTAGGGAATCTAATCTAATTTACTGAACAGTCTACTCAGCTTAAATAACACAAATTTCAGCTAGAAACATCTTCAGAGCTTGCTCAAATGACCAGCTAAAATTTATTAATGGAGTATTTCACTGTTCACTACACACTACACACTTCCTTTCATAGACTCCAGGTCTTCCAGCTGCAGTATTTATGACAATGACATCCACATTTTCAGAACTCATCATTTGCAAATTCCCCTATCATTACTAGTGAACACTAAAATTGGTGATATGGTTGGCAGTGAAGAAGGATATCTAAGATTACAAAGGCATCCTGATCAACTGGGCCAATGGGCTGAGGAATGGCAGATGGAATCTAATTTGGCTCCATGTGAGTTCTTGCATTTTGATAAAACAAACAAAGGCAGGGCCCTGGGGAGTGTTGTCAAACAGAGGGACTGTGGGGTTCAGGTATATAGTTCTTTGAAAGTTGTATCACACATAGACAGGGTGGTTAAGAAGGCATTTCACACACTTGTCTTAATCACAGAGACCATTAAGCATAGGCATTGGGACGTCATGTTGAGGTTACGCAGGACATTGGTGAGGCCACTTTTGGAATACTGTGTACAATTGTACTGCTACAGAAAAAATATTATTAAACTGTTGCCAGGACTGGGAAATTTGAGTTATAAGGAGAGGCTGGATAGGCCTTTCACTGGACCATAGGAGGTTGAGGGATGACTTTGTAGAAATTTATAAAATTATGCAGGATAAAGGTAAGGTGGAGAGCAGCAGTCTTTTCCCTCGGGTGGGAGAGTTCAAAACTAAGGAGCATTTTCTAAGGTAAGAGGAGAAGGATTTAAAAGGGTCCGGAAGGGCATTTCTTTTACACAGACAAAAAATGTGGAATGAACTGCCAGTGGTAGTGACATATGTAGTTACAGTTACAACATTTAAAAACACTTGGACATGAACATGCATTGGAAAGGTGTCGAGGGATATGGGCCAACACAAGCTAATGAGACTGGATCAATTTGGTAAAACTGGATCAGCATGGATGGGTTTGTCCAAAGAGTCTGTTTCCATGATGCATGACTATGATTCTATAACTCTTATCCCTATCCATTGCTCCATGATTTTGTCAATGGAGAATGGAGGATGGCCGCATCCCAAAGGATACCCTTTGTGGAGAGAGCTTACATTCGGAAAGAGACCCACTGGGCATTCCCGGCTGCACTGCAAGGATGTCTACATGAGGGACGTGAAGGCACTTGACATTGTTATGGAGTTCTGGGAAAGGCTTGCAGCTGACTGCACGAGATGGAGAAGCACAAAACAGGGGAAAAGAAGTTGAGTGCTGCAGCAGACAAGCGGGCACACCGGAAGGAGCGCAGCAGCTCGAGTTGATCAATGACCACATACAGATGGGACCTCTGTGACCAGGACTGTCACTCCAGCATTGGTCTCTTTCGTCATAAACGACGTTGCTCCAGGGAAGCAGAAAGTTAGAACAACGAGGATGTAATCCATGGTCAGCCATGGCCGAAAGGGGCCTCGCAACCATTTTACAATAGATTATTGTAAAATCAAAAATTCAGGTCAGAAGGTGCATAAAATGTAGGATGAAAATATTTTTGGCTTCGTGCTAAGCTTTTAGATTCATGGCAATTGCCTCCTTAAAACTTTGTACAATGGGAGTTCACAATAGTGTGCTCTGATAATATTTACAAATGTCAGACTTCTCACACATTTCTTCTATCATTAGCCTTCTATCAACAATACCTGCAATGTTTAGCAGAACCTTAATCTTTGAAAAGTAGGGTGAGCAAATTGCTTCTGTGTCTTTCAGACAATTTGATTTCTTACCTCTCTGGTTTCCGTCACCAAATGCCATTAATATTTGTCAAAACCTCCATTGAAATGTCTCATGTTTTGTTAGGGGATGTAATAATATCCTGATTAAATAAACTACAGATCAACTGATTTTCTTAAAATACTATCTTCTCATGTTCAAGTTTCTTTTATTCTTTTTGCATTGACCATTTGCTTAATAGAATAAGTATCTCACTAGAGACAACATCAAGACTCATTAAGTATCTTATTTCAGCTATTTTACATACTGTTACAACGTCCTTAATGTCTTCAGTGCATTGTTGTTGTCAATTCTAAAGCAGGTGATACTTTTATATTTTGCACCATTGCCTTGATTCTCACTAAATGAAGTCATAACATGTCATCGGTTTGTGGGGCAGCGTGGTTAAAGTACAAACACTGTCTGATACTGTGGAATCATCACAGAATTAGAATTCAGTTTGAGTTGATCAGAGTTGGCTTTATCTTCATTCTTTTACTCAGAATAAACTTTGTCATGTATCAGTTTGAGGGCACTTTCTCTTCACTTTGGACAGATCACCAAATAATGATATTCTGAGACATAGCTGAAGCATTGGTAAACTGCTCCTTCGATGTTCCTAAAACTAATTCATCCAGTTGTTTTTTTCTCCAGTTTTGTCTCCTGCTCTCAATAGCTGGATGTGATCATTCTGCTTATCTTTAATCATTCCATAGTGTTCATAAATACATCCAATATCTGCCATATATTTGCAATCATCTAATCTTCTGTTCTTTGTGTCACCATGGAATGTTTCCTTTGTTCTACAAAGGTTAAAGGAAATTACAACTTCCTGAGGAACTTGTGCCAATGTGTTCCAAAATGCTTCAGGTTCTGACCATTTCTACTTGTAGAAGACCAAAGGTATTTTCACATCAAAAAAACAAAGATGCTGGACATTTGAACTAAAAACTGAAAAAACTGGAGAAACTCAACAGGTCAGGCAGCATCTGGGGAGAGAAAGCAGAGTCAACGTTTTAGGTCCCGTCACCCTTCTTCAGAACCGATTATAGCTAGGAAATGGCTGAATAAAGGGGACAGGAGTAGGGGGGAAAGAGTAAATGGTAGGTAGTGATGTAGCCCAGAGAGAGAGAGAGAGAGAACTGCAGTTGTGCAGAGAGAGGAATGGATAATAGTGAGCCTGGGAGAAAAAGGAGCTGCTAATGGGGACCATGAGAAGGTCACAATGAATTGGTTGTGGTGAAAGCAGCCCCATGTGATGATAAGGTCTGGTGTGTGAAGGTTGGGGAAAGGATGTGGAAGAAGGAGTTCAAGCCCTAAAGTTATTGAACTCGATACAGAGTCCAGAAGGCTGCAGGGCTCCCAAGTGGACAATAAGGTGCTGTCCTTTGAGCTTGCACTGGAGCACTACAGCAAGCCTGAGACAGAGATGTTGGCCAGTAAACACGGTGGTGTGTTGACTTGGGAGGCAACATGAAGTTCAGAGTCTTTTTTGTGGACAGCACGTAGGTGTTCTGTGAAGCAGTGACCCAGTCTGTGGTTCTTTTCCCCAGTATAGAGGAGACCGCATTGTGAGCAGTGAATGCGGTAGGCTAGATTGAGTGAAGTGCAGGGAAAGCACTGCTTTACCTGGAAGGTGTGCTTAGGGCCTTTGATAGTGAGGAGGGAAGAAGTAAACAGGTAGGTGTTACACTTTCTGCGGTTTCAGGGGAAGGTGCAATGGGGCTATGGGGATGAGTTGGGAATGGAGGACAAGTGGATCAGGTGTGCTGGAGGGAACAGTCCTGCGAAATGCTGACAAGGGAGGGGAAGGGACTATGTGTATGCTGATGGCATCTGAACAGATCAGATCAAAGATGTGGCCATAGGCCCCAGTTACACCTGTCACATTGTGGAGTATGTAAAACATTCCTTGTTCCAATCCTACTTGGGTCCCTTCCTACAAATCTTTTTCTAATACATCAATAACATCATCAGTGCTGCTTCCCTCTCTCAAGCGGAATTGAAACATTTATCAATTTTGTTTCCAATTTCTACCCCACTCTCACCTTCACCTGGTCCATCTCTGACTCCTCCCTTCCCTTCCTTGACATCCCTGTTTCCATTTCTGGGGATAGACTGGCCACCAATATCCGCTACAAACCCTTTGACTCCCACAGTTACCTGGACTACACATCATCACTTCCTGATTCCTGTAAAGAGGCCATTCCCATTCTCCCTGGTCCTCTGTCCATGTTGCATCTGTTCTGATGATGCCACGTTCCACAGCGAGGGACTCAGAAGTGTCCACCTTCCTCCTCAAACAAAAATTCCCCACTACCGTGATTGACAAAGCCCTCAGCTTGGTCTGACCAATTTCCCACACTTCTGCCCTCACCCTGCTCTTCCCTCCCATACACAGATAGGGTGGCCCTTCTCCTCACCTGCCATCCCACCAGCATCCACATCCAGAGGATCATTAGTTGCCTTTTCTAGCACCTTCAGTGGGATGCCACCATCAGACACATACACCCCTCCCATCCCTTGTCAGCTTTAGGTCAAGAGTGCTGGAGAAAATTGTCAGTTCTGGCAGCATCTGTGCAGACAGAAACAGAGTTAATACTTTCCTTGCTTTCTTTTATTAGTCAGAGCATTGGGTACAGGAGTTGGGACGTCATGTTGTGGCTGTACAGGACATTGGTTAGGCCACTTTTGGAATATTGCAATTCTGGTCTCCCTCCTATCGTAAGGATGTTGTGAAACTTGAAAGGGTTTAGAAAAGATTTATAAGAATGTTTCCAGGGTTGGAGGGTTTGAGCTACAGGGAGAGGTTGAACAGGCTGGAGCATCAGAGGCTGAGGGGTGACTTTATAGAGGTTTTAAAAATCACGAGGGGCATGGATAGGGTAAATAGGCAAGGTCTTTTCCCTGGAGTAGGGGAGTCCAGAACTGGAGGACATAGGTTTAAAGTGAGAGGGGAAACATTTAAAAGGGACCTAGTGGACAACTTTTTCACGCAAAGGTGGTGCGTGTATGGAATGAGCTGCCAGAGGAAGTGGTGGAGGCTGGTACAATTACAACATTTAAAAGGCATCTGGATGGATATATGAATAGGAAGGGTTTAGAGGGATAAGGGCCAAGTGCTGGCAGGTGGGACTCGATTGGGTTAGGATACCTGGTCGACATGGACAAGTTGGACCGAATGGTCTGTTTCTGTGCTGTACATCTCTAGGACTCTAAGAGTCATACTGGACTTGAAATGTTAATTCTGTTTCTGTCTCCACAGTTGCTGCCAGACCTGCTGGGTTTCTCCTGCATTCTCTGTTTTTATTTCAGATCTCCAGCATCTACAGTACTTTGCTCTTATATAAATGTTGGTGAAATTTAGATGGACATGTTGTCTTCGTTGTTGCTACCAACCAGAACGTATCCCAACTGATTATTAAAATGTTCATGTCTAGGTAATGATTGACAGCATAATATTTCATTAAGAAGGGCAAAGTTGCTCTCACTCTGAACCATCAGGCATTCCTTTCAGCAGGGGTCACTGGATGGAGATGAGAGGTGTGAACACTGCCTTTCCTCTTATTGCCTTCCATTGCAGATTTCCGATTGGCTGAATTTATTCCTAACCTGATATAATGGAAAGCATAGGTCAATAAGCTAAATGAAAATGTGGAAATAGCGCAGGTGAAGAGACATTTCTACAAATTTGAGCACATAACACACGTAAAACAGTTAAAAAGAAGTTTGAGAAATAACATAATAACTGAAACCAAGGACAATTCAAAGACTTCATCACCTCAGGATTAAAATAAATGATATTTATTGAATTTAAATGAATAATTAAAATTGTATTTGTACTGCAATGTAGAAGTAATTTTCATGGAAATATAAGCATAAATGGTAGAAAATTAATAAGTGATTTTTAAATGTTAATGGATATTTAAATTTTTACTGAATATTGTCTGTCTGATTGTGATATTTGATTAGAATTTCATGGCTTCATTGAATATTAATAGGTGACTCACTATAACGTGTGTTAGATTTAGTAATAAGCTGAACATTCATTAGCAGCAACTTAAGGAAGTAAATAAGACGCAAATTAAACATATTTACTTGGACCTGATTACATAAAGACTGACCTAAACTGCTGTCTACATCGGAGATCTGAGGGTATTTAACAATTAGCTTTTGTGTTTTCTTTTCCCTTCGTCCCCCATTTATTGCTGCCTGGCACACAGTTTCATCGATGCCAATGGCTAACAAATATATCACTCAGTTGAGGGGGAGGCAATGGCCCAGCAGTATTAAGGCTTAGATAATTAATCCAGACACTCAATGAATGTTTTAGGGACGTGGGTTCAAATCCTTCCACACCAGATGGTGGAATTTGAATTCAATGAAAGTCTGGACTTAAAGAGTCTAATAATAACCATGAATAATAAGACCATAAGACATAGGAACAAAAATTAAGCCATTCCGCCCATCGAGTCTGCTCCGCCATTCAATCAGAGCTGATAAGTTTCTCAACTGCTTTCTCCCCATAATTGTTGGTACTCAAGAACCTAACTATCTCAGTCTTAAATATACTCAATGACTTGGCCTCCACAGCCTCATGTGGCAATGAATTCCATAGATTCACCACTCTCTGGCTGAAGATGTTTCTACTTATTTCTGTTCTAAAGGTCTTCCCTTTACTCTGAAGCTGTGCCCTCAGGTCCTAGTCTCTCCTACCAATGGAAACATCTTCCCAGCATTTACTCTGTCCAGGTCATTCAGTGTTCTGCATATTTCAGTTAATCTCCCCTCATCCTTCTAAACTCCATCGAGTCTAGTCCCAGTAGCCATAAACGTTCCTCATACCTTAAGCTTTTTATTCCTGGGACCATTCTTGTGAACATCCTCTGAAGTCACTCCAGGGTCAGTGCATCCTTCCTGTGAGATGTGTCCCAAAACTGCACACAATATTCCAAATGTAGCTTGGAAAGATCCTTATAAAGCCTCAGAAGTACATCCCTGCTTTTATACTTAATTGTGCATTGTTGGAAAAAAGCCCATGTGGTACATTAATACCATTTAGGGAAGGTAATCTGCTTGGTCTGGTATACATGTGACTCCAGGCCCACAGCAATGTGGTTGACTCATAACTGCCTTCTTGGCAATTAGGGATGGACAATAAATGTTGGCCTAGCCAGAGCTGCTCACATTCCACAAAGAAATCTTGCTGCAGCTGGCTTGATAAAAGTTGTGAATACAGGCAGTTCCATCTTGGTGGATTCACTGATTCTCTCCACCTTGTCCTCAACCATCACTTACCACATACAGCACCTACAATTTACAGAAGGAATCATAATTATGAGCACGACTGATTTTCTTCTCTCTCTCTTCCAGGGACATAGAAACTGAACATCTCTCATGCTCGGGTCCACCCTTGGTTCAGCATACTTGCTGTTGAAGGGTTCATAACTGAGGGGCATTTTTGTGAATGCAATGTTTTCCAGTTGATAAAACAAGACTGTTAAAATGTGCTAAGTGATTCCGATTTATCATCTGCAAAGACATGACTCAACTCATTCATCCAATCTGCCACCTTCATTTCACAACTTTAGGATTAGATTAGATTATTTACAGTGTGGAAACAGGCCCTTTGGCCCAACAAGTCCACACCGCCCCGCCGGGGCGCAACCCACCCAGACCCATTCCTGCACCTAACACTACGGGCAATTTAGCATGGCCAATTCACCTGACCTGCACATTTTTGGACTGTGGGAGGAAACCAGAGCACCCGGAAGAAACCCACGCAGACACGGGGAGAACGTGTAAACTCCACACAGTCAGTCGCCTGAGGCGGGAATTGAACCCGGGTCTCTGGCGCTGTGAGGCAGCAGTGCTAACCACTGTGCCACCATGCCGCCCAACCTTATTCTCATGTTCACGCACAAGAATGTCAAATTTGACCACTTCATGCACTTTTGCTCTTGTCATCTTGCAGCAAATACAACCAATGGGTGACAGACCTGAGAAGACTTAGGTCTCACACTTGTAATCTTCTAGTGGGGTCAGAGCAACATAAATACTGTCCTATGAAAGCGAAGGACTGTAGATGCAAAAGCAAAATGGTAGAGAAGCTCAGCAGGCTTGGTGGTGTCTGAGGATAGTAAAATAGAATGAACCTTTCAAGGTCAATACGATTCTGCCCTAGAACTGAAGGAGGTTGAAAATGATGTTTCTTATGCTGTCGACAGAGGGAAGAGAAACAAACGAGACAAATAGTGATGGTACCAAGAGCCACAAGTTAGTAACAGAGGAGAGAAATAGATGCAGAATAGGTACAGAAATGGCAGTTGCTAACATAGAAAATAGGTGAAAGTGAGTACTGCAGATGCTGGAGATTAGAGCCAAGAGTGTGGTGCTGGAAAAGCACAGCAAGTCATCCAGCATCCAAGGAGCAGGAGAATTGACATTTTAGACAAAAGCCCTCCATCAGGAATAGGAGAAAATAGGTCAGCTCCACTGAGCGAGCAGGATATAAATGGACCGTAGTGCTTATGGTCTGAAGTTACTGCATTCAAGTTTGAGTCCTGAAAGCTAGAACTTGCCCGGGTGGAAGATATGGCGCTGTCCCTCTGGCCTGTGTCAGGCTTTGCTGGATTATTGCAACAAGCCCAGGGTGGAAATGTTGACATGACAACAAGTGGTGCACTGAAATGGCAAGCACCAGGAAGATTGGAGTCATTCCTACAGACAGAACAGAGGTGTTCTGCAAAACCCTGTCCACCTTTAAGCTCATCAAGGTAAAGGAGACCATGATGTGAGAAGCAAGTGCAGCAAACTAAACTAGACTAAAAGAAATACAAGTAAATCATTACTTCGCCTGGAAATAGGATATGGAATGTTGGAGAATCAATGGACAGGACATAAAAAGGCAGATGTCACACCTCCTGTGACACATGGAAAGGTGCCAAAGGAGGAGGTTGAAGTGATGGAGGAGAGAGAGGAGTGGGCAATAGTATCATGGAAGGAACAGTCCTTGTGAAATACTGACATGGAGGTGGAGGGGAATGACATCGTACTGGAGATGGCAGAAATATTGGAAGATGAAGCTTAGATGGTGGATGCTGGTGAGGTGGAAGGTGAGAACAAGCAGAGGGAGGGGAAGGCACAAGGGAAGAACTCCTGGAAATGGGTCAGACATGGGAGTAGTCAACCACAAGCTCAGGAGCTGTGATGAATTTCCCCAGTTGAGGATAAGTGAAGACATGAGGTAAGCAATGTCATGGGAGATAGTGTCTTCAGACAGATGTGACAGAGATGACAAAACTGAGAAAACAGAATGAAATCCTTTCTGGAAGTGTTGATCATGTGCTTGTGGTCTCTAATTGTAGTCCAATTAACTTATATGAAAATTTGTTCTCAGCAACAGGTAGTATATTCAAACTAAAAGATCAGTATGCTGGAGAATTAGCTATTTTGAAACACTTCCTGTATCCATTAACTGTGTTAATTGGCGATCTTTATTGCTTACTTTCCCATCTAATGGAGTGTCTATGTTTACTTTTAAAGAAATAGGATTCATGCTGATTTAGTACCAGAAGACCCAAGAGGCTTGTTAGGAACGGAGGCAAAAATAGAAGCTTCTCGAAAAAAAACCTAAATGTGATGGAATATATAATCAGTGAAAGAGAACAGGTACAGGATCACTCTGCACAGAATGCAAACTATTAAATAGTGAATCAACCAGCCTCCTGACAGGTGCAACTTGTTAGTGTTGGTTCATTCAAATGCAAGTTATGCTTAAGATTCCTCCTTGTTTTTCCAAGAAGCGATCCCAATTGATCCAGGATCCACTGAAAACTATCTCCCATTTTCTCCAGCAATAAAGCCATAAGATATGTAGGCCATTCAGCCCATCAAATCTGCTCCATCATTCAGTGAGATCCTGGCTGATCTGATAACCCTCAACTCCGCTTTTCTGCCTTTTCGCCTTGATTCTTGACTGATTAAAAATTCTGTGTAGGCTGGTCATGTTGTCGCAACTAGGGTCATTGAGTGTTACACAGGTCAGCAAGGAAAGGGCTGATAGGTGAAGGGGGCTTGGTGTGGAAGAGGATGTGAGTGGCAGAGTTCTGGATAAGCTGAAAAGTTCAGAGCACAAAGGAGCAGCACTCGCTGGGAGAGCATTGGAGTATTTGAAAGCAAATCAGCAGCTACGTTGTTATGTTTGAATTGCAAAACACCACTTCCAATTAATACCCAACAGCCTGTGTCACATTCAGGCCAATGGCAAGCAATGCATATCTTGAAATATCTCAATAACCTAAAACCAATGTCCACACTCCACCCCACTGCCCGAACGTCTAATCAAGTATTCAGATCTCTGCTGCCTGCAGTAATTATGCTTTGCTTCCTTTACACGGTATATTTTGTGCAGTAGTTGCTGGCTGTGGTGAGATGAATGATAGTGGCATTCCCCGGTTCTGATTAGATTAGGAGCATGAAGAATTATTGACTAGTACCATTAAACCTACTTAAAGTCACTCACAGTTGCTGACTCTCTGTAACGTTACTATTTTTGCATCTGACAACTCCCGACAGCAGCAGGATGAAAAACGAAGCATCACTAATTTGTCACTGTAAAAGGCTCTGCTCAGGAAAGTCAAATGTGGGCCGAATGGTCTAGCCGAGGAGGATGAAGAATAGGGAAAATATAACTGGTTTTGCTGTCAGTAAGCTTGCCATGACAGAGAGTAGAAAGACTGACTATTTGGTGGGCTGTATTGCATGTAGAGAACTGATATGTGATTTGAAGTCAGTTTAAATCTATTTTCTATACTCAGTAGATTTTTAGATTTAATTTGCAGTAAATGATGTGACAAGCAGTAGTTGCTATGTGACTGATATGCAGTTAAGTTCCACATTTACTTCTCTTATAAATAGCTTATGTTTATCTAATGGCTTTATGGAGCACGAGGGATGATGCATTCAGTTATACACAGTCCAGATCACTACCTTGGTTCAACTGTAGTTGAGTCTAATGACATGAAAAAGTCCTTTCTCTCTGCTGCCTCTGTGCTAAAGGCTACTGTCGTAAGGCCTCCCTAATACTCCATTTCCAATTTCACTTGGGCCAAAGAATGGCTGTTGTGGGAAAAGGAAGAATTTATCACTTATGCTGTAGGGTTGAAGTGCTTTGTTAGTACAGAGTACAAGGAATTTTATTCACTGCCTTTAAAGTGCCATAAATCAAACAGTTGTACTACTTGAGAGTGTACGGGGGAAGATTTATTCTGCAGTCCAGTCCATTCGGCACTCAGCCCGGAAATGTTCGATCACATGCTGGGTACAGAAAGTCAAAGTTATTGCAAATATTCATCAAAATAAGCACCTTGATGAAAGTAATCTGAAACAGAGATGACTGGATGTAGTTGCAGCATTTCCACTCATTAAAGGGAAGTATGAAGACGATGTTAGATGTATGTTTGGCAAAATATCCTGAGTCACATCCCCCAGAAAAATGCTGGGATGTCACTTCTTCCTATTTTAGCATATACTATTGGAAATACCTCACAAATCTAAAATGAAGCACCAACACAAACACGTTTAGCCTACCACCAGTTGGATAATAACAAAGGTGTTTCAGCACAAGAGGAGGCCATTCAGCCTCTTATGGTCAGTACTGGCTCTCCAAATGAGCAGTTCCCCAGACATCACTCCCCTGCCTCATCCCCACCCCTCCTGGCTTTCCCAGCACTAATCCAATTCCCTGTGATGGTGAATCTCAGCATGAAGTTAGTCGGGAAGCCTTGGTAAGGATTTTAATTTCTGTCACGGGACCAGGAAGTCTGGGACTGCTCCTCTCGTCTCTCCATTATTATTCAGGACATTCTGGATTTGCACATTAATTAGAATTGCTGCAGAGTTAGCGCTCATAAATACAAGAATAAGGACTTTTTTGACAATGTGATAATTGCTAATAAAATGTTCACCAAACTCTCCAACACATAAAGTACTGAATTTATACTTTTGATTCTCATTCCAGAATGTAATAATTCTTCTTAAAGATTGTAAAAACAATGAAAATGTTTATGCACATTCTTCTTTGGTCTGTATTTTCCTGCTCTCACTCCGATTTTCCTGTCTCTCTCTATATTTCCCTTTCTGTCAGTGATGTGCCTTTAACTCATCCGACCTCCCTCTCTGTCATTCTGCTGATTCTTTCTCAATGTTTGTTTATGAAGATGGAGTGTTCATCATTTACCTATTTCTGTTGACCTTAATGCGCTGTTACCAACTTCAGCAAGGCACACCAGCAATTATATTTGATCTGAGCAGTGCAGGAACAGAACTAATGAGCAAAGGGCACTGTGTCAGTACAGTGGGCCAACATGCTCAGGCATTGGAAGCATTTTTATAATGTGGGCATTTCAATTCTTTAAGTAGCGCTGGAGGAGAATGCATCTGGCGTTGAAGCCTATAGAAAAGGATAGTGTAATAGTGATTCTGGTGTAAATAATTTGTGGGTGGCACGGTGGCACAGTGGTTAGCGCTGCTGCCTCACAGCGCCAGAGACCCGGGTTCAATGCCCGCCTCAGGCGACTGACTGTGTGGAGTTTGCACGTTCTCCCCGTGGCCGCGTGGGTTTCCTCCGGGTGCTCCGGTTTCCTCCCACAGTCCAAAGATGTGCAGGTCAGGTGAATTGGCCATGCTAAATTGCCCATAGTGTTAGGTAAGGGGTAAATGTAGGGGTATGGGTGGGTTGCGCTTCGGCGGGTCGGTGTGGACCTGTTGGGCCGAAGGGCCTGTTTCCACACTGTAATGTAATCTAATCTAATCTAATTCCAGCGATTCTTGGGAAAAGGAAGGAAGACATTGAATAGAAGCTTTGTGCTTGAATAATTTGTCCTAAATATATAAAAAATGCACGTATGTGTTGTAAATTGCAATGTACATTTTGTTCACTTGAAACTCCCATGTACTCCTGTACCAGAAAAGAGAAAGAGAGAGAGAGAGACTGCAGCAAGTTAAAAGGAAAATTAAGACATTGTTTGCTCAAGTAGTTGTGAATTCTTTCACTCTGGTTGTTTCTGTTCCCAGAAATTCATAATTATAGAGTCATAGAGAGTCATACAGCATGGCAACAGAACCTTTGATCCAAGTGATCAACCACATTCCCAAACCAATCTAGTCCCACTTGCCTGTGTATGACCCTTATCCTTCCAAATTTCTCCTATTCATGAATTTATCCAAATGTCTTTTGTACCTGCATCTGCTACTTTCTCTAACCACCCTCTGTACAAGAAAGTTGCCCCTTATTTCTTTTATATATTTCTCCTCTCACCTTAAAAATATGACTCTAATTTAGAACTCCCCAACCTTAGCAAAAAGACCTTTGCCCCTCATGATCTTATAAATCTCTTTAAGGTCATCCCTCAACCTCTTGTGCCCCAGTGAAAAACGTCCCAGCCTATCCAGCTTATTTTTATAACTCAAACCCTCCATTTCTGGCAACATCCTGTTAAATATTTTCTGAACTCTCTCCAAATTTATAATATTCTATAATAGGGTGACCAGAACTGCACACAGTACTCTAGAAGAGACCTTATCAACATCCTGTACAACTTCAACATGACGTCTCAACTCCTATACTCAAAGGTCTGAGCAATGAAGGCAAGCGCGCTAAACACCTTAACCACCCTGTCTGCTGTGATGCAAATTTTGAAGAACTATTTACCTGAACCTCTGAATCTATATGTTCTCCAACACTACCCATGGCTCTACCACAGTGACGCTCTTCACTAAGCTTCCTGGAGAGGTGGCAGTGGTGAAATATTTCAAAGATCTTAATAATTCTTTGTTGATTCTCTACTTAGCCCTTTAACTGCATCTCATACCCCCAAGGGACTTGACATTTCTCTTAGCACTTAGAGTTGGCGTTTTGTTTCTAGTCGAATTATGCAGTTACAAATAAAGTTAACGATATGGATAGCTCGATTTTTTGATTGAAAGGAGAAAGTGAAAAGTAGTCATAGTCCTACCAGACAGTAGGACTACTCTCTTATGAGTGAGAGAGATGACTGACGGTGCTTTCACCTTTGGATCACCATGTCTCAAGTGAGGGGGAGAGTTGTGAAAGAAAGTTCTTCTTGGTAACTTTAGCCAGTGCAGTGTTTGAACCCGCACTGTTGGCATTGTAAACCAGCTGGCCAGTCAACTGAACTATCCAACTTCCAAAGGAAGTACAGGAACATAGTTTACTTTGCATTTAGATATTAAAGACATTAATGAATAACAAGATTGCTTTCTTAATAATGCATTACAACAGGGTAGTTTTGGAATACAAGAAGAAAGTGACTTGTATTGTGACTTCTCAAATGCTGGTAAATAATATTTCAACAGGAAAGAAAAGCAGGATTGTTGCATTTAATGATTATCAGCTGAAACTGCTTCCTGTTTCCTTACTCTCATATCCCTTGATCCCTTTAGTGATTAAAAATCTCTCTATCTCATCTGTGAACACAGTTAATGACCCAGCCTCCACAGCTCTGTGCAAAGATTCACAGGTTTTGTAACTTAAGGATTGAATGGACTCTGCTCATCTCCTGCACAAAGAGTTATCTTTTGTTCGGATTGATTGTTTCATTCATCATCTAACTGGTTTACACTTGAGCTGGCTCTTAACGTGATTGTACTAATTCCAGCTTATCATTGATTCTTAAAACAATACAGCCTCTTATGAATACTCACTTCAAATCATCACAGTCTCATTTCTCCAATAGTCTGTGGAGATCATTAATTGTCTGTAAATTCCCCTGGATGGTGAACTCTTTAATAAATCTTATTCTTTCAAGAATTAAATTATGTTTGAGTTTGAAGTAATTGTCATATTTTTATTATACATTTTCAAAAGTGTCTGTTGCTTCTTTATCCCTTAGTGAGCAATGATACATCAGCTGTGCTCTCAATTGAGCATAGATGTGTATTTACTTGTTCAGCTTCTGGTTTATTATTTAATTTGGACACTTTTCTGTACTTCAAAAATTGTTTTTTTCTTAGATGTCCAGTTCTGTGTTCTATTTGGTCAATGTTGGAAATTAAGTCTTCCTGGCAACTTAATTCTTGTTGCCATGTCCTCCCAATGTGCTCATATAACTTTAAAACAAAACTTTTATTTCACAGTAACACAGATCTGCTGCTCTTTGCCAATGTCTTGGAAGATTTTCCTGTGCTTTGTGGATAAAATGGAATATCATTGTAATACTGCAGCTCAAATGAAAGATAAACATTTTTTTGCACTAAAATGGAGGAACCCCTGATTTCATAAGTAAGATTGAAGAATTTCTGCAATAGTGATAGCATTCACAATTTTCGTGTATCACGCCCTCTCTCTGTAACTTTTATGAATAAACTTCACTTTAATCAGGATTTTACTGATGATTCTCCAGTAATGCTGAACTGTATAAGATGCCGGTTTGGACACAGCTAGAGGATTGTAAGCAGTTCTAGAATCCACATTATTGGAGGGACATGATTGCATTACAGACAGTGCAGAAGAGATTTACCAGGATGTTGCCTGGGCTGGAAAGTTTCAGTTATGAAGAGAGATTGAACAGACTGGGATTAATTTTCTTGGAGCAGAGGAAACTAAGGGGTGGTGTGGGAGGGCTATGTGATTGAAATTATGAGGTGCATAGGCAGGGTAGGCAGGAAGCAACTTTTCCAATGATTAGAGGACATAGATTTAAGGTAGGTTTTGAGGAGATGTGAGGAAACCTTTTCACCTAGAGGGTATTGATGATCTGGAACTCTGTCTGTCAGGGTGGTGGAGGCAGAAACCCTCATAACATTGAAGAAGTATTTAGATGTGCTGTCTGCAGTGCCAAGGTATACAAGACTATGGACCAAGTGCTTGAAAATGGAATTAGAATAGTAAGGTGATTGTTTTTCACTGGCACAGACACAATAGACTGACGGGCCTATTTTCAGTGTTATGGATCTGTATGACTCTATGACTATTGTTACAGAGTGTTTGAGGAGGACTGAATGTTAGACCCTCTCCTTTGAGATCCTAAACCAATGTTTCTGAAATATGACCACTATTCAAGTGATACTCTCTTAGTGACAGTGGCATGCGGACAGGGATGGAGGAGTAGGGAGCAGAGTGAATGGGCACCTGTGAGAGAATGGAGATGGGGTAGACTTGTATGTACAAGGTGGAAACCTGAGACAATTGGGGAGAGGGGTACTGTAAGAGGGGTTGTCCGTTATAGCTCAGGTGCAACTGCCGTAATTCAACCTGAGCTCCACAGCTTCTTCAGAGCTCAACGATGTCAAGTTTTCACTCATAGCTCCATGTGGGCTCCAGATGCCTATTTTCAGAATCTGTGACTCAGCTGTTCTGTCCATTTGACATCATCATCATCATGGGTGATGCTATTTCATCTTTAACTAAACATTTCCAAATGTTCCAGGCCAGTGACTGCAGGCTATCTTTGGTCTGTAATTACCAAAGACGGATGTGTCTTTCTTAGAAGAGAGATTGGATTGGTCCCTATTGTTGAACCCTACAGCCCTTATCCTGTCTGAATAGAAATCTAAAATATAATTTCTACAAACCTTCATTATTTCTGTCCCTATTCCTGTGATAATTATTAAATGTTTCTTGTCTGATCTTGGCACTTAGTCTTCCTTAGGATCAAATAGCCTCTTTAATGCTTCCACTGAGTTGATTAAACTTCTTGTTGCACTTGTAACCAATGTGGGATTTATCTTCTTTCCCAGTTCCATTTTTTTTTAAAAGACTGAAGCAGACAATTTGTCACGTTCCCCACTAACTTGCTGTCCTTCTCTTTCAGGAAACACACCTCAGCTTTAGCAGAATTGTCTTCCTACCATTATATTTACAAAATGCATCGATGTGCTTCTTAATATCTTATAAGATTCCCTCCTCACAATTTCTCGGAGCTTTCTTTATTGCATTCTCCACGTCCTTTCCTTCTTTTCTGATTGGGCTTTGCTCTTTGTAACCTGCCTGTAGGCCTTGAATGGCTCCTTCATCAATCTGAGTTTGCTTTTAGCCTCCACACTTACCGTGGCATTCGGAAACTTAAAGCTGTCTGTTTTCTTAAGGGTTGCTATATTTTTACTCTGCCACTTTAAAATGTCCTTTTATGAAGATTTTAATCCATAATACTGTTAGTTAATGTCTCTTCCTTTCTCACAGGCTGAGACCTTATTCTTCTAAATTTTGTTCTTTCCCCATTTTACACCAATTTTTACTAAATTTTCAACCTCTCTCTGGACTTTGAAACTTCATATCCGATATATTTCATTGACATAACTAGCTACAGTAAACTCGTTTTAATAATCCTTGACCTTTCTATATTTTCAGTGCCGCAAGCACTTCAGTTGCTTTCATTATTTTATCCCTATCGCTGAACTATAAATGTGTTATGCTAAGCCAGCTTCCAGCTCCGCGCTTCTTTGAAATTATTCTTGTGATGTGGGCATCATTGCCAAGGCTGTCATTTATTGCTGATTCCCAATTGCATTTGAGAAGACAGTTGTGGGCCATTTATTTGAGCCGCTGCAGTCCATTTTGGTGAGATCCTGTTTCGGCCAGGATTTCCAGGATGCTGATGGAGTGATGCTGGAGGAATAGAGTTATACGGCTTGGATGCTGCGTGACCTCTAGGAGGTACTGGTGTTTCAACACTCTGCCCTTTTCTGTCTAGGTAGACATTGGGAGGTTTGGAAAATGCACTCAAAGATACTGTGATGCATTGCTGTAGTGATTCTTGTCGATGATAAGCATTGGATGGATGACTAAGGTGTTGGATGAGCTTGTCTTTATCACTCAGATCTTTGAGTATAGAAATTGGGATGGTATGTTGAGGTTGAACAGGATGTTAATGAGGTCTCTTCTGAAATACTGTGGTCTCCTTGTTATGGGAAGGATATTATTAAACTAGAGAGGGCTCAGAAGAGATTCACCAGGATGTTGCTGGGAATGGCAAGTTTGAATTATAAGGAGAGACTGAGGACGCTGGGACTTTTAGCACTGAAGCATAGCAGGTTGAGGAGTAATCATATCATGCTTATAAAATCATGGGGAAATAGATAAAGTGAATGACCGGTGACTTTTTCCCATGGGATTTCAAGACTAGGGTCATATTTTTAAGGTGAGCGGAGAAAGATTTAAAAAAGACGGAAGGGTCAATTTTTTTTTCCACAAAGAGTGGTTCAAGTGTCAAATGAATTGCCAGAGGAAGTGGTGGATGTGGGTACAATTACATGTTTAAATACATTTGGATAAATACATGAATAAGAAATGTTTGGAGGGATTTGGACCAAGCGCAGGCAGCTGGGACTGGTTTAGTTTGGGATTACAGCCAGCATGGACTGGTTGGATCGAAGGGTCTGTTTCCATGCTGTATGACTCTGTGGCTTTTTCTTTGGTTGTACCCATGGATGTTAAGCTGAAAGGGGAAAAATAAACTGAGTGGTAGAAATTATGAGGTGTAGCCCTTTGCTAACCATGAAGGGCAGAGATAGCAATACAACATTATAAAAAACTTGATTCAAAATCCTGAACTCAATCCCAATGTAGTTTGATGGCAACAGGAGAATATCATAATCTCTGGCCAGACGGCTTCAGTCATTAATGTTTTATTGCTTAATGCAGTGATAGTAATCTGTGTTAAATGACCTGCTTATGTCTATCAGTCATGTCAATCAGTCAGGATTTTCCAGATATGGGTCATCGCTCCTCTAAATCCCCTTTTCACCAACTTTAATCCTTGAACTCTCGTGTCTAATTTACAGTTGAAAGCCACAGAATTATACACGTTGCCTTTTGAATCCCCTTGTTAGATTCATGATTATTTGGTAAATAGGTATGTTTTACTTTAAATGTATTGTCAGATATAGTTGGCAATGTCACAATCATCTATTTGCCATAACATATTCTTCAGAAATACCCTTAATTCAATGCCAAGTATTACTTGTTCAGTATCCCGTTGGTCAATAGATGGTCAATAATTCTACCTAAATCCTCTTCCTTTTCACATTTGTTAATAGATGACCCTCCACCATGTGAAAGTTCCTCAGTTACAGTTCCAACGTGCAGAAATTCACAATCACAATCACAGCTGCCATTCCTCAGCCCATTGATGTCATTGGCACCAGTCACTTTGGATGCGATTTTAACTTTTGTCTTTTAATCTATTTGTATCCTTTCTGGCAACACACCCTGCTCCTTCAATCACTGCAGGATTCCTCTTTTAAAAACTGTCTGAAAACTGAACCGTTTCCCCAAGTCTTTGCGAGGGTTTCTCTGCCTAACTTCTCTTATTATCGCTAAAGGTTGATGATTCGATTACTTACAGTGTGGAAACAGGCCTTATGACCCAACAAGTCCACACCGACCCTCCGAAGAGCAACCCATCCCCCTACATTTACCCCTTCACCTACCACTACAGGCAATTTTAACATGGCGAATTCACCTAACCTGCACATTTTTGGACTGTGAGAGGAAACTGTGGCACCTGGAGGAAACCCACACAGACACGGGGAGAATGTGCAAACTCCACACAGACAGTTGCCTGAGGCGAGAATTGAACCTGGGTCTCTGGTGCCATGAGCCACTGTGTCATCATGCCAATATTATTACTCTTTACATTATTAATGCTCAGCAGTGACCTAATTGAGGGAAATAAAGTTATGAAGGGGATTTGACTGGATGGATGTAGAGAGTGGGAGATTGTTCCAGAGATAGACAACTACTCCCGTGTCCTGACCTTCACACAGGAAGGAAATGGTCACTCATTGTGTCTTCCTGAAAGTTAAATTGCTCAATCTCATTCCTGTGGCAAGACCCACCACTCTATAAACTCTCTTTCTCTTTAGTTTCTGTGGACAGACCAGACAGACTAACCAACCTCTTGAATCACCTGACTGGACAGCCCACTGACGAGAAGTATCCTGACTGATGCCTATGTTTCTCCCAACCATTTTAACCCAAACCCTCAGACTGGCCATTATGGAGCCACAAGACTGTCCCTGACCCACTCTCTGGAACGACCTGGTTCCTCATGACCCAGAACACTCCAGCTGGACCCCTCACTATGGCCAATCCCCTGGATTGGTCTCAGAGCCTGCTCTTGACTGACTGTAGCGGGAGCCCTTGGCTATCACTGAGAACTTCCTGTCCATTATCTTAGTCACCTCTGCAAAAACATTCAATGAGGTTTGTTAGGCATAACCCATCTGTCATGATTTAATGCTGACCATGGCCTCATGGTATTATCGCTGGACTGTTAATCTGGGGACCCAGGTAATATTCAGGTTCAAATCCTGCTATGACAGATGATGGAATTTAAATTCAGTAATAGAAGAAAATCTGGAATTAAGAGTCCTACAATGACCATAAATCCATTGGCGATTATCAGGAAAAACCCAACTGGTTCATTAATGGTTCAAAACCTCCTTACCTGGTCTGGACTATATGTGACTCCAGACCTATACCAATGTAGTTAACTCTTAACTGCCCTCTGGGAATAAATGCTGGCCCAACCAGCGATGCCCTTATCCCATGAATGAATAAAAAAACTGAAAACGTTCAAGGTGTTCAGTTACCCCATCCTTAATTTCCCAATTTCCCAATCAATATCAGGCTTACTATAATTCCCTGGTTTTTCTCTTTTGCCCTGCTTAAAAGGTGAAATGTCATGAGCAGTTTTCCATTCTAGACGGATGATTCCGCTAACTGAGGGATTCTGAAAGATTATAGTTAGGGCATTTACAATGTGCTCCCTACTTCCTTTAATATCCTCAGATGGAAACTCTCAGTTCAAGGGCTTTGACACTCTTGAATTCCATTAATTTTGACATTACCAAATGTTTTATTGATGTTAATTTTATTCAGTCCCTGCTCCCAATTCACGATTAATTTCCTGAGGATTTCTGGCAAGAAATCCCCACCTTCAACCTTTAGTGACCCAGCATTGCTCCTGACCACCAGCTTTCCCTTTATGGAATGATAAACATTTCTTCTTATTGATTTTGATGTCTTTCGCAAATTTCCTCTCATAATCCCTTTTAGTAGCTCTTATAATCTGCTCTGTGGCCCTACCTAGGTCTTTGTATCTTTCCTATTCTGTGAGATGGGAGCTGTTCCCTGCACCTTTGTAAGTTTCAGGCTCTCCCTCATCTCTTTAGTTGTTCATGTCTGTTTTCTCTGTGAAGTGAAATGTTTTTCTCTCTGGAGTAGAAACTGGGCATAAGATTCCCCTGAGGATTATGAATATATTAATCATTAATAATTTCAATAATCTATTCAGGAGAATCTCTTCACCTAGAGAATTATTCAAACTAACTCCCATCTGAGTTCTGATGAAAGGTTCACTCCTGGAATGCTGCCTTAATTGCTGAGTATTTCCAGAATGTTCTGATTTTATTTTGGATTTTCAGCATCTGCAATGTATTTGTTTGTTATTGCTAGAACATGCAAAAGTTGAGACGAGCAGCATGGGTGCCGTTTGGGGAATAATGAGAGATGGTAAAGTCCGTTTCACTTGTCTCTCCATTAATCCCCAACAGGAGACAAAAAATATTAAAATGTTGAAGGAAGCTTGATAAGATCGAGAAAAAGCAAATAGTAGAAAGATAAGTGAGAGGTGAGTCATTTGTCAGTAAAGCCAATAACATCTGTATCGATATTGTAACGTTGATGTAATATATGTTTATTTGACAGCTCTCAATACCTCTTCTTAACATAGGCCTGCGATTGCTCCCATTCTTAATTTGTATTTCTCTTGTCCCTTGAATTGTGCTCAGCTTAAAGATGTTTTCCTAATAAAAGCAACGTGATAGAAATGCAAAATGTTATTAATGACCTGTCACAAAGTCATCAGATCCTTGAATTATTTAGTACTTGAGGATTACTTTGCTACAAATCATTTATGAATAGCACAAATAGTAGAGGGCCCAGGACACATTGTGAGAGGAACTCCTTTATCAGCTATTTGCACGATACAGCGTCTCCACTTATCATTCCTAGCAGCTTCCTGATGTCAAGGCACAATTTTTGTTCTGAAAATTAAATTCCCATTAATTCTAGGGAGCTTCATTCTTCCACATCTCCTAAAATGAATCAATAGTGTATTAGATTGATTGGATAGTTACGTCATTAATTCAGTTACCATCTCAAATATTCCACTATGTTGAAGAGTTCATGAGGCCTGACATATTGATCATAAGTGTACTGTCTTCTCTCAGCATTGGCCCATTCACAGGCCTGTTAAATTCTCTTTTACCATTGATGATGTAACATTGGTCTATTATTCCCCAAAATGTGCTGTTCTTTAAAAATTCAGATAGCAGCTGCTGTTCCTCAGATTCCAAGGACAGCCTTGCATTTATATCATGTTTACAGAGCTGTATTAATTGTATTCTTCCTATTTAAAAGATGATGTGAAGGCACTGAGAAGTTGCAAAGCAAATTTATCATAGAGTAGAATCCCTACAATGCAGTGAGAGGCTGTCCGGCTCATCGAGTCTGCACAAACTATCCCACCCAGACCCAATTCCTCCACTCAATCCCCCTAACCCTGTATTTCCCATGGCTAATCCATCCAGCCTACACATCCCTGGACACCACAGGGCAATTTAATAGGGCCAATCCAGCTAACCTGCACATCTTTCAAAAGGATAATGCCAAACAGCAGAGATTAGAATGATCAAGAAAGACTGAACAAACTGGGGGGAAAGAGATAGGCTGAGGTGTGACCCACTGGAGTTCTTTAAAATAATGTAGCTAAAAGGATTTTTATGCTGTGGTTCTGTTCTCCGAGCTGGAAGATTTTGTTGCAAACGTTTCGTCCCCTGTCTAGGTGACATCCTCAGTGCTTGGGAGCCTCCTGTAAAGCGCTTCTGTGGTGTTTCCTCCGGCAGGAAGACAACTAACGATCCGCATCCACAAACATCAACTAGCCACGAAACGACACGACCAGCTATCCCTAGTGGCCACACACGCAGACGACAAGCAACATGAATTTGACTGGGACAACACTACCATTATAGGGCAAGCGAAACAAAGAACAGCCAGGGAATTCCTAGAAGCATGGCACTCATCCACAAACTCCATCAACAAACACATAGACCTGGACCCAATATACCGGCCACTGCAGCGGACAGCTGAAACTGACAACCGGAAGCGGCAGGGACAGGCCACTATAAATGCCGGAGGAAACACCACAGAAGCGCTTCACAGGAGGCTCCCAAGCACTGAGGATGTCACCTAGACAGGGGACGAAACGTTTGCAACAAAAACTTCCAGCTCGGCGAACAGAACCACAGCAACGAGCACCCGAGCTACAAATCTTCTCGCAAACTTTGAGGATTTTTATTTTCAACTTCTTGAGTAATGAGTAACAATTGAAGGTCATAAATTTAAGATGGTCATAAATAAATCCCATGAGGAATTCAGGAGATCTTTTTTAACGAGAGAGTGATTAGAATGGGACTCACAACGGTGTATTTTATTATGGCTCATGTTCAGTATGTCAGTGTACCTTTAAGAGGCTTGCTCATGGTGTCAACACTGCATCATAGCACATGAATGGATGTATAAAGGTCTCACAGTCTATCTTACCTGGGATCCCTTGAATCATGACACGCTACGAGAAGCATGTTCTTCAGTTATAATCAAATGGCTTGATGTACCCTAGAATGGTGACCCTGAGAGTTACAAAGATTGTGCCTAATTGTTAGATTGAATGAATTAATTAATCTGGTGGTTTCTTCGATACCACAATATTCACTGTAATGGGAGATAACATAGGCATTGCTGCAACAAGAAAACTATTCCTGATGAAGGGCTTTTGCCCGAAATGTCGATTCTCCTGCTCCTCGGATGCTGCCTGACCTGCTGTGCTTTTCCAGCACCACTCTAATCTATCCTGCAGGAAACCAAACCCACACCATCACTTGAAACAGCTAAGCGGGTAACACAGATATGTTGAAAGGAAAGCTGGGTAAGTCCATGAGAGATATAGTATTGCACATGATATAAGATGGTAGGAAAAGGTTTGCATGGACTGTAATCACGGATCAAGATCAGTTAAGCTGAATGCTGCTGTAAATATTCTGCATAATTATTTTTGTATTTGTCCATTGAATGTGGACATCGCTGGCTGGGTTCGCATGTATTGCCCAGAAGGCAACCATTTTTCTTGGATTCTGAGTCATATTTTGGTCAGTGTAATGCCAGCAGATTTCCTTCTGTAAAAGGACATTAGTGAACCAGATGGGTTTTTATGATAATATGATAATATGGTCAAGATTTATTCCAGATTTTTATTAACTTCAAATGTTGCAATGTGCTGTGGTGGCATTCAAATCCATGCCCCAATACCAATACATAGGGTGCTGGATTTCTAGTCTGCTGGCATTAAAATGTGCAACTGCCTCCCTCCAAACTATAAACTAATAACCAGTTCCAGTTAGATCCCTTACTTACTTCTTTCAGTCATCTGGGATGTGTCCTAGCTGGTTAGGATTGACACAGTAGAAGAAATCTAACACAATTTGAACACGGGAGCTCAGTGGTTAACACTGCTGCCTCACAGCACCAGGGTCCCAGGTTTAATTCCAGCCTCGAGTGACTGTCTGTGTGGAGTTTGCACATTCTCCCCGTGTCTACGTGGGTTTCCTCCGGGTGCTCCAGTTTCCTCCCACAGTCCAGAGATGTACAGGTCAGATGAATTGGCCATGCTTCAATTGCCCACTGGTGTTAGGAGGAAAATGGTTCTGGGTGGGTTACTCTTTGGAGGGTAGGTGTAGATTGGTTGGGGCGAAGGACCTGTTTCCACACTGTAAGGAATCTAATTTCAGAAAGCAGTGTGGCATTTCTGGACTGTAGATGAGAACTTCATTATCATGATTTTTTCAGATCATGTTTGTTGTTTTTCACCCTTGAGCAAATCACTGACATGTGATGCTGGGACATCTTCTGTTGCAGAGGGGTTTTTTTCTCTGCTTGCAACCTCTGAGATCAGTAATAAACTTAAGGCAGTGCCTTGCACCACATGTAACTTTAGTAAGTTTCATATCGAGGGCTGTTTTCAGTGCAATAAAAAGGAATTGCATTTGTTTCTGTAAGTCTTGTCTCAATGTTGCTTTATGGAATTTATCTTACATAAAATACCGAATGTTTCTCTGATCTTTTGGATCCTTTTGAATGTACATCCTAGAAAGGTACTCTGGTCCAGCGACAAGCGGGGATGCTTATATGGGCTGAGAGATTTTCAAATAGGAAAGTCCAGGAAATCCCAAGATAGGAAATGCAAGTTGATGTTTAACCTAGCATCCCAGCACATCACTGGACTGTTGCAGGTAGCGATGCTTAATTGAGACGTAAATCTGAGGCTTATTTGCCCTTTTGTACAGGAATTAATGATCTCATGACACTATCTTGAAAGAAAGCAGTTAAGTTCTCCTTGGACTGCTCACTGAACTATTGGTTTCCCCCAACATCACTGAAAACAGGTTACCTGGTCATTGCTATTGGTTTGATCTTTCCTGTGTAAAAATTGGCTACCAAGGCCACAGTATTTGGGCAGCACAGAAGCGTAGAGCTCAGAAAAAGGTTGTTCAAATTGTGAATAGGGTTAGGGAGAATCCAAAGATCTAAAGTGAAGAGCTAAACCAGGAAAAAGAGTATGTCCCATTAGGGACCAAGGTGGCAAACTGTATATGAAACTCAAGGATATTGAAGGGTGTTGAATGAGTGTTTCTCTTCAGTCTTCACTCTGGAAAAGGAGAACATAGGTACAGAATTCAGGGACTGTGAGGAACTTGCACAGTTTGACATAGGAAATGGGGAGGTATGCGAGGCTCTGTCGGCCTTAAAAATGGACAAATCCCCTGGCCCAGATGAACTGCATCCCAGGCTGCTGTGGGAGGCAAGGTAAGAAATTGTAGGGGCTCTGACACAATTTTTTATTTCATTTCTGACCACGGGAGAAGTGCCAGATGGCTGGAGGCAGGTTAATGTGGTTGCATTTTTTAAGAGGGTGATAGAAATGAACCAAGAAATTACTGACCAGTGAGTCTCATGCTAGTGGTGGCAAAACCAATGGAGAAAATTCTGAGGAGCAAATTAGTATCGACTTGGAATGACATTGGTTAATTAGGGATAGTCAGCATGGTTTTGTCAGAGGGAGGCCATGCCTAATAAATTTGTTAGAATTTTTTGAAAATGTGATCAAGTAAGAGGATGAGATAAGTTCAATTGATGTAGTTTATATGGATTTTAACAAAGCTTTTGACAAGTCCAACATGGAAGTCTAATTGAGAAGTTTAAAACACATGGAATTCAGGGAAACATGGCAAGATAGATCAGAAACTGGCTTAGTAACAGGACACAAAGTGTCGTGGTCAAAAGCTGTTTGAGTGATGGAGGCCAGTGTCCAGTTGGTGTACCACAAGGATCAGTACTGGGACCTTTACTGTTTATGTACATAAATGATATAGATGAAAATGTGGGGGGAATGTTAAGCAAGATGACACCAAGATTGGTAGAATGTTCAACAGCGCAGAAGGTGATTGTAAGTTACAGGAAGACATTAATGGGTGACCTGATGGTATCGAAGTCAAATGAGTGTGACTTTGGAAGAAGAAACAGGATGAGGGAGTGTTGAATGAATGGCAGGAGCTTGGGTAGCTCAGAGGAACAGAGGGACCTTGGGACACTTATTCACAGATCCCCGAAAGCTGGCAGAACATGTGAATAGCATTGTTAAGAAGGCATATGGGACATTTGCTTTCATTAGTTGTGCCTTAGAGTATAAGAACAAAAAAGTAATGTTGAAGTAGTACAGAGTATTGGTCAGGCCACAGGTGGAGTACTGTGTGCAGTTCTGGTCACCTTACTATGTGATAGCATGAGAGGGATACAGAGGAATTTCACCAGGATGTTGCCATGGTTGGAGACATTGTGCTATAATGAGACTTTAGGTAGGCTTAGATTGTTTTCTTTTGAGCAGAGATGACTGAAGTGTATAAGATTATGAGGGATATGCACAGGATGAATAGCACACAGCTGTTCTCCTTGGTTACAGGATCAATCATGAGAGAGCACAGGGTCAGGGGCAGGAGATTTCGAGGGGATTTGGAAAAAACATTCTCACTCAGCAGTTGCTGGGAATGTGGAATGTGCTTCCTGGGAAGATAGAGGCCAGAAGCATTACAACCTTTAAAAAACATTTGGGTGTGTACTTTAACTATCATAATATTCTAGCGTATGGGATAAGTGCAGGAAATTGCGATCAGTGCACTTTCAGTGGTAGTTATGTTGGTGTAGACTGGATGAGCTGATTTTCTGCATTGTATGAATCTATAAATGCTTCCGTCTACTTTTGGAACAGAGGGTAAGGATGCAAAGACCTGTGTGTCATGTGTGCAGCATCTCTGGAGCATCTGATAAAGATGCAAGGATAGTGTTTGAGTTGAAAACCCATTGAAGGACCTCATTACTGCAAGTGGGCAGTGTGCAAAGGAGAGGCCTAAATCTACACCACTGTCTCCAGGAAAAGAAATTCAACCCACAGTACTTGACCCAGGAAGGAAACCTAATACCGAAAGCTTATGTAGAATGTAACTTTGACTGTACAACACTTTCTCGGCAATCTGTGAATTTGAACAATTTTCAAAATGAACTCTTACTTCGTAAAAATACTTTTAAGATAAGACCATGCAGATTTTGTTTTCCTACAGGCATACAGAAGACTGTGTATGTATGACTGTGTTAGCGAGTTTTGAGAAGATTTGTAGCTCAGGTTGAGGTTCTGAATGTAAATTTGCTAACTGAGCTGGAAGGTTTGTTTTCAGACATTTCGTCACCCTACTAGGTAACAGCATCAGTAAGCCTCTGGTGAAGCACTGGTGGTACGGACCACTTTTTATTTATGTGTTTAGGTTTCCTTTGGTTGGTAATGCCATTTCCTGTGGTGATGTCATGTCCTGTGGTGATGTCATTTCCTGTTCTTTTTCTAAAGAAGTGGTAAATGGGATCTAAGTTAATGTGTTTGGTGATAGAGTTCCGGTTGGAGTGCCATGCATCTAGGAAATCTCATGCATGTCTCTGTTTGGCTTGTCCTAGGATAGATGTGTTGTCTCAGTAGAACTGGTGTCCTTCCTCATCTGTATGTAAGGATACTAGTGAGAGAGGATCATGTCTTTTTGTAGCTAGTTGATGTTCATGTATCCTGGTGGCTAGTTTTCTGCCTCTTTGTCCAATGTAGAGTTTGTTACAGTCCTTGCAAGGTATTTTGTAAATGACATTAGTTTTGTTTGTTGTCTGTATAGGGTCTTTCAAGTTCATTATCTGCTGTTTTAGTGTGTTGGTGGGTTTGTGGGTTACCACGATGCAAGAAGTCTGAGTAATCTGGCAGTCATTTCTGAGATGTAGGGAGAGTGGCTAGGGTTTCTGGACTCATTTTATTTGCTTGTTTGGGTTCATTGCTGAGAAATTGGCAGACTGTGCTCATTGGGTACCCGTTCTTTTTGAATACATTGTATAAGTGGTTTTCCTCTGCTCTGCATAGTTCCTCTGTGCTGCAGTGTGTGGTGGCTCATTGAAATAATGTTCTGATGCAGCTCCAGTTGTGGGTGTTGGGATACTTGTTTCTGTCATTCAGTATTTGGTCCATATGTGTTGTTTTCCCGTAGACGCTGGTTTGAAATTCCCCATTGGCTGTTCGCTTGACTGTGACATCTAGGAATGGCAGTTTGTTGTTGTTTTCCTCCTCTTTAGTGAATGTTATGCCAGTAAGGGTATCATTGATGGTCTTGAAGGTTTCCTCGAATTTGTTTCGCTTAGTGATGACAAAGGTGTCGTACACCTAGTGGACCCAAAGTTTAGGTTGGATGGTTGGCAAAGCTGTTTGTTTGAGTCACTGCATTAGTGACTCTGCTAAGAACCCTGATATTGGAGACCCCATGGGTGTTCCGTTGGATTGTCTGTAGGTTTTGTTGTTGAAGGTGAAGTGGGACAACTACAACTGGGTCAACATATCCATCCTAGGACAAGCCAAACAGACACGCATTAGAATTCCATGGAACTCTATCAACAAGTACATTAACTTGGGGATCCCAATTACCCCCGCTCGAAAAAAGGAACCACAAGACATCATCACAGGAAATGACATCATCAACCCAAAGAAGCCAAAACACATAAATAAAAAGCGGGCCGTTTCACCATTCCTTCACCAGAGGCCCACTGGTGACAAAATGTCTGAAAATGAACCTTCTAGCTCAGCGAGCAGACTTATATCCAGTACTATTGTGTGCATGTACTGCTGAGTGTGTATGTTTGTGCATTATTTTTAAGAAGTTTAATGAACACAGTTGCGCATTTCAATGCTTCTTATAAAAAAATCTGTGCATCTTTGCTTTTGCCTTTTTGCAATAAATTATTCATTTGTTAGCTAAAAGAAGCAGGCTGACCTATTTTGATATTGAGTTATGTATTAATAATTGGAATATCACTTGACTTTTAAACTAATACTGTGCTGTGACCTGCAGAGAAGTGGTACAGGGATAGGAATCTGTTCACTCTCTAACTGCATTCTAACACCTAAAACTAAGAGTTCTTCAGCTGAAACCTTGCCTGTTCTCAGTTGATATTCAAACAAAAATGGCTTATTTGAAGAACAGGAGTTCTTCCTCAGAAAATCTCACTCAAAACAGAGTACCCAGAATTTACACATTTCTGTTGCTATGTGTAAATTGATTGCTATGTTTCCTATATTACAATATTGATTACACTTCAAAAGCACTTCATCGATGAAGGTCTCTGAGATGTCCTGGGATTATGAAAAGTGTTCTGCAATGATAATTCTTGCTTCATGTTGGCTTTGTTACAGTGGCAACCATAGTAACATTGCATATCTGCCACCATTCATTCTTCTTGACCTATTTTATTGCCTCAAGCGCTTGCCATTTGCAAAGTACATTCGGGAACCGCATCATCATGTGGGCCTCCCACCACCAGTCATGTGACTGCCTCAGTTCCAAAGAGGGAAATAATTCTGCTCGACCTGTATTTAGATGGTTGGTACTACTGGCTTTGGACTTTCTCTGCCCAGTCAGGTACATGGAGTCAGCTGCTGCCAGCTGAGGATGAACACCCCCACATGGCAGAATGTTTATTCTAGGGTGGGGGGTTCAGCTGGCTACATGTTGAATTCTGGCCTGCACCCTTGGAAGCATTTTGGAGATTGCCACCTTGGTGTTTGCCAATGAGTGCTGTTCAGAAGGCCCATCTCATGCCTTTGGATTTTATCCCAGTTAGGACACAACAGTTAGGCCCTCACCCTACTGGTGATTTTAAGTGAGGATGCAAATGTGGGTAAAAAGTAAATCAGATCTTTGGAACTGGCAGGTCATTAAAATTATTCAAGCCCCTGTTTCTTGACTATGGAAAATAAAGCAGTTTGCTAGTGTCAGATTGGAAAAGATATTTGTAGTTTCAGAAGCTACTTGCTGACATAAGCCCTTTGTCCTGACCCACTCTTATTGCCCCAACCATGCCAACCCATGTGCAACCCACACTTCATGGCCTCTTGTACTTTCCATACTAATCCATGCCCCTCTTCCCAATCACCCTGGGTCCCTTATAGCTATCATGCAAACGTAATGCCAAACTTAATCCCAGTAATACAAGCAGTAATGCCAACTCATGCCAACCATATCCACCACTTTGTTTCTTTTGAACTTCTATGTTAATTAGTCCATTATCTGCCATGGACAAACCTCAGAAACCATACTATGATGAAATAAATTAAAACTCTATATATCTATTACCAACTTCACAACATTATTACATGAACTTGCAGCCATTCCCCCCCCCCCCCCCCCCCACTGTGATAATAATAGGTTGTGGGAGCAGTCCAGCAGTAATACAAGTATAACAACAGCTCTCAGACTTATGTCAGCAAGTAGATTCTGAAAATACAAACACCTTTTCAAATCAGAGACAGGCAAAATGTTTTGGTTTCCATAGTTAAGAAACAGGGGATTGAATAATCTTAATGACCTGCCAGTTCCAAAGACCTGATCTACTTTTTACTTAAAATCATAAGTGACACACTGCAGGAAATAGACATAATGCCTCCAGAAAAAAAGGGGTCAGCTTAACTTAAGCACTGACTGGGTTGAAAAACAGGTGAATGGTTTAAAAATGTAATTGCTAGGTTTAATAAATCACTGATAGATGTGTTGTACTTAGTTCCAGGTTTCTCAAGTATTAACTGAGTGCCTCACTATAAAACTTAAAACTCAAGTCCAATTTGGCAGCTTTTCATTCCCAATCTTCATTCCCAAATTGTGATCTAACTTTGTTGTTTGAATCGTTGAAGCCAGCAGTCAAAGCTCAATAACTCCCTGCCAAGTCTGACTAACATTATTTTGTGAATGAGTCTATCACATCTTTTCGAGAACAAAGCTTAAATAATACAAAGTCTCCTATTTTGAAGACACTTGGTGCACCTATTCCAGAGGGTCCTCATGGTATAGTGGTTGTGTCTGTACTTCTAAGCCAGGAGGGCTGGGTTTGAATTCTAACCTGTTGCAGAGATGCGCAATAACATCTCTGAATGGATTGATTATGAAAAGAATCTTATCCAGCTGCTGGGTGCTACAAAAGGGTATGTATATAAGGGAGCATTCCTTTACCTTTTATAACAAATTCCAAATTCACATTCAGGTGCAGGCTTCATCATCATACTCCACATTTTCCATATTCTGTCCTCAGTAAAGGTGCTCTTTAAATTCAGATTGTTTTTCCTCAAATGGGAAATCCCACTTTTGAACCGTGGACATGCATTCCACATGTAGTGATTGGAACAAGGTCAGCCAGATGGATTTCATAGAATATGAGTTCCCTGATTGGGTTGTTAACCTGGTCCAATCAGGGAGCCCTGGCTGACAGATATGAACAGTAATGTCAGGGTTCCTGCTCACTCTAGGAGCCAGCTCTAAGCTAGCTGGGTCAGTGTCAGTTACTATGCATGTGTAAATATAAAGTGACATTCAAAGATTGTGAGAAGATTTGCAGCTCAGGTGCTCATTGTTGTGGTTCTGTTCGCCGAGCTGGGAATTTGTGGGAATCTCTGCCGCTTCCGGTTGTCAATTCCAGCTGTCCGCTGCAGTGACCGGTATAAAATCCCATGCAAGGACTGCACAAAACACTACATAGGACAAATAGGAAGACAGCTAACGATCCATATCCATGAACATCAACTAGCCACAAAACGACACGACCAGCTATCCTTAGTAGCCACAGACGCGGATGACAAGCAACATGAGTTTGACTGGACAACACTACTATTATAGGACAAGCCAAACAGAGAACAGCCAGGGAATTCCTAGAGGCATGCCCCTCTTCCACAGATTCTATCAACAAACACATCGACCTGGACCCAATATACCGGCCACTGCAGCGGACAGCTGGAACTGACAACCGGAAGTGGCAGATACAAATCACTATAAATGGCGGAGGAAACATCACAGAAGCGCTTCACAGGAGGCTCCCAAGCACTGAGGATGTCACCTAGACCGGGGACGAAACGTCTGCAACACAAATTCCCAGCTCGGCGAACAGAACCACAACACAAAGTAACATGATGGCGGGATACCAGCCTTTGTGGAGTTATTTTGCCTTGTTAATAAACCAAGGTTGCACCTGAGATGTACTGTACTTTTGAACAAAGTGCCCTTTGGATGAAACATTGAATTGAAATCTTACATTCAGGTAAATGCAACAGATACCTTGGTTTCAGTTTGAAGAAGGGCCAGGGAGTTCACTTTAGTTTTCTCGCCAATATTTATGGATCAATCAACATCATTGGAGACAAACAGTTTGCTAATTGCTCCTATGATTGCTTGTGGAAACTAGCTGTGGATAGTTGGCTGTAGTTTTTCCTCCATTGGAACAGAAATTTCACTTCAAGTGTATTTTAGTGTGAAATGTTGTGAGAGGGCATGAAAGGAGCTATATAATGTTGAAACATTTACAACATTAAAGTCCAACCATCTTCACCCTCCAAGCAAGGTAAAATTATTCATTTGAACTTATTGTCCTTGGCTAGAAGTAATTTCAACTCAAGTTAGAAGCTTAGTCAATGTTACTAGCTATAAACTTGGCCTTGAAATATATTCACTCCCAAGAGTATTTAGACCAGCAAATATATCGCAGAATAAAATATACCCACAAGTGATATTACAGCAGCCAAAACTCTCTCTGATTAACCACTCTCAGTACATACACTTTTAGAACTAGAGAGGTTTTGCTTCCTGAGCTATAACATATGAATTTACAGCTTTTATAATGATTACTTAATGATATTTCATTATCAGAACCATTCCTGGATTGCATTACAGCCATGGCTCCAATATCATAAAGTGCAGAATAATAAAAATACTCAATTTATCTAGAAATAAATATAGAATAATAAATCCCCGAGAAATAAATGTGCAGGATATTCAAACAAATAACATGCCGAGATTTTACTCACACTGAATGTATAAATCATGATTTTTTTTTGTCTTGTCTCCCTTCAAGATCTCAAGTCTAGCCAATCTGATCTTAATACTTATCCGAAGCCCAAAGCTAAAGGAGGTTTTTGCTTTAGCATTGTCTTTTATTTTCTTCAACTTCTTGTAGATCAAATCAGTTTTGCCGCTTGCTTGAAGAGGCCTACTTCACAGCGAAGGCTTTAAGTATGAAACTCTTTATTACTTTACCTTTGGCAGAGATTCATATTCTACATTAGTGAGGTTATATCGTTAACCCAGACACTTCCAGAAACTGAACTGGACCAGCCACATAAATACAGTGGTTGCAAGAACAGGTCAGAGCCTATAAATCCTGCAGTGAGTAACTCACCACCTGAATTCCCAAAAAGCCTGTCCACCATCGACAAGGCACAAATCAGAAGTGCGATGGAATACTCCACGGTCATGCATCAACACAGCTCCAACCACAATCAAGGAACATGACACATCCAGAGCAATGTACCTTATTTGATTGGCACCCCATTACCATCTTCAGTATTCATTCCCTTTACCAGCAAAACACGTTGACAGCGGTATGTGCCATTTCCGTGATGCACTTCAGTAACAATCTCTTAAATGATCAGGGCAGCAGGTACATGGGAGCACCACACCTGCAAGTTCCCCTCCAAGTCACAGACTTGGCATAATGTCACCGTTCCTCCATTGTCACTGGATCAAACTCCCAGCCACCCTTCCTAACAGAATTGTAGGTGCCCCTGCGCCCCAAAGACTGCAGTGGTTCAAGAATGCATAGTTCAAGATGGAGTTTAATTTGGATAAATGTGAGATATTGAATTTTGGTAAAACAGACAAGGGCAGGATTGATACAATTAAAGGTGGAGCCTTGGATAGTATTGTAGATCAGAGAGATTTAGGGTTTGCATCACATGTAGACAGGGTGGTTAAGAGCCATTTCACAAACTTGCCTTCATTTGCTCAGATCTTTGAATGTCGGCGTTGGGACATCATGTTGAGGTTGTACAGGACATTGGTGAGGCCTCTTCTGGAGCACAGTGTTCAGTTTTGGTTGCTCTGTTATCGGAAGGATATTATTAAGCTGAAGAGGGTTCAGAAGAGGTTTACCAGGATGTTGCTGGGAAGGGAGGGTTTAAGCTAGAAGGAGAGGCTGGATTGGCTGGGACTTTTTACACTGGAACTTAGGAGGTTATCTGTTATGAACCAGGCCAGACCCCCTCAAAGTATTTTAAGAGGTTAGCCTGGACACTAACTCTTTCTTATTTTAAAGGCAGATGTGAAATGCTGTCCCTGGTGTGATGCAGCTGGTCAAACCACTCTGTTTTAAGCAGAGAATATAGAACAGAACATAGATCAGTACAGCACAGTACAGGCCCTTTGGCCCTCAATGTTGTGCCAGCCTTTTATCCAAAATGGAACTTACTACAACACTACAGTTGAAACATGCACAAAAGAACGCGGAATTTAGAATAACTTAACTATTGTTCAACTTAATCAACCTGATACAGTAACTCTTACTAATTAACAGTTCCAATTCAGTATCATCCCATAAACACACCCTTGGCAAAAAGGTAATTCAAACACCGATTCTTACAGGCAGGAGGGAGCAACTTCCAAAGAGAGATTTCAGAAGAAAGTCCGAGGAATTCTTTACTGAAGTTTACAACTCCCCTGGACTCACACATCTTGTGACTGCTACAGCTAAAACCAACTGGAAAACACCTGAACTGGGAGAACTGGCCACTCCCCTTCCATTGTTCCATCTCTGCCTTTCTTCAAAAAAACCCAAGGACAAAATAACATTTTTGAATTGACGTTATCATCGCACACAGAATGCTTAAAAGTCAGAGAAAACAGTGTCTTTCATCGCCTCTATATCTAGATAAGGGAAAAGAGCCCGAAGATTGAACAAATAACCTATTTCACTGCTCTTTGATTTTATGCATTTGACTCAGGAAACATTCAAACTTGTCTTCTCTCCTATGCAACATCTTGGCCCTGGATAAAACTGGACATGCACCACTGCCCTATGCCCCGGCTCATCTCTTCTGCACACTGATGGTCTTATTGTCATTAGATGCTGCCCTACACGTCACAGGCCCAGGGGAACTATCAGTCTACTGTCATGTAATCTGTCATTGCCATACATCACACCAGCCTGAGACTATTCTAAAGATATACCGCGTCTGTAGAAAAGATCTGCAACATGAGTCAGAATGATATAATCAAATAAAAGCCAGATCCATGGTATTAATGAGTAGTAGTTGGTTGGTTGGGAGGAGAGTTAGTGTGGTTCTCCCCAGCAGAAAACAACTGATCACTTGAATCTTTTTTTGTGTGTGTTGCAGAATTGTTCTGGCCACTTGGATGTGCTTGATATAAATAGAGAAGCCAAAGCCATGAGGATGAGGCAACGGAAACATGATTCTCGCTGAGCATTTGAAAAGTGCTTCATGAATCGTGTTGTTGGGAAGGGGGGTGGGTTTGGGGGAAGGAAAGGAAGCCAATACTGAGGCCTGCTGTCTTCTGAGATTAGACAGAGCATAGCAGGAATGAAAATGACAGATCTCCAGACTCAGCAGAGCTTCCAGTTAATTTAGGCTTGTCTCATTGGCGAGTGACAGTATCTTGGACACACGCTGTGCAGTGAAGAGGTCTGAAGCTTTTCTGGAAAGAAAAGAAGAAATTTTCCAACATCACAGCCCAAGAGACAGCCTTGTCAAGTACACACATATTAAATTTGAAACACAGTTGAAGTGGACCTGAAATTATTCAGTTTCCCAATGCCACAATTTCATCTAGAGTTCCCCAGGTATTTTCATTTTTCTAAAGAATAAAATACCTCTAGACGCTGTATTTGCTTTGATCTCTCTCCAATGTAAGCAAACTGATACCAACAACATTGCACAGTCCAGTTTTCAAGATACCATTCAGTCCAATTTATTAATATTTTTGCAATGGGTTTGGTTCATGTCAGATGCTTTTTTGGGATTAGAAGGACGTTGTATAAATACAAGCCCACTCCACACCTTTTTGATGGATCTAAGATGACATTCAGTGGTGTGTGTGCTGCGCTGTTCAGGGTGATGGCTTTTTAAAACGAGATGTTAAATTGAGGACTTGTATCCCCTGCTTCTTTGGTTCAGTGGGACAGTAAAATAACATAGCACTATCACAGAAAACCATCTATCGATTGCTAGGGTAACATTCTTCACTTAGCCAACACCACCAAAAATACACTAACCAGTCATTCATCTCATTTCTGTGGGATCTTGCTCTGTGAATAATACCTACCTCACTTAGGTCTGTGTGACTGTAGTCTGTTGGATGTGAAGGTCTTTCAGACATTTCTGGAAGGACATGATGAGATGCTTGTTATAAATTTCTAGTTGATACGAGTAATTTTCTCGGTTTTGTCACCAGTTCCACAAAACGGACCTTGAACCTTCCTGAGACCCAAGAGAACATTCTTTGAAAATAAAAGGCTTGTATTTATACAACACCTTTCTGTCTTATTGATGTTATTTGCATCAAAGTGTGAGGACAAATGGAGCCATAGTTTAGCATTCCATCCAAAGGCAGAGAAATGCAAAATCAGATTTATGTATATAGGATGTAGGTTTGCTCGTTGAGCTGTAGGTTTGATATCCAGATGTTTCATTACCTGGCTAGGCAACATCATCAATGGCGACCTCCAAGTGAAGCGAAGCTGGTGTCTCCTGCTTTCTACTTATATGTTTGTCCTGGATGGTGTTCCTGGGGTTTGTGGTGATGTCATTTCCTGTTCGTTTTCTGAGGGGTTATTAGATGGTATCTGGATCTATGTGTCCCTTAGCCTGTCCCTTTTCTTAGCCATCTATCCTGCGACAGGCTAAGCAAAGACATGCCAGAGAATTCCTAGAGGCCTGGCACTCCAACCACAATGCCATAAACAAACACATAGATCTAGATGCCATCCATCAACCCCTCAGAAAATGAACAGGAAATGACATCACCACAAACCCCAGGAACCCGATCCAGGAGAAAGATATAAATAGAAAGCAGGAGACAACATCTTTGCTTCACTTGGAGGTCACCACTGATAATGTTACCTAGCCAGGTAATGAAACGTCTGGATATCAAACCTACAGCTCAGCGAGCAAACCTACACCCTCAACCTCAACCTGAGCTACAAACCTTCACAAACCTTGCATTGATGCATATGCCACATGTGTGTGCAATTGGCAACTGAATTTCAATCTACAAGTCTAAGGTGAGTAATTGTGAGAGAAGAAATAAGGCTGCCACGTGGTCCTGGGAAATAATAGTCTGAATGGGGAGTGAAAGCACTTGGGACACTGATATAAATGTAAAGATACAGGTATATCCAGGTAAATAAACATTATACAATGTAAACACAGAGGATAGTAAGGGCATAAAAAAGCTCAAACCAAGCACTAAAGTTCATTTCAGGAAGGATGAAGCTGAAAAGTAGGGAAATGTTAAACTTGTATCAAACCTTGATTAGTCCACTCACAAAGCTCTGTCCAAAATTTGGGTTTCAGTTTGATGTAAAAGATAGAAAGACATCATGGAAGACATAGAAGCAGTCTCCAGGATGATGTTCAAACTGGGAGGATAGAGTAATTCGGAAAGGCTGAATTAGATGGGGCTCTGTGCAGGATGGAAGACTGAAAAGTGATAGAATCTTTAAAATAATGGAAGGGTTTGACATAAATCAAGCATTTTCACTTGTGACAGAGTCCAAAATTAGAGATTATTAATATTAGATGGCACTAATAAATCCAACAAGAAATTTCTTTTCACAGAGAGTATAAAAATGCGGAATGTGCTTCACAAAAGGCAGTTAAGAACAAAGAACAAAGAAAATCTACAGCCCAGGAACACGTCCTTAGGCCCTCCAAGCCTGAGCCAATCCAAATGTACTGTCTAAACCTGTCGCTCAATTCCTAAGCATCTGTATCCCTCTGCTCCCCACCTACTCATGCATCTGTCCAGACGCATCTTAATTGAATATACCGTGCCTGCCTCTAACACCTCTGCTGGCAACACGTTCTATAGACCCACCACCCTCTATGTGAAGTACTTGCCGCGTGTATCCCCTTTAAACTTTCCACCTCTCACCTTGAAAGCGTGACCTCTCGTTATTGAATCCTTCACCCTGGGAAAAAGCTTGTCTCTATCCACCCTGTCTATACCCTTCATGATTTTGTAAACCTCAATCAGGTCCCCCCTCAATCTCCTTTTTTCTAATGAAAATAAACCTAACCTACTCAACCTCTCTTCATAGCCAGCACCTTCCACACCAGGCAACATCCTCGTAAACCTTCTCTACATCCTCTCCAAAGCGTCCACATCCTTTTGGTAATGTGGCGACCAGAACTGCACACAGTAAGGTGGATAGATGTCTTTGAAAAGACTTAAGACATGCATCTAAGGAATCAGAAGATATGTTGCTAGATGTGACATAAAGTAAGCACATATGAAGTAATTGTGTTGAATGGTTCATTTCTGTACTATATAATTGATGTAGCCTTCAACAGTGTTGCACTCCCTGAACAATGACCCATGGCTGGATTAAGTGGAAACCTTTCAGACTGGGTCCTGAGGTCACCATCCAGGGTCAGAGGTAATGATGTTACCACCAAGCCACCCAAAGCATGCTGGGAAAATGTAAAAAGCAGTGGCAAGAGAAAATGAACTTATGGTAAATTACTAACAGAGTGGTTGGGCTTGGAAATGTTAGTTAGGTGATGAGAATACAACTGATTATTGGGATCAGTGTCGATTGATGTCGAGAGATCAATATCTGAAAGTAGCCCCAGATCATGTGACAGCACATGATTTGATCAGAGATTGGTCCAAACAACAGTCATTATACTATGGGAAGTCAAACACAATCCATGGGGAATTCATTGAGGAGAAAGTGAGGTCTGCAGATGCTGGAGATCAGAGCTGAAAATGTGTTGCTGGAAAAGCGCAGCAGGTCAGGCAGCATCCAGGGAACAGGAGAATCGACGTTTCGGGCATAAGCCCTTCTTGAAGGGCTTATGCCCGAAACGTCGATTCTCCTGTTCCCTGGATGCTGCCTGACCTGCTGCGCTTTTCCAGCAACACATTTTCAGCCATGGGAAATTCAGACCATTGATGTGCCTAAAGGACATGGACTTTCCAATTTTACAGTTGCCATGGTCAGGGAAGAGTCACACATCCCTTGATGTTAATTTCTCTGGCTAGGCAGGAGAGGGCCAATGTTGCTGTGAGAACTAAAGAGTAAACTGCAGGGACCATGATGCCAAACTGCTATGCACCAACTCACCAACCTTCACACAAGAGAAAGGGCCTTAATTTGTATTCTGAGATGTGGTGCATGTTTACAAAGTAATAACAGTAGCAGAATTTCAGCAGCATTCTATCAAATGTTATTTGAGTGTTAGTTTACTAGAACATGATCATTTAATGCTTTTTGACAAGCAATGATTGGTAAATTGCTTTTCTCTCCCCCCATAAGCTCAACTGTCACTGAAGTCTGGTTTTTGACAGTGTTTATCCCACAGTTCTTCAGTTTAACATAATAGCCAATCTGAACATTGCACGCTCAAACCCAGACACTCCCCCTTAGTTGTATAATATAGAGGTTGAACTCCTTATACAAATGAGCTGGGGATTGGTTTTGTCATAGGCTCTACATCTGAGTTCCTATCATGTCTCCACAGCAAGAAATAAACACAAGTGGCTGACACATAGAGACATTTCCAATCCCAACTGACACAGTTCCCTGCTTTAATCTATAGAACTGATGCAGTGCACAGTCCCAGAGGATCAAGGGAATGTTTTGTTGTGGTTCTGAGAGCAGGAAGCTAAATTATGGTCAAAGAACTTACTCTTACAAAAAACAACTTGAATTTGTAATATGGCTGTGATGAGATTTGGAATTTATAAAGTGAGGAGCTGTTGAACCAGTGGCCAACGTAGACTTGTGAAAACAGTAATGATGGGTTAACAGAACTTGGGGAGAGTCAGGATATGGACAATAACCAGAAATCAGCCTGAAGGAAATGCAAATAAATCTTGCCAGTGTCCAATTTGTAATAAGTTGTGTTGTATTTACTCGGGAAACAATGAAAGATAGATCAGGATCACCATGGTCTGCAGTTACACTGAGAATTGATAAAATCTCTCAAGTTACTTCACTGAAATGGAAACAAGCAATGGGCACTGACCTGTGCATGGAGGTTGCAGAGCAGGAAACTAAAACTGGGTTGTTAGTGATTTTTAACCAGAGTCACAAAGGCAGGCAAAGAGGCATGGAGCAGAGAGCAATTCAGGGAGCTAACTCAGAACCTTATGGTCCCACTAGTTGAAGTTATATTCACTAAACATAGGGTGAAGGAAGACAAAGGTGCTCGAGATGCCAGAAATGGAAGAATGCAATGATCGTGAAGGGTTATTGATCTACAGGGTGGCACGGTGGCTCAGTGGTTAGCAGTGCTGCCTCAGAGCCAAGCACCCTGGTTTGATCCCACCCTCGGGTGACGTTTGCACATTCTCCCCGTATCTGTGTGGGATTTCTCAGGGTGCTCCCACTTCCTTGCACAGACAAAAATTTGCAAATTAGGTGGATTGGCCATGCGAAATTGCCCTGTAGTGTCCAGGGATGTGTAGGCTAGGTGGATTAGTCATGGCAAATGTAGGGATAGGGAAGGGTCCGGGACGGTTGCTCTTCGGAGGGTTGGCGGTGACTCCATGGATCAAATGGCCTGCTTCTACTCTGTCGGGATTCTATGGTTCTATAGAAGGTTGCACGGAAATGGGGGGGGGGGGGGTGCGGTGGTGGCTGTGATGAGATTTGGAATTTATAAAGTGAGGAGCTGTTGAACCAGTGGCCAATGTAGACTTGTGAAAATAGTAATGATGGGTTAACATAACTTGGGGAGAATCAAGATATGTAAAATAACCAGAAATCAGCCTGAAGGAAATGCAAATAAATCTCACCAGTGTCCAATTTGTAATAAGTTGTGTTGTATTTACTCAGGGAACAATGAAAGATAGATCAGGATCACCATGGTCTGCAGTTACACTGTGAAGACCAATAAATAATTCAGTTAAAATAAATGGTTCATAGTTTCAGTTAAAGATTGGAGAGAAGTATTTCAGACAATGACACTAAACGCTAAGAAACATATCACCACCACAATTAGAGAGCCAATTTGCACTGACTGCTCTCAGGCGCCTGCTTGATATTATTTTTAGAAAAAGTCGTGTTTATAATTTCACAATTAACTTTTATTGATTCGAGGAATTTTAACTTCCAGCCTGGAATATTTATCTAAGGAGAGTGACAAGGGAACAATTAAGCCTTACTTTAGATACCATTTCGTTTGTTTATCTTCAAAACGTTTGGCATGGCTTTCAAGTCAAAACCATAACATTCAAGATAATCTCAGCAATAAAAATCAAAGATCTGGAGAAGGAATTCAGCTGCTCCAGCAGTGCAAATCAGCCTCACTGCAAATCAGCAGCTGATTGCTCCTTTTGCTTGTTTATATTATTCATTAACTTAGAAAATATTCCCATGATTTAGAATTTCAACCAGTCACATCCGTGAAATAACTCATTAGGGCCAGTATCCCATATTAACATGAGAACTAGGAGCAGGAGTAGTCTGGCTCTTCGAAACTGCTCTGCCATTCAATAAGACCATGGCTGATTTTTTCATAGACTCAGACCCACTTACCCGTGCTCTCACCATATCCCTTAATTCCTTTATTGTTCAAAAAAAAATCTATCTTAGCTTCAAAAACATTTACTGAAGTAGTGTCAGCTACTTCCCTGGGCAGGGAATTCCATGGATTCACAACCCTCTGGGTGAAGAAGTTCCTTCTCAATTCAGTCCTAAATCTGGTCCCCCTCATTTTGAGGCAATACCCTCTTCTCCTATCCTTTCTACCTCTATCTTATCTATTCTCTTCATAATTTTATATGTTTCAATAAGATGCCCCCTCATTCTTCTGAATTCCAATGAATATAATCCCTGTCTACTCAGTCTGTCCTCATAAGCCAACCCCTTAATTCTGGACTCAACCACGTGAACCTTCTCTACACCTCCTTCAGTGCCTGTACGTCCTTTCTCAAGTAAGAAAAACAAAACTGCATGCAGTACTCCAGGTATGGTCTCCCCAGCATCCTGTACAGCTGCAACATTACCTCTCTGCTTTTAAACTCAAACCTTTCAGCAGTGAAGGACAAAATTCCATTTGCCTTCTTAATTACCTGTCGTACCTGCAGACCAACCATCTGTGATTCGTGTACATGGACACCCAGGTCGCTCTGCACAGCAGCATGCTGCAACTTTTTACTGTTCAAGAAATAGTCCTTTTTACTGTTACTCCTACCAAAATGTATGACTTCACATTTATTAACATTGTAATCCATTTGCCAGACCTTTGCCCACTAACTCAAAATATCTATGTTCCTCTGCAAAGTTTCTCAGCCCTCTGCACACTTTGCTCTGCCACTCATCTTACTGTCATCTGCAAACTTTGACACACTACATGTGGTCCCCAACTCCAAATCATCTATGTAAATTATGAGTAATTACAGTCCCAATACCGATCCTTGAGGTACACTACTGGTCACTGATTGCCAGTCAGAATAGCACTCATTTATCCCCATTATTTGCTTCCTGTTACTCAACCAATCCTCTATCCATGCTAATACTCTACCTGTAACACCATGCATCCTTATTTTATACAGCAGCCTCTTCTGCTACACCTTGTCGATGGACTTTTGGAAATCTAGGTACAACACAACCACTGGGTACCCGTTGTCCACCTTGCTCGTAATGTCTTCCTAGAATTTCAAAAGATTTGTTAAGCATGACCTGCCCTTCATGAACCCATGCTGCATCTGCCCAATGGGACAATTTTTATCACGATGCCTTGCTAGTTCTTCCTTGATAATAGACTCAAGCATCTTCCCCACTACAGCTAACCAGTCTATAATTCCCCATCTTTTGTCTACCCCCATTTTTAAATAGTGGCGTCACATTTGCTGTTTTCCTATCTGTTGGGACTGCCCCAGAGTTTTCCAAACTTTTCCAGCAAAGTTTGGAAAATTACCACCAATGCACTTGCTATTTCACCCAACATCTGTTTTAGTATCCTGAGATGAATTCCATCAGGGCCAGGAGACTTGTCTATCCTTAGCTCCATTAGCTTGCCCAAAACTACCTCTTGTGTGATAATGATTGTTTCCAGGTCCTCATCTATCTTCTTCTTTTTGTCAATTACTGGCATGTTATTAGTGTCTTCCACTGTGAAGAGCGATACAAAATATCTGTTCAATGCCTCGACCATTTCATCATATCCCGTGACTAAATGCCACTTCTCATCCCATCACTAAGTTACACTTGATTTACACATGCTCGATACTTGACACTGGTCTGGCTTCCTCAGAGTTAGTTCTCAGAGTGAGCAGCATCGCTGACACTCCTGTTTAATATCTGTCAGCCAGTGTTCCCTGATTGGGACTGTTGGTGTGGTCCAATCAGGGAACTCATATTCTGTGAGGTCTAAATGGCTAACCTCATTACAATCGCTATATCCCTGCCCCACTAACCCAGGGATTTTGGGCCTGTTCTTTCTCTTGTAGCCTCTCCTGGGGTGTTTTCGCACTGGGTCCTGTTCCTCTGACTCAGCCTCAGAAACAGGCAGTGCCTAACACACTGGAGCTGGTCTCTTGGACTCAGAGCGTCTTGGAAGAAATTCAACTCCTTCTTCATCATCAGGCGGTAAAAGCATCAAGGCTGCAACATTGGCCATGTGCATCTCAGACTCTGAGGTTTCTTCAGCGTTAGACAGAGGGAGGAATCCAGAATCTACCAGTTCCCACTCCCTCTCTAGCTGTTCTGAGGGGCTTGGGTATGTTTTGCTCCTGCCTGTTTGCGGCTGTCACATGGTCCATGTGCTTGTTCAGGACTGCCTCACTTACCCGAACTTTGTACGTTATGGGACCTGACCTTACATTAACCATGCCTCTTACCCATCCGCGGCCATTTCCACGGCTTCGGTCCCAAACTTCATCTCCTGAAATATACTGTCTCTCTCTCTAGTTTAGAGACGTCTTGTGAGCATTGGCGTTCCTGATGCCATTTTAATCTCCTTTGCAGTCCCAGGAAGGTCAGAGTCTTCTCCCTATTAGCAATTCTGCTGGAGCTATCCTTGTAGTTGCATGAGGGGTGATCTGGTAATCAAATAGGAATTGGGACCAACTGGTATTGAGTGAAGCTGTATGCTGTTTCTTCAAGCCTGCCTTCAAAGTTTGGACTGTTCTTTCTGTCAGACCATTGGATGATGGATGGTGTGGAGCTGTCCTTATGTGCCAAATGCCATTAGACTTTAGAAAACATTCAAATTCCCTGCTGGTAAATGATGGCCTGTTATCTGTGACCAACACTTCTGGGAGTCCATATATTGCAAAAGGTGCTGCCAGATCTGTTGAGCTTTTCCAGCAACATCTGTTTTTGCCCCTACCCTGCAACCCTGCATTTGCCATGGCTAATCAATCCAACCTACACATCCCTCAACCACAATAGAGCAGCATGGTGGCACAGTGGTTAGCACTGCTCCCACAGCGCCAGGGACTCGGGTTCAATTCCAGCCTTGGGCGACTGTCTATGTGGAGTTTGCACATTTTCCACGTGTCTGCATGGATTTCCTCTGGGTGCTCTGGTTTCCTCCCACATTCCAAAGATGTGCAGGTTGTGTACATTGGCCATGCTAAATTGTCCATAATATTCAGGGAGTGTAGGTTAGGTGCATTAGTCAGGGGTAAATGTAGAGCAATAAGGTAGGGGAATGGGTCTGGGTGGGTTACTCTTTGGAGGGTCAGTGTGGAATGTTGGGCTGAAGGGACTGTTTCCACACTGTAGGGATTCTATGATTCTACAATGAGCAATTTAGCATGGCTGATCCCATCAGACTGTGGGAGGAAACCAGAGCACCCGGAGGAAACCCATGCAGATACGGAGAGAATGTGTAAACTCCACCCAGACAGTTGTCCGAGGGTGGAATTGAACCCGGATCTACAGTGCTGTGAGGCAGCAGTGGTAGCTGCTGAGCCACATGTTGCCCCTTTAACTTGAAGCTATGTCCTCTCCGTTATCAGTAGCCCTAGCAGGGGTTTGTGGTCTGTTACTATTGCAAACTTATGTCCATAGAGGTAATTGTGTAGCTCTCTAACAGCAAAGATGACCGCCCAAATCTTCTTTTTCTATCAGAGTGCTTTTATGCTCTGTGTCAATCAAAGTCCAGGAAACATATACTATTGGGCATTCCTCTTCACTGGGTCATCTGTGAGTCAACACTACCCCAATTCCGATGGGGAGGCATCGCATGTCAGAGCTAGATCTCACTTGGGATCTTAGTGTGCCAACACCTTAGAGAATGATAGCTGTTTCTTCACTTTCCTAAAGGCTACAAGACCATTTTCAAGACTGACCCTTTCTCATTAGCTGATAGAGGCCAGGTTACATAAGAACTTTCTGTAACAATTCACCAATCCAAGGAAAGACATAACCTGGTGGGAGCCTGACCCTTTCATCACCCTCACTTTATCTCCCAATGAGTGTAACCTGGTTTTGTTAAGTTTCTAAACCATGCACTTAGGGTAGCTGGAACACACATGTTTGCTTTGAAAGGCATATGCCCACCTGAGAGAAATGTCTATGGAAGATGTCCAAGTTCCTAAAGTGCTATTTATTGGGATTCCATGTTATTAGCACATCATCCAAATAAATGACAAACTGGGGTAGACCTTGTAAAATATCTTCCATTATCCACTGAGAAATAGCAAAGGCTGATGATGCCCCAAATGGCAGTCTCATATATTGGTATAAACCCTTATGGATGTCAATTGTGGCATACTTCTGGGATTCCTCATCTAACTGCAATTGCGAGTACTCATGGCTCATCACTAGCTTTGTGAAGGATAATCCCCCTGCCAGCTTTGTGTATAAATTGATTTAATTTGGTCTATTTATTGTCACGTGTACCGAAGTACAGTGAGAAGCTTTGTTTACGAGCAGTACAGGCAGATCATAGTAAGCAAGGACATATATATCACAGGGGAAAAAACAGAGGCAAATGGGTTATGTCCCAGAGGGTGTGCACTAGGCAAAATCAGCATTATTTGAAGCTAGAGAGACCATTCATCAGTCCAAAAACTGTGGGAAAGAAGCTTTCCTGAACCTGCTGGTGCACATATTCAAGCTTCTGTATCTTCTGCCTGAAGGAAGAGATTGTAGGAGAGCATTACGGAGAAATGATGGATCTTTGATGATATTGGCAGTGGTTCCACAGCAATGAGTCAATGGATGGAAAGTTGGCTTCCATGATGGTCTGGACTATGCACACCACCAGATGTAGTTTCTTATAGTTCTAGGCAGAGCAGTTACCATACCAGGCCTTTATGCACCCAGACAGTATGCTCTCAATGGAGCATCTGTAGAAGTTGGTGGGGACCCTTTTGGATATGCCAAATTTCCTGAGCTGCCTGAGGAAGAAGAGGCATTGTTGTGCCTTCTTGACCATTGCATTGATGTGGGAAGTTCAAGACAGATTGTCAGTTATCAAACACTCTGAGAAACTTGACGCTCTCCATCCTCATAACCTCAGTTCCGCTGGTGTAGATGTAGGCGTTTCCTCTTCCTTTCTTTCTGAAATCAATGAACAGTTCTTGAGTTTTGCTGACATTGAGAGAGAAATAGTTCTAACTGCACGTCGTCACCAAGCCCTCGATCTCCCTTCCGTATTTTGACTCATTGTTGTTCGATCTATGTCCTACCACAGTGGTGTCACCAGCAAACTTGTAGATGGTGCTCATTTGGAATTCAGCAACACAGTTGTGGGGGGAGAGGGAGCACAGGAGGGGGCTGAGGATGCATCCTTGGGGGACTGCAGTGTTGAATGTTATTATGGAGGAGGTGCAGTTACCTATCTTCACTGATTACAGTCTATGGGTCAGAAAACTGACCCATTCCGCAGAGACCATTCCCTCCGCAACTCCCTCATTAGGTCCACGTTCCCCCACACCAACCCTGGAGATCAGTCTGAATGGGATACAGGTATTGAAGCAGGAGCTGCAGCCAATGAGCAGGAGTCTGACAGAAATGTCCTAGTTGTCCAGATGCTCCAGGGATGTGTGGGCGACTTGGGATATGGCTTCTGCTGTGGATGCCAGAACTCCTCTATGCAAAGGATTGGGTACTTACCCAGCTGCACGAAGCAGTTTACCATTTGTTTAAAATCCCCATAACGACGAATCAACCCACTGGGCTTTACAATCTGTATGACTATTAATGCCCATTCTGCAAATCGCACTGATTTGATGACTCCTTCACTTTCCAGCCTCATGATTTCTGCATCTATTTTTGCCCTTAAGACAGATGGCATTGGACAGGCCTTACAGAATTGTGGAATTGCTTCCTGGTCAACATGCAAAGTGGCTCCTCTGATAACCCCTAGACCTTCCTGAAAAATCTCCAGGTGTTTAATCAGGGCTTCACCCAGGCAGCCATTTTCTATTTGAAAAATGTTGAACCAATCTGGGTGAATCAATTTCAACCATTTTCGCCCCATCAAGCTTGGGCTCGAGTCTTTTACTGCAATCACGGGTAATGGAACCAACTGCTTCTATTACGAGACTGGAACTGAAGTTGTCCCCTTAATCTATAAAGGCTCCCCCGTATAGGTTCTCAGTTTAGCCAAGTTCTTATGCATTCTTAAGGCATCTAGAGCAAATTTTGTTGAAGGCTGAGTCTGCAATCACTGATACAGCTGCGCCAGTATCAACCTCCATTAGAACCCGGTGACTGTTTAACCAAATGTTTAATTTGATTGGCTCTGATTTGAATGTTGCTAAGCAACTTAACTGATCCAAACCAGCTCGGACAAAGTGAGGACTGCAAATGCTGGAGCGTCAGAGTCAAAGGTTGCTGTGCTGGAAAAGAACAGCAGGTCAGGCAGCATCCAAGGTGGAGGAGAATCAACGTTTCAGGCATAATCCCTTCATCAGGGATGTGGAGGGGGAAGGGGGTTGAGAGATAAATGAAGAGCAGAAGGTGGGAGCAGGGGGCAAGATAGCTGGGAAGGTGACAGATGGACGCAGGTTGGGGGATAATTGTGATAGGTCAGAGGGGAGGATGGAACGGATAGGTGGGAAGGAAGGTGGACAGGTGGGGCAGGTCAAGAGGGTAGTGCCGAGATGGAGGGATGAACCTGGGATGAGGTGGGGAGAGGGGAGATTTGGAAACGAGTGAAGTCAATGTTGATGCTGTGTGGTTGGAGGGTCCCAAGGGGGAAGATGAGGTGTTCTTCCTCCAATTGGCGGGTGGCTTTGATTTGGCTGGTGAGGAGGCCCAGGATTTGCATGTCCTTTGGGGTGTGGGAGGGGGAGTTGAAGTGGTTGGCCACAGGGTGGTGGGGTTGTGTGTGTCCCAGAGATGTGTCCATGAGTTGGTGTCCTGTCTCCTCAATGTGGAGAAGGCCACATTGAGAGGAGTAGGCTCAGTGGATGAAGTGGATGGATGTGCAGGAAAATCTCCACCGGATGTGAATTGATCTTTTAGGGTCTTGGACAGAGGTAAAGGGGGAGGTGTGGGTATAGGTCTTGCACTTTGTGTGGCAGCAAGAGAAGGTGCCAGGTGTGGAGGGTGGGTTGGTGTAGGGGAACGTGGACCTAATGAGGGAGTTGCGGAGGGAATGGTCTCTGTGGAATGCAGATAGGAATGGGGAGTGAACTATACCTTTGGTGGTGGGGTCTGACTGTAGGTAGCAGAAATGGCAGAGGAAATTGTGTTGTGTCCAGAAATTGGAGGGCTGGAAGGTGAGGACCAGGGGGGCTTTATCGTTGTTGCAGTTGGGGGGATAGGGTTTGAGGGCAGAAGTGTGGGAAGTGGAGGAGATGTGTTGGAGGGCATGGTTGATCATCAGGGAAGGGAAATTGTAGTCCTTGAAATAGGAGGCCACTTAGGACGTCCTGGCGTGGAATTGCTCCTCCTGGGAGCAGATTTAATGGAGGTGGAGGAATTGGGAGTAAGGGGATTGTACTTTGACAGGAGGGAGGTTGGAAGAGGTGTAGTCCAGGTAGCTGTGGGAGTCTGCAGTGATGTCTTAAAAGCACTTTGCACATTAACAGTGAAATTCAGGAAAATGTTTTATTCTGAAATTGTCCAGGTACTGGTCATTAGAGCTCACGATACCTTCAATTGGGAATCATTGGACTGGACCCAAGTATTGGGTGAAGATGCAATCTCCATGTGTAGGTTGAGGTGAACACCATAAACAGTCCCCAGCATTTGTAATCTGTCTCGCAAACTCAGCCAACTTAGTCCTAAATATAAAGAGATTCCTTAATTTGGAAGCAGGAGCTTCAGTATTTTTGGGATTGATCAGAATTAGCTGCTGACTGCCATTCTCTATTGTTAGTTCCTTTTCTGACGACTTGAGCAGACCCAATGGTCAGATTCCACAATCCTGTGCAGAAACATGTAGTCTGTCTCCTTAAGAAAACAGATCTTGAAAGAATTGTTGCCCTGATCCAGTGTTGAGTTTAAATGGGGACAAGCTGCATCTGACCTACAACTGATGGAAACGGAGGAAAGCTGATGGAGAGAGCCATGATATTGTTTAACCCCCATCAGAAAACAATGTCAAGGGAAATGTCTGTGTCAGCCATGACAAATTGCACTCCCAGCATCTGTGAGTAAAATTCGGAGGGCATTGTGTATCGTGCACAGGCCAACTGCATGAGTCTCCTGTTTATTTCACCTCAGTCCCACTAGAAAGAATAGACAGCAGAGAAGGACATAACTCAAACATAGTATTTCCAATGCCAGCCCCCCATTTACCAATATCACAATACACATGAATCTTGAGTATGATTGGGCACTCTACCAGTGACCTAAAAGTGCTAAAAACAAAATGTTTTTCAACTTTCGGCCTTTCAAAATAAGAAATATATTTATACTTAGAACTAAGTTGGCTGCGTTTGTGAGAGAGATTACAAATACTGGAGATTATTTATGGTGTTACTTAACTCATGAGGTACCTGTCCTGGGAGTGTCTGATGGCAAGAGTCTAGAGGAACTTTACTCTGTATCTAACGCTGTGCTGTCCCTGTCCTGAGAGATTTTGATGGGGTCAGCGTAGAGGGAGCTTCACTCTGTATCTAACCCTATGCTGTCCCTGTGCTGGGAGTGTTTGATCTGGATAGTGTAGAAGAAGCTTTACTCTGTGTCTAACCCTGTCCTGAAAGTGTTTGATGGGGAGAGTGTAGAGAAAGCTTTACTCTGCATCTAACCCAGTGCTGCAGCTGTCTTGGGAGTGTTTGATGTGGTCAGTGTAGAGAGAGGTTTGATCAGATATCCCTTTTCTTTTCTTGTGTGCACTTATGACTACATCTAGAAGTTTTGATCTTGAGACAGACTGGTTGAGGAGACAACGAGTTAAATAATAATCTTCGGGTATTTTACATATAAGGAATAAATGCTAAATAATAGGGCATACAGAGTTATACCAATATCTCATCTTACTGCTACATTATTGGAAAAATAAAAGACTATTCCACAAACTCTACTGCCTAATATTAGTCAGTCTCCATAATCCTCTCTGCATGTATTTCTGACATTCCTGTGGCTAGTATTCATGTTTTTGCCTAGCTCACCATGCTTTTATCTCTCCCCTTCTGAACTTCACCCTTCCTGTGGCGTTATACCCAGAGAGGACCAGTTCTTTGCTGCTATCACCGGGTTAATCCAAGATCCTAAAGCCCTCACACAATACCGTTCCCAGTTCCAGTGGTGCCAGAAATAAACTGGTGCGTATGTCTTTGAGTAGTATTTGAAATTGATGACAATGTGAGGTCACCTTCAAAAAGCTGGCCACTGAAAGCACTATTGCAAAATAGTCACCAAATTGCTGTGCACCATCTTTAAGAAGCACTAGCAGGCATTGTTAATGGTAATCAGCTCCTTTACATGCCTCCATGTGGCCATTTTGGATGCTGGTTTCAACTCCTTGACCAAGTGGAAGCAAATAAGGGCTAATGATTACCTTTTGGTCAGTTCTTTAGTCTTTAAATTATTCAGGAATAATTAGACTCTGTGTACCTGACCTGGATTTTATCTGCTGTGTGAGAGGTCAATGTAATAATGTAGCGGGAGCTTTACTGCCTGTCTAACCTTGCCCTGAGAACGTTTGATGTTGAAGACATATCCCTGGAATGAAGAGTGTTTGCTTTTCAGAGCATTGACTTCTCCTCACTCCAGATTGAAAAGGCCATTAATTAGATTTTCATGCAAGAAAATTGCAAAATGCATCCATTCCAATCAGGGTATAAATCTTATACAGCATGACTTAATTATACTGGATATATCAGCAGTAAAGGATTGAGAAAATGTCTGTCGAATAGCCCATGACAGAATGCAAAGCTCAATGATGTTAACCTTTCCCTTCAATAATGAGAGTGGATAAAGTCCTACATTGATGTCTTTCCCTTTTTTTATCTTATTCTTGCCACTAACACGTTTTCCGATAATCTAACCATTCTGTCTTGTATTTTCTGGCTACTTGAGATTAGATTCCCTACAGTGTGGAAACAGGCCCTTCGTCCCAACCAGTTCACAACGACCCTCCAAAGAGTAATCCAACCAGACCCACTTCCATCTGACTAATGAACCTAACACTATGGGCAATTTAGCATGACCAATTCACCTAACCTGCGCATTTTTGGACTGTGGGAGGAAACCAGAGCACCCAGAGGAAACCCAGGCAGACACAGGGAGAATGTGCAAACTCCACACAGACAGTTGCCCAAGGCTGGAATCGAACCTGGGACCCTGATCCTTTTAGGTAGCAGTGCTAACCATTGAGCCACCGTGCTGCCCAAGCCAAGAGCTTTGAGCTGATTTTAAGGAGAGGCAGTGATGGGGTGAATTATGAATTTCACTGTTAGAAAACCAGGAAGAAAGCTTTTCTTTGGTTCCTGTGGGATTGAATGGCAGTTCCAGATTGTGATTTGTGGGATTTAGCCAGATTGAAAGGCTGTCAGACCTTCCAAACCAGGTTATATCCTGTGAATTGGAGAGAAGAGGAATGTAGAGGAGGTTATTAATGGGGGGCAGAGAGATTGAGATGGTGTCAGAGAAACAGGGAGAGGGTGAGTGGAGGAACCAGGGAAAAAATATCAACAAGAAAACTTGATCATTTCTGAAAAAAAAAGAGACATGTCATTAAAGCTTTTCATTTTGCACTCATTATGAAAATATAAGCTTGTATTGCATAAGAAACATGTTGATTGGTTGGCAAGTGGAACTGATGGGTTAAAGTGACCATGCAGTATGCACTACAAAACACTCCCAGGGCCTTTATTTTAATTCAAAAAAAGACACAGCAACTCTGAATGGTTGAGGTGTGCCATGGGGAATGCACCAGGAAGCAGTGTCTCCCAAGTTTCTGTTTCATTGAAAAGATACAATTCCTGGACAAGTTCCCTTTTAACTGCAGAGAACCAGATCCTGTGTATGAATATATGTGACTTCCAGCAAGCATAAATATGCCTCATTACAAAACCTAACTGATAATCTTCCTTTGGCTGTTACTGTTGGCCCTGGCATATTTGAGATTGCTCAGTAAGTGTTACCTGACCACAGAACCACATCAAATATTGGACCCTCATGAGTTTTATGAGCAATGGTTGGATATTATCTATGGCCTGTCTGTTGTGAACAGACAAAGGGGCATGCTGTTTGGTAGGAACTTGATAGAATGATGCAACGATAATGTCATTGGACTGAAAAATTACTGAATTTAGGAACATGGCTTCAAACCTAATCAGGGTAGTGGAATTTAATTTAGTTGATGAGTTTGGAACACACCACTAGTCTCATAGATGGAAAGCATGACAATTACCATTAATAGTAGAGAAAAAAAAATCTCATTTAAAATGGTGAACTTGAGCAAATGAAATATATTGTCCTTACCTTCATGAATTGAATCAGCTCTATTATCAAATGTACTCAAATGAGTAAAGTGAAAAGTTTACAACTTACACTTAGATACAAGGGACCGAGGTACAGATTGTTCAGTACAGGCTCTTAAGAAAAAAAAATTAGAAAGGTAAAGAAATAAAATGTCCAGCATTACAGATTGTAGGAATAAATGAGAAAATAGAGAAATAAGAAGTTCAGAGTAACAACTCAGTCAACATTGGCACCTAGCCTCCAGTCTGTGATGGGCCTTGACTCCAGACCCGCTCCAGGATTCACCTCGAGGCTGGGAGATCACTCTGGAATCATCTCAAAGCCAGAAGTCCATACTGAGGCCACACTGGGCTGAGACGCCTCCATGTGCTACTGAGAGACCACCACACCAGACTGGGAGACCACCATGCCAGGCCAACAGGACACCTTGCTGGGTTTGCCCCGAGGTTCAGTGTTCTAGTCCAAGCTGAGGCCAGGAGTAAAGGACAGCTCTAAGAAGAAAAAAAGAGAAAGAAAACACACAAAATAGAAGAAGTGAAAAGAGAAAGAAAGGAAATGAATGGAGTGGATGAGCTCTAGCTGAAATGTCCTACTTTGCTGCCATCTTGACCATCAATCCACACCCGCAGCAAGTGGCTGTCTCTTAATTGCCTTCTTAAGCATTCAAAGACAACAAATGCTGGCCTTAGAAGCAATGCCCATATCCCAATAAAAAAAACAAAAAATTATGTGGAGTGAAGACCTATGGAGGGCTGAGAGATCACAAACCATTGAGGAAACTGGGACAGTATTTGATGACAGAGGTGAATATTTGATCATTGGGTAAGCACTCACTTTTTTTTAGATAATGCCCACAGAGAATCTCCAAAGCAAAACTTCCTTAATTGCAGATGACATCTTGACAAAGAGTTTCTGAAAGATTTTTGATTTGTTTCAGAGTAGCTCTTGTACATGACCTTTCAGATTTTATACTGAGCAAGGAGTAAAAGATGTAATGCACTAGCTAAAGGACATATGTAGATCACTCATAAAGTCACTCATTTACAATTGTTGAAAGAAAGGGAAAAGGACAGCCTAAAGCGAGTGATATTCGACAAGAGGCTGAGGAGAGGATAGTCAGGGAAAGGAGGCTTCTGAACAATATGCCACTAGAATATCACTGGCATTTGGGCATTGGAGCTACTGAGGATAAAGTAACAGCTACAGCCTATAGGTAGGCTACCCACATTGAGCCAGAGCTTGCTCATGATCCAAAGAGATTCCGCAAACTTGCCCATCAGTACTTTGATTAGATTCCCTCAGTATGGAAACTGGCCCTTCAGCCCAACAAGTCCACACCAATCCTCCAAAGAGTAACCCACCCAGACCCATTCCCCAACCCAATATTGACCCCTGACTAATGCACCTAACACTATGGGCAATTTAGCATGGCCAGTTAACCTGACCTGCACATCTTTGGATTGTGGGAGGAAACCCACACAGAGACAGGGAGAATGTGCAGACTCCACACAGACAGTCGCCGTCGCCCAAGGCTGGAATTGAACCTGGGTCCCTGGAGCTGTGAGACAGCAGTGTTAACCATTGAGCCACCGTACCGCATTACAGAGAGAAAGAGAAGAAATTATGGCCTCTGTTTTCCAATCTGTGTTATAATCTCTATTGCTGATAGAGATCAGGCCACCTTATCATAGAATAGAACTTTACAGTGTGGACCATCCCATCCCCCTACCTATCCTTGTAACCTTGCATTTCCCAGGTCTAACTTACCTGGCCAGCACATCCCTGGACATTATGGGTAATTTAGCATGACCAATCTACCTAACCTGCCCAGCTTTGGACTGTGGGAGGAAACCGGAGCACCTGGAGGAAACCCACGCAGACACGGGAAGAATATCGCCCAAGGCTGGAATCAAACCCAGAGGCCTGGTGGTGTGAGGCAGCAGTGTTAACTACTGAGCCACCGTGCCACCCACTTACCTTCCCAAGGTTGTTCTGGCTGGGATGGCTGACAGAAGAGTCATCACGATACACAGAATCCAGTAAGCCATGGAGAAGCTACATCCCTTTTTATTGCAATAGATGCTGTATTCCACTAAGTCAATGCCACATATATTGACAGAAGACAAGTTTGCAAGGAAGTGAGAAATTCGGGAAGCAGGTTGGGAGAGGGGGTAGGATGGTAGCTGCATGAGTGGGCTGGGTGCAAATTGGGTGGGTGGGTAGTAAGGCAGATGGATGGGAAGATAGGGTAACAGGTAGCTAAGGTGCCAGGTGGGTAAAGGGGCAAGATAATAGGGGTGAGGGTATACAGGTGGCAGGCACAGTAAGGGTGAGCTTTGAGGTGACCGGGGTGTATGGAGGTGGAGAGTGGATGGGGGTGGGGAATGGCTGTTTGTGGTGCACACTGTGAGGAAACCGGCCATCAGGAGAGACAAGAAGATCAGGCCCATGTTAATGCTTTTGTTCAATAGCCTTTTTTGATCAAAGAGCTGAAAGAACAACTCCATTAGGATCTCAACACAAAAGGGAGTGAATAGACAACAGTTATTTAAATCAAAGAGAGAGAGTGAAAGATTGTTAATGGCTGTACTTTGCTCAGCAGAAAAATAAATAGAAGATTGTTCAGTAAGACAATAAGAAGACATAAAGACCAAAATAGGAAATAAATGGTGAAGGGGGCACCAGACCCAGATGAGAAGAGCAATAAAATAGTCATGTTGGAGAAAAATAGAATGTCGATTCATAAAAGTATGCAGGAACACAACAGTCCAGAAGCAGCTAGCATTACATGCTTTCCGACTCTGATCTCCAACATCTGCAGTCCTCACTTTCTCCATATGCTTTACCCCTCCATTATCACTCCAATCCTAACCAGTGATACCTCAATCAGGACTGTGCATTGCCAAATGGATCAACTCTGACTGATTCATGTCACAGGTTACTGCAATAACCTCAGCAGTAGCATGTCATTGTTGCTTATATGCAGGGTAGTGTACACGTTATTTAACCAACCCCGATAAGGAAAGCATCCCTAATGCACTTGAGAAGTTAAGAACCAAGAATTGAGAAGCTGTCTATTTAAGACAAAGGTGAAAGATAACATTTACTCTGAAGAAGCTCTGACTCTCGGGAGTTTTCTACTCCAGGCAGCTCATCTGCTGAATATATTCAAGTTACAGATTGCTATATTTTTGATTTTTAGGGGGATCAGGTCCTCTGAGGATGCTGCAAGTTGGAGTCACAAACTTTAGACCACCTCGTCTATACCGATCAGGATTCCCAAACTGATCTCGTCCCAGTTACCGGCATTTGGCTCATATCCCTCTAAATCCTTTCTATTCATGTATCCATCCAGATGCCTTTTAAATGTTACAACTGTACCAGCCAGACCACTTCCTCTGGCAATTCATTCTATACATACATCACCCACTGTAAGAAAAAGTTGCCCCTTAGGTCCCTTTTAAATCTTACCCCTCTCACCTTAAACCCAACCCCTCCAGTTTTGGATCCCTTACCCTGGGAAAAACACCTTAGCTATTCATTTTACTTATGCTCTCCACGATTTTATAAACCTCTATAAAGTCACCCCTCAACCTCTATTGCTCCAGGGAAAGTAGCCCTCAATCTATTCAGCCTCTCCCCATAGCTCAAACCCTCCAATCCAGCAAAATCTTTATAAGCCTTTCTGAACCCTTTCAAGTTTAACAACAACTTTCCTACAGCAGGGAGACTAAAATTGTATGCAGTATTCCAAAAGTGGTCCCACCAATAGCCTGTAGAGCTACAACATGACATTCCAACTCCAATACTCAATAAACTGACCTATGAATGTGCCAAAAGTCTTCTTCACCACCCTGTCCATGTGTGACTCCACTTTCAAGGAACGAAGGACCTGCAGCTCAAGGTGTCTTTTTCTATGTTCACAGTTTTGAAAGTGACACAGATGGTGCAAGAGTCTGTTATGTGCAGCTTTAAGTAGCTTACTTGGTGGAAAATGCACAGAATGCAAAAAAGATAGCAATGGAGAATTCCAGGGAGAACTCAGCCAATTATACTGACCTTAGCCGACCTCCTCATCTTTCACGAATTGAATCTATACACATGAGAGAAAAATTCTGCTTCTTTTTTTACAAAGCTATCAATAAATATTATAAATTCTGCAACATTCACAACTCCTGTGATGCTTATCGATAATGCATAATGCTTTGTGGATCTGAATCTGAATGCTTTTCTTTTTATATGAAGTCAGCTTGTTGTGCATGAATTAAATACATCTCCCTTCCATTTGCTGACTCCTCGATAAGTCTTTTTATGAAAACACCTTCACTTTATCGCTCATCCACAGACAGCAAACAAAATTTCTCTCTCACATCTCTGCGTTATCAGAAGTAGCTCGAGGCAAATTCATCACTTCAAAGGAAGAGTGTAAAAGAATGAGTTCTATCATCGTGTTGAAGGTCTGGTGAAGGAGACACACAAAAGCACCTGAAGATCAGAGATGCAGCCTGCTCCGGAGACTTGATTGCTGAGAGTCAGGGGAGCACCTTCCTTTTTGCTTCAGAAGATCAGAAGTGAGAAAGGACTGAGCGGTGCTGGCAAACAGCTGGTATCGGGTCAGCTGCCAATTATACAGATCCAGGGTTGAATATCAGGAACTGTGTATGATGAGAACCCGAATTAATGCTGTCTGTACCATTGCTCAGGGCAACCCTCAGTCTCTGAAATCCTGATAATGGTTGACAAGTACCAGTCCTGCCTTTGTTCCAACACAAACACAGAATCAGTGTCAGGAAAACAAGGAGAATGTGCCGGGAAATGGTGACATTGCAGTGATGGTACCAGGTTAGTAATTCAAATGCCATTAAAAATGCTCTGCAGACATGAATTCAAATCCTACCACGTTACCTTGAGGAATTTAGATATTAAATTTAGATTTAGGTTCTGCTGTATTGTTGTCACATGTACTCAAGGAGGAGAAAGTGAGGACTGCAGATGCTGGGGAAGAAGGGCTTATGCCCGAAACGTCGATTCTCCTTCTCCTTTGATGTTGCCTGACCTGCTGCGCTTTTCCAGCAACACATTTTTAAGACATGTACTCAAGTACAGGCATACAGAAATACAGTGAAAGTGCACGGTTCCCTGCGCCATCTTGAGTACAAAGGTAGCTAGGTAGAAAACCAAGGAACAAAAGTAAAAAACTGAAGAAATAAGTTTAAAAAAATCATCACTACAATACTTATCAGTATAAAGTAGCAAAATAAAGAAGTGATGTTCAAAGTTAAACATTACAGTCCTTTCTTAAGCCACAGGTATGCAGATGACCCATGCTGGGCTTTCCCCATGCTGGGCTCATTCTCCCCCTCACACTGAGCTCACTCTCCCCCCACACTGAGCACACTCTCCCCCCACACTGGGCACACTCTCCCCCCACACTGGGCTCACTCTCTCCTCACACTGAGCTCACTCTCCCCCCACACTGAGCTCACTCTCCCCTCACCCTGGGCACACTCTCCCCCCACACTGGGCACACTCTCTCCTCACACTGAGCTCACTCTCCCCCCACACTGGGCTCACTCTCCCCCATACTGGGCACACTCTCTCCCCACACACTGGGCACATTATCTCCTCAGACTGGGCACACTCTTTCCTCACACTGAGCTCACTCTCCCCTCACCCTGGGCACACTCTCCCCCCACACTGGGCACACTCTCTCCTCACACTGAGCTCACTCTCCCCCCACACTGGGCACACTCTCTCCTCACACTGGGCTCACTCTCTCCTCACACTGGGCTCACTCACTCTCCCCACACTGGGCTCACACTCCCCCCACACTGGGCACACTCACTCCTCACACTGGGCTCACTCTCCCCTCGCATTGGGCTCACTCTCTCCCTCGCACAGGGATCACTCTCCCCCCACACTGGGCTCACTCTCCCCCACACTGGGCACACTCTGTCCTCACACTGGGCTCACTCCCCCACCCACATTAGGCTCACTCTACCCCTGCACTGCACTCACACCCCCCTCACACTGGACTCATTCTCCCTGGGCACTGGGCTCATTCTCCCTCGCACTGGGCTCACTCTCCCCCTCACACTGGACTCACTCTAACTCTGCATTGTGCTCACTCTACCCCCGGACTGCGCTCACTCCCCCCTCGCACTGGTCTCATTCTCCCCTGCACTGGGCTCACTCTCACCCCCCACACTGGGTTCACTGTCCCCCCACACTGGGCTCACACCCTTCCCCACACTGGGCTCACTCTCTCCACCCACACTGGGCACGCTCTCCCCCCCACACTAGGCTAACTCTCCCCCACACTGGGCTGACTCTCCCCCCCCCCCCCCCCGCCACCATACTGGGCTCACTATCCCCACACACTGGGCTCACTCTCTCCACACACTGGGCTCACTCTGCCCCTGCACTGCGCTCACTCACCCCTTTGCACTGGGCTCACTCTCCTTCGCACCGGGCTCACTCTCCCCCCCACACTGGGCTCAATCTCCCTTACACTAGGCTCACTCTCTCCCACACTAGGCTCACTCTCTCCCCACACATTGGGCTCACTCTCCCCTCACACTGGGCTCACTCTCTCCCCACACATTGGGCTCACTCTCTCCTCACACTGTGCTCACTCTACCCCCGCACTGCGCTCACTCCCCGCTCACACTGGACTCATTCTCCCCGGGCACTGGGCTCACTCTCCCTTACACCGGGCTCACTCTCCCCCTCACACTAGGCACACACTCTCCACACACTGGGCACACTCTCTCCTCACACTGGGCACACTCTCTCCCCACACACAGGGCTCACTCTCCCCTACACTGGGCTCACTCTGTCCCTCCACACTGGGCTCACTCTCTCTCCCGCACTGGGCTCACTCTCCCTATGCACTGGGCACATTCTCTCCTCACACTGGGCACACTCTCCCCCCAACACTGCGCTAACTCTCCCCCACACTGGGCTCATGCTCTCCCCCCATACTGGGCACACTCTCCGCTCACACTTGGCTCACTCTCTCTCCCGCACTGGGCTCACTCTCCCTATGCACTGGGCACATTCTCTCCTCACACTGGGCACACTCTCCCCCCAACACTGCGCTAACTCTCCCCCACACTGGGCTCATGCTCTCCCCCCATACTGGGCACACTCTCCGCTCACACTTGGCTCACTCTCTCCTCACACTGGGCTCACTTTACCCCCGCACTGCGCTCACTCCCCCCTCGCACTGGACTCATTCTCCCCGGGCACTGGGCTCACTCTTCCTCACACTGGGCTCACTCTCCCTCACACTGGGCTCACTCTCCCCCCCCACACTGGGCTCTGTCTCCCTCCACACCGGACTCACTCTCCCCCTCACACTAGGCACACACTCCTCACACACTGGGCACATTCTGTCCTCAGACTGGGCACACTCTCCCCTCACACTGGGCTCACTCTCTCCCCACACTTTGGGCTCACTCTCTCCTCACACTGGGCTCACTCAACCCCCGGACTGCGTTCACTCCGCCCTCGCCCTGGACTCATTCTCCCCCTCACAATGGACCCACTCTCCCTTGCACCGGGCTCACTCTACCCCCACCCCCCACTGGGTTTACTGTCCCACTATACTGGGCACACTTTCTCCCCCACACTGGGCTCACTCTAACTCTGCACTGGGCTCATTCTCCCTTGCACTGGGCTCACGCTCCCCCCCAACACTGGGCTCACTGACCCCCTGAACAGAGCTCACTGACCCCCTGCACTGGGTTCACTGTGCCCCCTGCACTGGGTTCACTGTGCCCCACGCTGGCCTCACTCTGTCCCTCATACTGGGCTCAATCTCTCCCCCACACTGGGCTCCTGCCCCCACCCCCACAACTCTGGGCTCACTTTTCCCCCCATTCTGGGTTCACTGTCCCCCCACACTGGGCTCACTCTCCCCCCAACACGGGGCTCATGGTCGCCCAAGCTGTGCTCCCTCTCCCCAATCCCCGCACCCCCATACTGGGTTCACTGTCCCCCCACACTGGGCTCACTGTGCCTCTGCATGGGTTTCACTCTCCCCCCACACTGGGCTCACTGTGCCCCTGCATGGGGTTCACTGTCCCCCCCACACTGGGCTCACTGTGCCCCTGCATGGGGTTCACTGTCCCCCCCACACTGGGCTGACTGTGCACCCCAGACACTGGGTTCACTGTCCCCCCCACACTGGGCTCACTGTGCCCCTGCATGGGGTTCTCTGTCCCACCCACACTGGGCTCACTGTGCCCCTGCATGGGGTTCACTGTCCCCCCCACACTGGGCTGACTGTGCCCCCCAGACACTGGGTTCACTGTCCCCCCCACACTGGGCTCACAGTGCCCCTGCATGGGGTTCACTGTCCCCCCCACACTGGGCTCACTCTGCCCCTGCATGGGGTTCACTGTCCCCCCACACTGGGCTCACTGTGCCCCTGCATGGGGTTCACTGTCCCCCCCACACTGGGCTGACTGTGCCCCCCAGACACTGGGTTCACTGTCCCCCCCACACTGGGCTCACTCTGCCCCTGCATGGGGTTCACTGTCCCCCCCACACTGGGCTCACTGTGCCCCCCAGACACTGGGTTCACTGACCAACCACACTGTGTTCACTCTACCCCCGACACTGGGTTCACTGTCCCCCCCACACTGGGCTCACTCTGCCCCTGCATGGGGTTCACTGTCCCCCCCACACTGGGCTCACTCTGCCCCTGCATGGGGTTCACTGTCCCCACCACACTGGGCTGACTGTGCCCCCCAGACACTGGGTTCACTGTCCCACCCACACTGGGCTCACTGTGCCCCTGCATCGCGTTCACTGTCCCCCCCACACTGGGCTCACTGTGCCCCCCAGACACTGGGTTCACTGACCAACCACACTGTGTTCACTCTACCCCCAACATTGAGTTCACTGACCCCCCACACTGGGCTTGCTCCCCCCACATTGTGCTCACTCTCCCCGATGCATTGAGTTCACTGTTCCCCCTGCACTGGACTCACTGTCCCCCACACTGGCCTCACTCTGTCTCCCACACTGGGCTCACTCTCTCCCGACACTGGGCTCACTGTCCCCCTGCACTGGGCTCACTCTCCCCTCCCCCATACTGGGTTCACTGTGCCCCCCCACAGGGCTCACTCTCCCCCCACACTGGGCACACTTTCCCCCCACACTGGGCGCACTTTCCCCCCACACTGGGCGCACTTTCCCCCCGACACTGGGCTCACTCTCCCCCATGCTGGGCTCGCTCTCCCCCCCTTACTGGGTTCACTGTCCCCCCGCACTGCACTCACTCCCCCTCGCACTGGACTCATTCTCCCCGGGCACTGGGCTCACTCTCTGTCGCACCGGGCTCACACTCACCCCACACTGGGCTCACTCTCCCCCTCACACTGGACTCACTCTAACTCTGCATTGTGCTCACTCTACTCCCGGACTGCGCTCACTCCCCCCTCGCACTGGACTCATTCTCCCCTCACACTGGACTCATTCTCCCCCTGCACTGGGCTCACTCTCCCCCCCGACACTAGGCTCACTACCCCCCCCCATACTGGGTTCACTGCCCCCCCCCACACCACACTCGGCTCACTCCACCCCCCCCCCATACTGGGTTCACTGCCCCCCCCCACACTCGGCTCACTCCACCCCCCCCCCATACTGGGCTCACTGTCCGCCCACACTGGGCTCACCCCCACCCCCGACACACAAACACTGGACTCACTGTTCCCCCTGCATGGTGTTCACTGTTCCCCCTGCACTAGTCTCACTCTGTCCCCCCTGCTCTGGGCTCACTCCCTCCCCCAAACGTGGCTCACTGTCCCCCTGCACTGGGTTCACTGTCTCCCCTGCACTGGATTCACTGTCCCCCCTGCACTGGACTCGCTGTCCCCCTGCATGGGGTTCACTGTCCCCCATACTGGACTCACTGTCCCCCAAGCTGGGCTCACTCTACCCCCCACACTGGGCTCACTCCCCACACTGGGCTCACTCTCCTCCGCGCACTGGGCTCGCTCTCATCCCCGCACTGGGCTCACTCTCCCCCTCACACTGGGCTCACTCTAACTCTGCATTGGGCTCACTCTCTCTCGCACTGGGCTCACTCTCCCCCCACACTGGGCTCACTCTCCCCCCACACTGGGTTCACTCTCCCCCTCACACTGGGTTCACTCTGCCCCTGCATGGGGTTCACTGTCCCCCCCACACTGGGCTCACTCTGCCCCTACATGGGGTTCACTGTCCCCCCCACACTGGGCTGACTGTGCCCCCCAGACACTGGGTTCACTGTCCCCCCCACACTGGGCTCACTGTGCCCCTGCATCGCGTTCACTGTCCCCCCCACACTGGGCTCACTGTGCCCCCCAGACACTGGGTTCACTGACCAACCACACTGTGTTCACTCTACCCCTGACACTGGGTTCACTGTCCCCCCCACACTGGGCTTGCACCCCCCACATTGTGCTCACTCTCCCCGATGCATTGAGTTCACTGTTCCCCCTGCACTGGACTCACTGTCCCCCACACTGGCCTCACTCTGTCTCCCACACTGGGCTCACTCTCTCCCGACACTGGGCTCACTGTCCCCCCGCACTGGGCTCACTCTCCCCTCCCCCATACTGGGTTCACTGTGCCCCCCAACTGGGCTCACTCTCCCCCCACACTGGGCACACTTTCCCCCCACACTGGGCTCACTTTCCCCCCACACTGGGCCCACTTTCCCCCCGACACTGGGCTCACTCTCCCCCATGCTGGGCTCACTCTCTCCCCCACACTGGGCTCACTGACCCCCTGAACTGAGCTCACTGACCCCCTGCACTGGGTTCACTGTGCCCCCTGCACTGGGTTCGCTGTGCCCCACGCTGGCCTCACTCTGTCCCTCATACTGGGCTCAATCTCTCCCCCACACTGGGCTCACTGTGCCTCTACATGGGTTTCACTCTCCCCCCACACTGGGCTCACTGTGCCCCTGCATGGGGTTCACTGTCCCCCCCACACTGGGCTCACTGTGCCCCTGCATGGGGTTCACTGTCCCCCCCACACTGGGCTCACTCTGCCCCTGCATGGGGTTCACTGTCCCCCCACACTGGGCTCACTCTGCCCCTGCATGGGGTTCACTGTCCCCCCACACTGGGCTCACTGTGCCCCCCAGACACTGGGTTCACTGACCAACCACACTGTGTTCACTCTACCCCCGACACTGGGTTCACTGTCCCCCCCACACTGGGTTCACTCTGCCCCTGCATGGGGTTCACTGTCCCCCCCACACTGGGCTCACTCTGCCCCTACATGGGGTTCACTGTCCCCCCCACACTGGGCTGACTGTGCCCCCCAGACACTGGGTTCACTGTCCCCCTCACACTGGGCTCACTGTGCCCCTGCATGGGGTTCACTCTCCCCCCCACACTGGGCTCACTCTGCCCCTACATGGGGTTCACTGTCCCCCCCACACTGGGCTGACTGTGCCCCCCAGACACTGAGTTCACTGTCCCCCCCACACTGGGCTCACTGTGCCCCTGCATCGCGTTCACTGTCCCCCCCACACTGGGCTCACTGTCCCCCCCACACTGTGTTCACTCTACCCCCGACACTGGGTTCACTGTCCCCCCCACACTGGGCTCACTCTACCCCCAACACTGAGTTCACTGACCCCCCACACTGGGCTTGCTCGCCCCACATTGTGCTCACTCTCCCCGATGCATTGAGTTCACTGTTCCCCCTGCACTGGACTCACTGTCCCCCACACTGGGCTCACTCTCTCCCGACACTGGGCTCACTGTCCCCCCGCACTGGGCTCACTCTCCCCTCCCCCATACTGGGTTCACTGTGCCCCCCCACTGGGCTCACTCTCCCCCCACACTGGGCACACTTTCCCCCAACACAGGGCGCACTTTCCCCCCACACTGGGTGCCCTTTCCCCCCGACACTGGGCTCACTCTCCCCCATGCTGGGCTCACTCTCCCCCCCCCTTACTGGGTTCACTGTCCCCCCGCACTGCACTCACTCCCCCTCGCACTGGACTCATTCTCCCCGGGCACTGGGCTCACTCTCTGTCGCACCGGGCTCACACTCACCCCACACTGTGCTCACTCTCCCCCTCACACTGGACTCACTCTATCTCTGCACTGTGCTCACTCTACTCCCGGACTGCGCTCACTCCCCCCTCGCACTGGACTCATTCTCCCCTCACACTGGACTCATTCTCCCCCTGCACTGGGCTCACTCTCCCCCACACTGGGCTCACTGTCCCGCCACACTGGGCTCATTCAACCCCCCATACTGGGCTCACTACCCCCCCCCATACTGGGTTCACTGCCCCCCCCCACACCACACTCGGCTCACTCCCCCCACCCCCCCATTCTGGACTCACTGTCCGCCCTGCATGGTGTTCACTGTTCCCCCTGCACTAGTCTCACTCTGTCCCCCCTGCTCTGGGCTCACTCCCTCCCCCAAACGTGGCTCACTGTCCCCCCTGCACTGGGTTCACTGTCTCCCCTGCACTGGATTCACTGTCCCCCCTGCACTGGATTCACTGTCCCCCTGCATGGGGTTCACTGTCCCCCATACTGGACTCACTGTCCCCCAAGCTGGGCTCACTCTACCCCCCCACACTGGGCTCACTCCCCACACTGGGCTCACTCTCCTCCGCGCACTGGGATCGCTCTCCTCCCCGCACTGGGCTCACTCTCCCCCTCACACTGGGCTCACTCTAACTCTGCATTGGGCTCACTCTCTCTCGCACTGGGCTCACTCTCCCCCCACACTGGGCTCACTCTCCCCCCACACTGGGCTCACTCTCCCCCTCACACTGGGTTCACTCTGCCCCTGCATGGGGTTCACTGTCCCCCCCACACTGGGCTCACTCTGCCCCTACATGGGGTTCACTGTCCCCCCCACACTGGGCTGACTGTGCCCCCCAGACACTGGGTTCACTGTCCCCCCCACACTGGGCTCACTGTGCCCCTGCATCGCGTTCACTGTCCCCCCCCACACTGGGCTCACTGTGCCCCCCAGACACTGGGTTCACTGACCAACCACACTGTGTTCACTCTACCCCCGACACTGGGTTCACTGTCCCCCCCACACTGGGCTCACCCTACCCCCAACACTGAGTTCACTGACCCCCCACACTGGGCTTGCACCCCCCACATTGTGCTCACTCTCCCCGATGCATTGAGTTCACTGTTCCCCCTGCACTGGACTCACTGTCCCCCACACTGGCCTCACTCTGTCTCCCACACTGGGCTCACTCTCTCCCGACACTGGGCTCACTGTCCCCCCGCACTGGGCTCACTCTCCCCTCCCCCATACTGGGTTCACTGTGCCCCCCAACTGGGCTCACTCTCCCCCCACACTGGGCACACTTTCCCCCCACACTGGGCACACTTTCCCCCCACACTGGGCCCACTTTCCCCCCGACACTGGGCTCACTCTCCCCCATGCTGGGCTCACTCTCTCCCCCACACTGGGCTCACTGACCCCCTGAACTGAGCTCACTGACCCCCTGCACTGGGTTCACTGTGCCCCCTGCACTGGGTTCACTGTGCCCCACGCTGGCCTCACTCTGTCCCTCATACTGGGCTCAATCTCTCCCCCACACTGGGCTCCTGCCCCCACCCCCACAACTCTGGGCTCACTTTTCCACCCATTCTGGGTTCACTGTCCCCCCACACTGGGCTCACTCTCCCCCCAACACGGGGCTCATGGTCCCCCAAGCTGTGCTCCCTCTCCCCAATCCCCGCCCCCCCATACTGGGTTCACTGTCCCCCCACACTGGGCTCACTGTGCCTCTGCATGGGTTTCTCTCTCCCCCCACACTGGGCTCACTGTGCCCCTGCATGGGGTTCACTGTCCCCCCCACACTGGGCTCACTGTGCCCCTGCATGGGGTTCACTGTCCCCCCCACACTGGGCTCACTCTGCCCCTGCATGGGGTTCACTGTCCCCCCACACTGGGCTCACTCTGCCCCTGCATGGGGTTCACTGTCCCCCCCACACTAGGCTGACTGTGCACCCCAGACACTGGGTTCACTGTTCCCCCCACACTGGGCTCACTGTGCCCCTGCATGGGGTTCACTGGCCCCCCCACACTGGGCTCACTGTGCCCCTGCATGGGGTTCACTGCCCCCCCCACACTGGGCTCACTCTGCCCCTGCATGGGGTTCACTGTCCCCCCACACTGGGCTCACTGTGCCCCCCAGACACTGGGTTCACTGACCAACCACACTGTGTTCACTCTACCCCCGACACTGGGTTCACTGTCCCCCCCACACTGGGTTCACTCTGCCCCTGCATGGGGTTCACTGTCCCCCCCACACTGGGCTCACTCTGCCCCTACATGGGGTTCACTGTCCCCCCCACACTGGGCTGACTGTGCCCCCCAGACACTGGGTTCACTGTCCCCCCCACACTGGGCTCACTGTGCCCCTGCATGGGGTTCACTCTCCCCCCCACACTGGGCTCACTCTGCCCCTACATGGGGTTCACTGTCCCCCCCACACTGGGCTGACTGTGCCCCCCAGACACTGGGTTCACTGTCCCCCCCACACTGGGCTCACTGTGCCCCTGCATCGCGTTCACTGTCCCCCCCACACTGGGCTCACTGTGCCCCCCAGACACTGGGTTCACTGACCAACCACACTGTGTTCACTCTACCCCCGACACTGGGTTCACTGTCCCCCCCACACTGGGCTCACTCTACCCCCAACACTGAGTTCACTGACCCCCCACACTGGGCTTGCTCGCCCCACATTGTGCTCACTCTCCCCGATGCATTGAGTTCACTGTTCCCCCTGCACTGGACTCACTGTCCCCCACACTGGGCTCACTTTCCCCCCCACCCTGGTCTTACTCTCCCCCCGACACTGGGCTCACTCTCCCCCATGCTGGGCTCACTCTCCCCCCTATACTGGGTTCACTGTCCCCCCGCACTGCACTCACTCCCCCTCGCACTGGACTCATTCTCCCCGGGCACTGGGCTCACTCTCTGTCGCACCGGGCTCACACTCACCCCACACTGTGCTCACTCTCCCCCTCACACTGGACTCACTCTATCTCTGCACTGTGCTCACTCTACTCCCGGACTGCGCTCACTCCCCCCTCGCACTGGACTCATTCTCCCCCTGCACTGGACTCATTCTCCCCCTGCACTGGGCTCACTCTCCCCCCCGACACTAGGCTCACTCTCCCCCACACTGGGCTCACTGTCCCGCCACACTGGGCTCACTCAACCCCCCCATACTGGGCTCACTACCCCCCCCATACTGGGTTCACTGCCCCCCCCCCACACCACACTCGTCTCACTCTGTCCCCCCACCCCCCCATACTGGGCTCACTGTCCGCCCACACTGGGCTCACCCCCACCCCCGACACACACACTGGACTCACTGTCCCCCCTGCATGGGGTTCACTGTTCCCCCTGCACTAGTCTCACTCTGCCCCCCCTGCTCTGGGCTCACTCCCTCCCCCAAACGTGGCTCACTGTCCCCCCTGCACTGGGTTCACTGTCCCCCCTGCACTGGACTCGCTGTCCCCCACACTGGACTCACTGTCCCCCAAGCTAGGCTCACTCTACCCCCCACACTGGGCTCACTCCCCACACTGGGCTCACTCTCCTCCGCGCACTGGGCTCACTCTCCTCCCCGCACTGGGCTCACTCTCCCCCTCACACTGGACTCACTCTAACTCTGCATTGGCTCACTCTAACTCTGCATTGGGCTCACTCTCTCTCGCACTGGGCTCACTCTCCCCCCACACTGGGCTCACTCTCCCCCTCACACTGGGTTCACTGTCCCCCACACTGGGCTCACTCTCTCCACCCACACTTGATTCACTGACCCCACACTGGGCTCATTCTCCCCCCCCACACTGGGTTCATTGACCCCACACTGGGCTCACTCCCACCCCACGCTGGGTTCACTTTCCCCCCCATTCTGTGTTCACTGACCCCCACACTGGGCTCACTCTCCCCCCAACACTGGGTTCACTGTCCCCCTACACTGGGTTCACTCTACCCCAACACTGGGTTCACTGTCCCCCTACACTGGCTTCACTCTCCCCCCAACACTGGGTTCACTGTCCCCCTACACTGGGCTCACTCTCCCCCCAACACTGGGTTCACTCTCCCCCCAACACTGGGTTCACTCTACCCCCAACACTGGGTTCACTGTCCCCCTACACTGGGTTCACTCTACCCCCAACACTGGGTTCACTGTCCCCCTACACTGGGCTCACTCTCCCCCAACACTGGGTTCACTCTCCCCCCAACACTGGGTTCACTGTCCCCCAACACTGGGTTCACTCTCCCCCCAACACTGGGTTCACTGTCCCCCAACACTGGGTTCACTCTCCCCCCAACACTGGGTTCACTGTCCCCCTACACTGGGTTCACTCTACCCCCAACACTGGGTTCACTGTCCCCCTACACTGGGCTCACTCTCCCCCCAACACTGGGTTCACTGTCCCCCCACACTGGGCTCACTCTCCCCCCAACACTGGGTTCACTGTCCCCCCACACTGGGCTCACTCTCCCCGCTGCATTGGGTTCACTGTCCTCCCTCACACTGGACTCACTATCCCCCACACAGGGCTCACTCTTCACCCCCCCCCCCCCACACACTGGGCTCACTCCCCCCACACCGAGCTCACTCTCCCCCCACACTGGGCTCACTTTCTCTACCACACTTGATTCATTGACCCCACACTGGGCTCACTTTCCCCCCCCATTCTGGATTCACTGACCCCAACACTGGGCTCACTCTCCCCCCCCATACATGGTTCACTGTCCACCCACACTGTGCTCACTCTACCCCCAACACTGGGTTCACTGTCCCCCCACACTGTGCTCACTCTACCCCCCACACTGGGCTCACCCTACCCCCCACACTGGGCTCACTCTCCCCGCTGCATTGGGTTCACTGTCCTCCCTGCACTGGACTCGCTGTCCCTCACACTGGACTCACTCTTCACCCCCCCCCCCCCCCCCACACTGGGCTCACTCCCCCCACACCGAGCTCACTCTCCCTCTGCACCGGGCTCACACTTCCCCTGCACTGGGCTCACTCTCCCCCGCACTGCGCTCAGTCTCCTCCCTGCACTAGGCTCAGTCTCCTCCCTGCACTGGGCTCACTCACTGCCTGCACTGGGTTCACTGTCCCCCTCCCAACTGAGCTCACTCTCCCCCGCACTGGGCTCACTCTCCCCCACACTGGGCTCCCTCTCCCCTGCACTGGGCTCACTCTCTCCTCACACTGGGCTCACTCTACACCCGGACTGTGTTCACTCCGCCCTCGCACTGGACTCATTCTCCCCCTCACAATGGACTCACTCTCCCTTGCACCGGGCTCACTCTACCCCCCCCCCCCCCCCCCACCTCACTGGGTTCACTGTCCCCCTACACTGGGCACTTCCGCACACTGGGCACACTTTCTTCCGCACACTGGGCTCACTCTAACTCTGCACTGGGCTCATTCTACCTCGCACCGGGCTCACGCTCCCCCCAACACTGGTCTCACTCTCCCCGCTGCACTGGCCTCACTCTGTCCCCCACACTGGGCTCACTCTCTCCCCCACACTGGGCTCACTGACCCCCTGCACTGGGTTCACTGTGCCCCCTGCACTGGGTTCACTGTGCCCCACGCTGGCCTCACTCTGTTCCCCATACTGGGCTCAATCTCCCCCCCACACTGGGCTCCTGCCCCCACCCCCACAACTCTGGGCTCACTGTCCCCCCACACTGGGCTCACTCTCCCCCCAACACGGGGCTCATGGTCCCCCAAGCTGCGCTCCCTCTCCTACCCCCCATACTGGGTTCACTGTCCCCTCACACTGTGCTCACTGTGCCCCTGCATGGGGTTCACAGACCCCCCACACTGGGCTCACTCTCCCCCCCAGATTGGGTTCACTGTCCACCCACACTGTGTTCACTCTACCCCCGACACTGGGTTCACTGACCCCTCACACTGGGTTCACTGTGCCCCTGCATGGGGTTCACAGACCCCCCACACTGGGCTCACTCTCCCCCCCAGACTGGGTTCACTGTCCCCCCCACACTGGGCTCACTCTCCCCCCCAGACTGAGTTCACTGACCCCCCACACTAGGCTTGCTCCCCCCACACTGCGCTCACTCTCCCAGCTGCACTGGGTTCACTGTCCCCCCTGCACTGGACTCACTGTCCCCCACACTGGCCTCACTCTCTCCCGACACTGGGCTCACTGTCCCCCTGCACTGGGCTCACTCTCCCCTCCCTCATACTGGGCTCACTGTCCCCCCACACTGGGCTCACTCTCCTTCCCATACTGGGTTCACTGTGCCCCCCCCCACTGGGCTCACTCTCCCCCCACACTGGGCACACTTTCCCCCTCACACTGGGCTCACTCTCCCCCACACTGGGCTCACTCTAACTCTGCATTGGGCTCATTCTCCCTCGCACCGGGCTCACACTCCCCCCCAACACTGGTCTCACTCTCCCCGCTGCACTGTCCTCACTCTGTCCCCCACACTGGGCTCACTCTCTCCCTCACACTGGGCTCACTGACCCTCTGCACTGGGCTCACTGACCCCCTGCACTGGGTTCACTGTGCCCCCTGCACAGCGTTCACTGTGCCCCCACGCTGGCCTCACTCTGTCCCCCATACTCGGCTCAATCTCTCCCCCACACTGGGCTCCTGCCCCCACCCCCACAACTCTGGGCTCACTTTTCCCCCCATTCTGGGTTCACTGCCCCCCCACACTGGGCTCACTCTCCCCCCAACACGGGGCTCATTGTCCCCCAAGCTGCGCTCCCTCTCCCCCCCCCCCCCATACTGGGATCACTCTCCCCCCACACTGGGCTCACTGTGCCTCTGCATGGGGTTCACTCTCCCCCCACACTGGGCTCACTGTGCCTCTGCATGGGGTTCACTCTCCCCCCACACTGGGCTCACTGTGCCCCTGCATGGGGTTCACTGTCCCCCCCACACTGGGCTCACTGTGCCCCTGCATGGGGTTCACTGTCCCCCCACACTGGGCTCACTGTGTCCCTGCATGGGGTTCACTGTCCAACCACACTGTGTTCACTCTACCCCCGACACTGGGTTCACTGACCCCTCACACTGGACTCACTCTCCCCTCCAGACTGGGTTCACTGTCCACCCTCACTGTGTTCAATCTACCCCCGACACTGGGTTCACTGTCCCCCCCACACTGGGCTCACTCTACCCCCAACACTGGGTTCACTGACCCCCCACACTGGGCTTGCTCCCCACACACTGCGCTCACTCTCCCCGCTGCACTGGGTTCACTGTCCCCCCTGCACTGGACTCACTGTCCCCCCACACTGGGCTCACTCTCTCCCGACACTGGGTTCACTGTCCCCCCACACTGGGCTCACTCTCCCTCCCATACTGGGTTCACTGTGCCCCCCCCACTGGGCTCACTCTTCCCCCACACTGGGCACACTTCCCCCCCACACTGGGCACACTTTCCCCCCCACCCTGGGCTTACTCTCCCCCCGACACTGGGCTCACTCTCCCCCATGCTGGGCTCACTCTCCCCCCTATACTGGGTTCACTGTCCCCCCGCAATGCACTCACTCCCCCTCGCACTGGACTCATTCTCCCCGGGCACTGGGCTCACTCTCTGTCGCGCCGGGCTCACACTCACCCCACACTGGGCTCACTCTCCCCCTCACACTGGACTCACTCTAACTCTGCACTGTGCTCACTCTACCCCCGGACTGCGCTCACTCCCCCCTCGCACTGGACTCATTCTCCCCCTGCACTGGACTAATTCTCACCCTGCACTGGGCTCACTCTCCCCCCCGACACTAGGCTCACTCTCCCCCACACTGGGCTTACTGTCCCGCCACACTGGGCTCACTCTCCCCCCCCATACTGGGTTCACTGTGCCCCCTCACTGGGCTCACTCTCCACCCACACTGGTCTCACTCTCCACCTCCCCCCCCCCCCACACTGGTCTCACTCTCCCCCCCCATACTGGGTTCACTGTCCCCCCACACTGGGCTCACTCACACCCCCACACTGGGCTCACTGTCCCCCCACACTGGGCTCACTACCCCCCCATACTGGGTTCACTGCCCCCCCCCCCCCCACACTGGGCTCACTCCCCCTCCCCATACTCGGCTCACTGTCCCCCCACACTGGGCTCACCCCCCCCCCCCCCCCACTGGACTCACTTTCCCCCCTGCATGGGGTTCACTGTCCTCCCTGAACTGGACTTACTCTGTCCCCCCTGCTCTGGGCACACTCCCTCCCCCAAACGTGGCTCACTGTCCCCCCTGCACTGGGTTCACTGTCTCCCCTGCACTGGGTTCACTGTACCCCCTGCACTGGACTCGCTGTCCCCCACACTGGGCTCACTGTCCCCCCACACTGGGCTCACTCCCCCTGCCCATACTTGGCTCACTGTCCCCCCACACTGGGCTCACCACCCCCCCCCCCCCCACTGGACTCACTTTCCCCCCTGCATGGGGTTCACTGTCCCCCCTGAACTGAACTTACTCTGTCCCCCCTGCTCTGGGCACACTCCCTCCCCCAAACGTGGCTCACTGTCCCCCCTGCACTGGGTTCACTGTCTCCCCTGCACTGGGTTCACTGTACCCCCTGCACTGGACTCGCTGTCCCCCATACTGGACTCACAGTCCCCCAAGCTGGGCTCACTCTACCCCCCGCACTGGGCTCACTCCCCACACTGGGCTCACTCTCCCCTTGCACTGGGGCTCAGTCTCCCCCAAACTGGGCTCACTCTCCTCCGCGCACTGGGCTCACTCTCCTCCCCACACTGGGCTCACTTTCCCCCCTGCATGGGGTTCACTGTCCCCCCTGCACTGGTCTTACTCTGTCCCCCTTGCTCTGGGCACACTCCCTCACCCAAACGTGGCTCACTGTCCCCCCTGCACTGGGTTCACTGTCTCCCTTGCACTGGGTTCACTGCCCCCCCTGCACTGGACTCGCTGTCCCCCATACTGGACTCACTGTCCCTCAAGCTAGGCTCACTCTACCCCCCACACTGGGCTTACTCCCCACACTGGGCTCACTGTCCCCCTGCACTGGGGCTCAGTCTCCCCCACACTGGGCTCACTCTCCTCCGCGCACTGGGCTCATTCTCCTCCCCACACTGGGCTCACTCTCCCTAGCACTGGGCTCACACTCACCCCACACTGGGCTCACCCACACCCCACACTGGGCTCACTCTCCCCCTGCACTGGGGCTCAGTCTCCCCCACACTGGGCTCACTCTCCTCCGCGCACTGGGCTCACTCTCCTCCCTGCACTGGGCTCACTCTCCCTAGCACTGGGCTCACTCTCACCCCACACTGGGCTCACTCTCCCCCGCACTGGGCTCACTCTTGCCCCGCACTGGGCTCACTCTCCCCCTCACACTGGACTCACTCTAACTCTGCATTGGGCTCACTGTCCCTCACACTGGGCTCACTCTCCCCCTCACACTGGGTTCACTGTCCCCCCACCCTGGGCTCACTCTCTCCACCCACACTGGGTTCACTGACCCCACACTGGGCTCATTCTCCCCCCCACACTGGGTTCATTGACTCCACACTGGGCTCACTCCCACCCCACGCTGGGCTCACTTTCCCCCCCATTCTGGGTTCACTGACCCCCACACTGGGCTCACTCTCCTCCCGACACTGGGCTCACTCTCCCCCCCATACAAGGTTCACTGACCCCCCACACTGGGTTCACTGTATCCCCTGCATGGGGTTCACTGTCCACCCACACTGTGCTCACTCTACCCCCAACACTGGGTTCACTGTCCCCCTACACTGGGCTTGCTCACCCCCACACTGGGCTCACTCTCCCCACACTGGGCTCACTCTCCCCCACACTGGGCTCACTCTCCCCCCCGCACTTGGCTCAGTCTCCTCCCCCCACTGGGGTCTTTATCCCCCGCACTGGGCTCACTCCCCCCACACCGGGTTCACTCTCCCCCTGCACTGGGCTCACTCTACCCCCTGCACTGGGCTCACTCTCCCCGCACTGGGCTCAGTCTCCTCCCCACACTAGGCTCACTCTCCTCCCCGCACTGGGGTCTTTGTCCCCCGCACTGGGCTCACTCTCCCCCCTCCCCCCACATTTGGCTCACTCTCCCCCACACTGGGCTCACTGTCCCCCAGCACTGGGTTCACTGTCCCCATGCACTGGGCCAATCCACTGGGGCTCACACCTTCTTTGCCTTTGACAACCATCTGGACTTGAGCTGGGATCCAGCCAAGGTCCATCGCCACTGCTCTCTCCACAACCAAACTCTTCCACGAAGGTAAGTAAAAAGCTCAAATAAAAGAGAAAAAAAGAGGAAATGAGAATTAAATGTGCATGAATTGGACAAGACCTTGATTCAAGAGCTGCCACCATTTTAGAGACCCTGCACAATAATTTATATTCATTTAATTAAAAAAACGAAATTGGAAGTTACTCTTTGTAATGGTGGCCATTAAATAATAATTAGATTCACTATGTCCTTCAGGGAGGGGAATCTGCCATCCTTACCTGATCTAGCTACACATGACCCCAGACCCACTGCAATGGGGTTGATGATTACTGCCCTTTGAAATGGCTGCATATGCTTCTCAGTTTAAGGGCAACTAGGGATGGAAAATAAATACTCACCTGACCTGCAATGCACTCATCTCATGAAACAATTTTTAAACATGCTACTTTGTCGAAACTGTATTACATATCTTCAATCAAAGACATGAACTGTAACTACGTTGCAGCCAATAATCTAAATGTTCAGACCAGAAAGTTAGCAGCATTTAATGAGTTAACCAGTGTTTTATCAATCTTTTGAAAAGTCATCTTATGTGATAAAACTTCCCTATCATTCATAGTTTTCAAACATGGCAATGCTTTTAATGATGGAGATACTAAGATAGAATACAAGAAAACGTATATATTGTCCAGAATGTTATCAGCAGCCAAGCATAATGTTTGATGGCTCATGCTGAGATCTTTCAAAATTGAGCTCCTTGCAGATGACAAGTCCAAAGTCTCATCTCCATAAATTATATATTCATGTCTACATTGACAATTTCTGACAATAGCTGACTTATTAAAAGAAACCAGCATCATTGCATCTCAGCAGATGCCAATGTGAATGAGAAGTTGGAGATAATGGTCGGGGCATTACGTAGTACAATTGTAATCTCACGGACCAACACTTCAGGCTTGTCGAATGTTCCTCTGCTTCTTTTCCAGCTCTCTGTCTGGCAGCATTTCTGACCCCATCACAAGGAGGGTCAGGAGGATGATCTGAAAGCTCTTTCACCAGAACAGGAATTAAACCCTGTGCTGTTGGCCCCAGTCTGATCCAAGTTGGTCATCCAGCCCACAAATCCAATCTGCACCGAAGGCATTCAAGTTGCTGTGCAACATGGATCCTACTGTAGTCTGGAGTTTCTGATAGTAATGGTAGAGACGCCAATGCTTGCCCACTAGACAGTCAACCAGCAATCACTCCTGATCTTACCGGCCAGTCATTGATTTGTGTTAGAAGGGCTACAGGTTGATACTCAATTTGTTTGGTGGCATCATGAATGTGCCTTGCTTGACTACCAAGTCCTCTGGGTCAGAGACAGGAATGTGACTCATTGCATCAGAAGACCTCCAAGGATTGTCTACAATAGCACAATATGAAGGGAAAGATGTCACTGCTCAGAAATAGAAGGCAGAGTTGAATAGTAGCTGTGGTAAGCTTGTTATGAGCCAGTCTATTGGCTATAGACAAGTCTATTGGCTGTCAGTTTGGTTCCTGACTCTTGCAGAGGGAATTTCCTGTATGGATTTCTTTGGCAGAGTAGTTGAACTGCCTCTGAGAGCTGCTAACCAATCAGTTCTCTGGTATTTGCAGCGCCACCTAGAGTGGAGCCATTGCTGTTACTCCAGTTGGCACAAAGATGAACTTCGAGACTGTGGTGCTGGAAAAGCACAGCAGGTCAGGCAGCATCTGAGGAGCAGGAGAATCGATATCTCAGGCATAGGTCTTTCATCAGTAACAAGGCTTGTGGGCTAGGGAAGCTAAGAGATAAATGGGAGAGGGGTGGGGTTAGGGGAAAGATAGCTGGGAATGTGATCGGTAGATGAAGGTGAGGGAGAAGGTGATAGGTCAGAGAGGAGAGTAGAGCGGACAGATGGGAAGTCAACCCCACCACCCCATGGCTAAACACCTCAACACCCCCCCTACCACTCCGCCAAGGGCAAACCCCTACAACCCGACGCCTGAAGGAAGAACACCTCATATGCTGCCTTGTGACACTGCAACCACGCAGGATCAATGTGGATTTCACCAGTTTCCTCAATTCACTTCCCCACACATTATCCCAGTCCCAAGCCTCCAACTCAGCACCACCCTCCTGACCTGTCCATCACCTTTCCCATCTATCCACTCTACCCTCTGACATATCACCTTCTCCCTCACCTTCATCTACCTATGTTGAAACTTTATTGCTGGAACAGCACAGCAGGTCAGGCAGCATCCAGGGAACAGGAGATTCGACGTTTCGGGCACAGGCCCTTCTTCAGGAATGAGCAGAGAGTGTTCAGCAGGAGAAGATAAAAGGTAGGGAGGAGGGACTTGGAGGAGGGGAGTTAGAAATGTGATAGGTGGAAAGAGGTCAAGGTGAGGGTGATAGGTCGGAGTAGGGTGGAGGCGGAGAGGTCAAGAAGAAGACTGCAGGTCAGGAAGGCGGTGCCGGGCTGGAAGGATCGGGCTGAGACAAGGTGGGGGGAGGGGGGATGAAGAAACTGGTGAAGTCCAAGTTCATCCCCTGCGGTTGGAGGGTTCCCAGTCGGAAGATAAGACGCTCCTCCTCCGACCGTCGGGTTGTTGTGGTTTGGCGGTGGATGAGTCCAATGACCTGCATATCCTCGGTGGAGTGGGAGGGGGAGTTGAAATGCTGTGCCACAGGTTGGTTGGGTTGGTTCGTCCGGGTGGCCCAGAGGTGCTCCCTGAATCGCTCCGCAAGTAGGCGGCCTGTCTCCCCAATATAGAGGAGGCCACACCGGCTGCAGCGGATGCAGTAGATGATGTGGGTGGAGGTGCAGGTGAATCTGTGGCGGATATGGAAGTTTCCCTTGGGGCCTTGGAGAGAAGTGAGGGGGGAGGTGTGGGCGCAAGTGTTGCACCTCCTGCGGTTGCAAGGGAAGGTGCCGGGAGTGGTGGTTGGGTCGGTGGGGGGTGTGGATCTGACAAGGGAGTCGCGGAGGGAGTGGTCTCTACGGAAAGCTGATAGGGGAGGGGAGGGAAATATATCCTTGGTGCTGGGGTCTGTTTGGAGGTGGCGGAAGTGACGGCGGATGATGCGCTGTACATGGAGATTGGTGGGGTGGTAGGTGAGGACCAGTGGGGTTCTGTCCTGGTGGCGGTTGGAGGGGCGGGGCTCAAGGGCGGAGGAGCGGGAAGTGGAGGAGATGCGGTGGAGGGCACCGTCGACCACGTCGGGGGGGAAATTGCGGTCCTTGAAGAAGGAGGCCATCTGTGTTGTACGTATTTTGAACTGGTCCTCCTGGGAGCAGATGCGGCGGAGACGAAGGAATTGGGAGAATGGGATGGCGTTTTTACAGGGGGCAGGATGGGAGGAGGTGTAGTCCAGGTAGCTGTGGGAGTCGGTAGGTTTGTAGTAGATGTCCGTGTTGATTCGGTCGCCTGAGATAGAAACAGAGAGGTCTAGGAAGGGGAGGGAGGAGTCCGAGACTGTCCAGGTGAATTTGAGGTCGGGGTGGAAGGTGTTGGTGTAGTGGATGAACTGTTCAACCTCCTCGTGGGAGCACGAGGTAGCGCCGATACAGTCATCAATGTAGCGAAGAAAAAGATGGGGGGTGGGGCCAGTGTAGTTGCGGAAGATGGATTGTTCCACATACCCTACGAAGAGGCAGGCATAGCTGGGGCCCATGCGGGTGCCCATGGCTACTCCTTTTGTTTGGAGAAAGTGGGAGGATTGGAAAGAAAAGTTGTTCAGGGTGAGGACCAGTTCGGTCAGTCGAAGGAGGGTGTCAGTGGAAGGGTACTGGGTGGTACAGCGGGAAAGGAAGAAGCGGAGTGCTTTGAGTCCTTCGTGATGGGGGATGGAGGTGTACAGGGACTGGATGTCCATGGTGAAGATGAGGCGTTGGGGACCGGGGAAGCGGAAATCCTGGAGGAGGTGGAGGGCGTGGGTGGTGTCACGAACGTAGGTGGGGAGTTCTTGGACTAATGGGGACAGGACCGTGTCGAGGTATGCCGAGATGAGTTCGGTTGGGCAGGAGCAGGCGGAGACAATGGGTCGGCCGGGGCAGTCAGGTTTGTGGATTTTGGGCAGGAGGTAGAAACGGGCGGTTCGGGGTTGTGGGACTATGAGGTTGGAGGCGGTGGATGGGAGGTCCCCTGAGGTGATGAGGTTATGGACGGTCTGGGAGATGATGGTTTGGTGGTGGGGGGTGGGGTCATGGTCAAGGGGACGGTAGGAGGAGGTATCTGCGAGCTGGCGTTTGGCCTCAGCAGTATAAAGGTCGGTGCGCCAAACTACTACTGCGCCTCCCTTGTCAGCTGGTTTGATGGTGAGGTTGGGGTTGGAACGGAGGGAGTGGAGGGCTGCGCGTTCCGAGGGTGAGAGGTTGGAGTGGGTGGGGGGAGTGTGGGAGTTCAGGTAGCGGTTAATATCGCGGCGGCAGTTTGCTATGAAGAGGTCGAGGGCAGGTAGGAGGCCAGCACGGGGTGTCCAGGTGGACGGGATGTGTTGGAGGTGGGAGAAGGGGTCGTCAGAGGGTGGGCGAGAGTCTTGATTGAAGAAGAAGGCACGGAGGCGAAGGCGGTGGAAGAATTGTTCGGTGTCACGCCGTGTATTGAATTCATTGACCCGAGAACGTGTGGGAACGAAGGTGAGGCCTCTGCTGAGGACTGATCTTTCATCCTCAGAGAGGGGCAAGTCTGGAGGGATGGTGAACACACGGCAGGGCTGGGAGCTAGGACCTGGTGTGGGGCTGGAGCTGGATGTGGGGGCGGGGTTAGGCCTGGGGGCGGGGACAGAGGTTGGCTTGGGGGCGGAGTTGGACATGGTGATAGAGACCGGCGGGGGGGCGGGGTTAGTCGCGGTGACGGAACGCGGCGTGGGGGTGGGGTTCATCTACCTATCCCATTCTCAGCTACCTTCCCCCGCAACTGCATCTCCCCTCCCATTTATCTCTTAGACCCTGGCCCCCAAGCCTCATTACTGATGAAGGGCTTATGCCCGAAATGTTGATTCCCCCACTTCTTGGATGCTGCTGTACTTTTCCGGCACCACACTCTCAACTCTGATCTCCAGCATCTGCAGTGCTCATTTTCTCCACAAAGATGAAGTTGACTCAGTTAAGTGGAATGGGAGGCTAAGGCCAGTCAGTGAGGTTCTGACAAGTGTAGGACAGCGTTGCTGTACAAGGAAGTATGGAATGGATTTTCATGAGTTCCTCCTTTGCTGTCTCTTCATTGGACCTAGGCGCATGAGATGTTTTACGTTGACTTGCCATTCTCCCCTGGCATCATCATTCCAATAATCACAAACAATCTGGCACTTGACTCAACCAGCCCTATGATGTAGAGTAACTCAATAGATTCTTTCACTGATAACTCTCGAGCAGCTATCTGTGCTTGCTTCTAGCTGTACACTTGCATGCAAAATGATTGATCTTCTTGTATTGAGAGAACTGCATAACTTATGCTATACATGTCTTCTTCTCTTTTGCATATTGTCTGTTGTACTTACATCCTAGCCATTTTTTAAAGATTAGATTACTTACAGTGTGGAAACAGGCCCTTCGGCCCAACAAGTCCACACCGACCCACAACCCACCCATACCCCTTCATCTAACACTATGGGCAATTTAGCATGGCCAATTGACCTAACTGGCACATCTTTGGACTGTGGGAGGAAACCCACACAGACATAGGGAGAACATACAAACTCCACACAGTCAGTCGGCTGAGGCGGGAATGGAACCCAGATCTCTGGCACTGTAAGGTAGCAGTGCTAACCATTGTGCCACAGTGATTGTTCTGTCTTTTAGGCACAGAGTATCTTTCACCATAATGCAAGACCTGGTTGTTATGCCATGAATATGTTGTAGTTGCTGGTTTATAACCTCAGCACTTCTGCACATCTCTTTTTTTCCCTAAGAGTAAGTTTCAATTCTCTCAGCAAATGTGCTCTCACAGCAGAATCTTTTGTGCATAATACGCTCCTGTCTTTAAATAGATCATCTTTAGTTTCTAGTTTATAGGATTCTGTGAGTTGAGTTAATGAAGGCACACATTGATGAATGGAATCTTAAATCATTTTGTATCTTAATGTTGACCATGTGCCACATCCACACTACATTCAATTGGGGTTCAAAGCTTGCCTTCAAAGCTGGTACTGTCAGATCTTTACTCTGTTTTTAATAGAAATTTCAGGTGGAATGCTCTTTCAAACATAGCCTTTTCTCAACAGTAATAAGAATGTAGTAATATGTAGCTACTCTGGCTGGTTAAATAAGTCTGATGTTGTTTCATCTTTTGCAGTTGTAAATGGAAACAATACCAATTTTATTTCACATCACATTTCATTTTACCCAGAGCTGGAACAACAAAAGTTGCAGCCATTTTCTCTTGCCCATCGTTACAGCTGGGCCCTGCTTCTTTGATCTTTTGATTGTTTATTTCAGTTGCCTACAGCAGCTTTCAGAGCTTTCGACATTCTTGTGATGCTCTGTCAGTAGCTGTGCTTTTTGGAACTGTTGCACACTCGATGTCAGCTTAATTTCTGACAGCATGTTTTGTGTTTGCAAGACAGCAATCTGGTCAGAATGAAATCTTTATCAAAGTGCCTTTGAGGTGTTTACTCATAATGTGTTTGCTTCATTATAAATGTGACTGTGGCCAACTAGGATGGACATTTGAACATGATTGCAATTCACTCCAAACACAATTCAAAAACTATTACGGAAGGGCAACATATACTGGTCTTGGTAGTAATGTCTACATTTCGAGGAAGAATAAACAAACTGAAGCTGGGAAATACATATATTCAGCCTCCCCAACGTAGAATTGTGCATGCTAAAAATTCACATCAGGAATTTTAAAAATAAATAGACCGCAGATTCTGAAGGTTTGAATAAAGTCAGAAATTGCTGGAGAGACTGAACAAGTCTAGCAGCACCATGTGGAGAGAAAAAGAGTTCATATTTCAAATCCAAAGATGTCCAGTGAGTTGGAGAGTTATTTTCATCCATTTTGTGGGATGGGGGCATGGCTGGCTGACCAGCCATTTATTGCCTATTCCTAGTTGTCCCTTGAGCAGATGGTGGTGAGCTGCTTTCGGTCCACCTGCTGCAGGCTGACCCACAATGCCCTTCAGAAGAGAATTCCTGAAAGTACAAATCTAAAAGAAGAGTCATGGATTCAAAAGGTTAACTCTGTTCCTCTCTCCGTGAATGCTGCCAGACCTGCTGACAAATTCAGAAATATTCCCAAAACCTAGTTTGCTAATGCTTTTAATTTGTTCCTTGGATCACAGAGTTTGAGAATTAATTGAATGAGGGTATTAGCAATTCAGGAAACTACTACCTTCCCTCTCCCTCCAGCCTCAATGCTGTAACAATTTACTGTGATATTTTCAGCAGTGAAGTAAAAATTGTTGAACTAGTTGTTCAACAATTCAGGTTCCTACAAATCTTTACATCGGTTAAATAAAATCCTTGAAGCCGTTACTTCACTATTGGGTTAACTTTTGAAAATAAAAATTAATTTTTCATTCTTCCATTGATCTGGTTCTGTTTTCTCTTGATGCCAGGAAGGAGTCAAAGTCAATCAAGGTCTAGATCTTGCAATCTACATTTACTTTTCTCGTGCATACCAACAACTGCATCTCAGTCTTGTTTCTTGAATATATTAAAGATAATATATGTTAATTCATAAAATGAGTTAGTAAAATATAAGCTCTATTTTTATATTATTTTCCTGCCATCTGTTAAGTAATGTAGTCACAGTGATTACTTTATATAGACGTTACATTGCTTCACAGTCTTAAAGCTGCTCTAATACTTCATCTTAATTATGAATTTAATTACTTTATATGGAGGGAGGTGAATATGCAGAATTGGCAATCCAGTCTGGCAGCAGAAACAGATGGTTAGGATATTTGAAGAAGTGGACAACTATTTTATCTAAAAGTCCTGTTAATTATTAAACTAGGAAATGTATTCTGAAAAGCATACATTTATATTTTATGAACATGTTTATTGAATTGTGTCTTGTTATCCTTCCTTATTTCTGTATGTACTTAGGAGGGTAGCGGAGAACCTTTGATCCGCTCCACAGATAACATGATCAACATGACATTGTCGTTTCTGGGATCTTGCTGTGGCAATTGGCCATGATGAATATACTTCAAAGATGATGCATTGGCTGTAAAGCTCTTTGTAATGTCTTGAGATCATGAAAGGTGTTACCCAAGTTCAAGTCCTTTTTTTTTTGAATCTGTAAATAAATCCAGCTAAGAAATGTTCTCCTGTCCACGTGTATGATGA